>NC_091746.1:57953300-58268300 GCF_043380555.1 Nothobranchius furzeri
CGGGTTGTCCTGTAATCGGACGGTTGCAGGTTCGATCCCGGCTTCCACCAGAAAATTCTGCTGTTGTGTCCATGGGCAAGGCACTCAACCTGCCTTGTCTGATGGTGATGGTCGGAGGGAGCAGTGGCGCCTGTGTATGGCCTGTGTATGGCATCGCCTCTGTCAGTGCAAGCTCCTTGGGGGTTGTAGAACCCTAAAAAGGTGCTGGACAAATACAGGCCATTTATTTATTAGTGCATCTGCATCAGTTCATTATCGCAATTAGTTAAATGTTTTCTACCTAAGGAAACCCAGCAGATTGCATCGAGTACAGCAAACCCTCATACTAAGCAAGGATGTAGCGACAGTGGAGAGGAAAACTCCCTCAACAATATGAAACTACCAACTGAACTTGGCTCAGAATGAGCAGCCATCCTCCATGACTCACTGGAGGTTTGAGAAGGCAGAGCAGAAACTCTCGCCACAGACAATCGTGCAGACAAATCAGCATAATACTGCCGCCATGGTGTGTTTTACGAAAGCGCCATGGTGGCATGGCGGCGCCAAGCTAAGTAGTAAAAGTGCTGTGATGCCGAACTTGTAAATGCATACTACACCTTGGTGCAACAGAGGAAGATGTCATGGTCGTGTGGAATTACTGCCAAGCTCTGACCGGCAACAATGTTGAAGATGAAAGTAAATGTGTGCATAAGTTTCACTTTTGTAAACAGAATCAGTTGAGATGGCAAACTGGAGTGCTGCAGTGCTCCAGGAGCTTCTCTCCGTTAGAGCTGGTGCTCAGATCACCAGAGAGGTCACGGAGATGTCTGATAATTTGGTTTTTCATCTGATAATATTAGAACATGTCAGTGATGTCTGAGGGGCTTTTACAAACACTGTATAACTAACACTCCTGGACAGGGTATGAATTACACAGAGGCTTCTGGGGAGCCCAGTTATAGGGGTGGGGGGTGTTCTGTTTTGCCTTAGTCCCCAAAATGCCTTGAAACGGCCCTGGGTGTGTGACTGAGTTTTGAAGGTGATCTGAATTGTATCAGATGGATAAAAATGACTTGTATATAACTTATTGTTCTATACAGGTAAAAACGTGAAGGAGATACTTTTTCACACTTTGTTTTGTTTTCTTGTTTTTATTGAACTATTTCCTGTCCTGTCTGTCTCTCATCTTCCTGCATCTCCTCTAAACTCTCCAGAAAAACTGCTGCCTGGATTCTTACTTTTTCACCTCATCATTTACTTTTGAGCAGATCAAAGGGATCTCCTGACCGCAAAGCGGAGAGCGTGTTTCGATGCTGCGTCAGTAAGGTGAAATCACCGCAGCACAGGTGATGAGCTCTGCAGTAGCACAGCGCTTCAGGCACAAATAAGACAGAAAGTAGAGAACATGTGTGGACATGAACGATCGTGTGTTAATTATAGTTTTTTGGTTGCGCCACTTTGAGAATGGACCGTGCGCTGGACGCAGCTGCCTGGAGAGCACCAACGACGCTGAGTCCATAAATGACAGGTAGAAAAATTTTTTTCCAACTCTCCCTGGTTGTGTAGGATATCCAGCTCCCCCATAATCCGATCCCTGCTCTCCCAGATGAAAAACCGGACATTTTCATCAATACAAGACCCCCCCCCCTCCCCGACGTCCCGGACAGAGAGTGAAAAGTGGACATGTCCGGGGAAAAGAGGAGGTATGGTCACTCTAGAATATAAAGCGGGAGATTACAGATACAGTATTGTGCTCGTGCCCCTGCTGCCCTGGGCCTGGACCCTTTAGAGTTCGTGGACCCCTGGGCAATTGCCCAGTTGCCCATATGGTTAATCCAGCCATGACACACACACACACACACACACACACACACACACACACACACACACACACACACACACACACACACACACACAACACCTACTCAGTGTCACTGACTGCCCCCACCTGCTTCAGTCATGGTGTTTCTACCTCACTTATAAACTACACCCAACTTTTATTTAATACATTTGTATTTAATTTCATTAATAACACTTTAACTGTGAATAAAACTAAAACCATAATGAAATAATTTAGCTACATTTTCCACATCTAAAAAGATTTTTCACATTGGAGTCTGATGTGACGCCATTTACAATAAAGTTAGATTTAAAAAATTAGGATTTTAGCTAAATTTTAAATAAATAAAATAGATTTGAACATTAGGATCTGCAGTTTGAATACAAGTTTTACAGTTGCGCCAAAGTCAGTTGACTGACCAAAGTTCAGCACGAACAGCCAACAGGAAACTCGAAAAAGGTTAGATTTGTCATTTGGTCTGTGAATGTGACATCACCAAGCAGCAATAAAATAATGACATCAGAACTTCTAAACATTATTTTACATTATCAGCAGTACTCTCACCTCTTTACTTTATGTTCATCAGTAATTGTTGGTTTTAATAATGCTTTGAGATGGACTGGAATTGGCCCAAATCATTATCAGCAGGACAAGAACCAGAAATCAGTACCAGCTCTCACAGGCAGAATCTGTGCCTCTCTTCAAACAAAGAACAGGGACTCAAGTAATTAAATTATTACATAAAGAAATTACAACAAAATCCAAATAGAAATAAACAAATGAGCATAACCCTAAAGCAACAGAAAGCTCAGCAAAATAATAATAATAATAATTAAATCAGCAAAGAACAAAACAACGCCAAAACCCACTCAGTGATACAGGAAATGCTTATCAGCTCAGTGACATCACATGACCAGAAAACTTCACCTAACATCCTGAACCTGAGTTGTGAAGAATGTTGCTTTTGCACGACTCCGACATAAACAGTCTTTCATTTGTTTTTTATCACATAAAAATAGGTCATTCATTTTACAGAGATGTCTTTTTTTAAATCAAAGGCTGTTAGAATAGTCATGTGTGACATTTCAGATGTATTTTTCAAAACAAATACCGTTTATTACAACCCCCATGCTTAGGTGGCCTGATCTTGTTCCTCTAAAATCATCAGTTTGAGTCATTTCCCAGCTGTTCTTACCTTCGTTTATAAAAACATAAATTAGTAAGTGACATTATTCAGCTGGGTTATGTTGACTGGGTCCGTTCTTTGTTCTGATCCTCCCGTTGTGACCTCACATCCAGGAAGGATGGGCAGGGTTGGCAGCGAGACAACGGCTCTTTTAAACACATGAGACAATTTGAAATCTGCAGAGGTTTCTAGACTTCCCAGCCTGACTAAGACTGACAACAAAAAGCCAGAGTCAAACTAAAACAATCATTTTCTAACTAAATTTAAACGAAAATGCTTAGAGTCTGAAGGCTCTCCTCTGATGCCACACATTCAGCTGCTGATATTTTCCCCTAAAACAAAGCACAGACTTAACCGTCTCACATTCCAAACCATTAAACAGTGGACATCTTCCAGTTGTCTGTGGTTATTAACCCAGAGAAATGTTCTGTGTGGTCGGACAAACAGTGGCGGTCTGGCACCGCTCCATTAGCATTGTTACAGTCACAATTCCCAGTCATTTCCTGCTTGGTCACATGGGTGCCAGCAGCTATGGGAACATTTGAGTGAAAATCTGGGACCAATCAGAGAGCGGGGTCCACGTGAAGGCAGCTGGATTAACAGACTGGGAACATGGTCACAAAATCCTAGTTTTTTTTCAGCTAAATGCAGTGATGTGGGGCTCGCGTCTACATTTACATAAACGTTGAGCCAAAAGAGAAACCATGAGCGAGTACTAACCCATAATATGTGGTCAGGAAGAGTCTATGTATTCATAGACTGCTGGAGAAGACCATGGGTGGAGGGTTTTCACTCCAGCAGGACCGCCCTCACTAAAACTCTCAATGGAGGTCGACACTTCTCTGCTTTAGGATGCTTCATAGCCATCAGACCAGTAATTAAATCCTAATTAAATGAACTTTTTTAAAGGATCAGATGCTTTAAATCAACAATGCCTGCCATTATAATGCCATTTTATTTAAGTATAGCTTGCAAACTGGAACCTGTCATTTTCACGTACTGTACAATGTAACCTTCCTTCCCAGAGAGCTTACAGATGCTAAAACCACTAGGTGGAAGAAAGTTTCCACTGCTAAGGTGCGTCCCAAACATTTGACAGCATGCAGTTCGATCACACGTTTTGCACATATGGTTTCAAATTGACACATAATTTGCTTTAGCAACCACAACCGTCTTTCGCTTTGTAACGTGAACATTCCATGCATGCGTTTTGTATGTATTTGCATGCATTTTTAGGTGTATCCACATGAAAGCGGGGGTTCACTGAGAAACATACAATTCTTTTTGAAATATGATCAGTCACACTGAAGTTTAATATGTTCACAAATATGAATGTAAAAATATTATTCTAATGGTATTTTCTGCATTAGCCATTGAAATAAAATAGATGGAGAAAAGTCCAGGTTAGAGAAAGCAAGTCCCTTCTACATCACAGTGAAAATTAGTATTCGTGGACTCACCCATTTTGGCTCACGACCAGGAAAGGTTGTTGTTTTAGTGTCCAGGAAACAGTAGAGCACATCTCGGCTTGTAGAAGCTAACTGTTAGCATTAGCAACTCCACAACATGGCAGAACTTCTTTAGGCTTGAGTTGTTTGTGAGATAAAAATCAATGTTGCAGCGAAGACGGAGGCAGCGGAATAGTCACGTTGCTGTTAGCTAATCACAGGCGAGATGTTTTCCACCGCCTTGCTCCTCTGGCTAACTCCTACTTCCTGAAACAGGAGCACCAGAGCTTAATTTCCACAGAAAACAACTCACAAGCATACATTTTTACTACAGCCCACTACAAATGGATTGAATTAAGAAGTGAATAAGTGCTTTACAGGAAGATGACAGAAGGTAGAAGTTAGCTGGAGGAGAGGGAGGCAGAAAATGGCAGGATTTGGAAACTTGCCTCTGATTGGCTAACCGTAACCCATATTTATCATTTACAGACTATATCACACATCAGGAAAGCCTTACATCCCAAATTTATGAAATGTCCAGTGAAATGTACAGCAAAACAATGTGTGACCTTTTGGTAACCACTTAAACATTATCCCTCTCCTGATAACATTTTACTTTCTTTACTATTGAATGTGCTACTACTAGTTTACCCATTTAATTATAGATCCACTAGGATCAATACAAAGTTTATCTCTCACCAAATAGAATATTTACTAAGAAATCACAATGTAACCATAGAAACACTACTTGGTATTTATGTTGTGTGTGTGTGTGTGGTGGTGGTGGTGGTGGTGGGGGGGGGGGGGGGGGGGTTGGTGTTGGTGCTGCAGCAGAGTGACAGATCATATCATAATTTTAAGTAAAAAATGATTTGTCAGTGAACTTTAAAAAAGTATCAGTTTGCATTCAGTCAACCTGCCTTAAGAAGCCATACAGTAAATACTGAGCATTTAACCACCAGCTCTTGACTCAGAGCAGAAACATAAAGAGATCTGCATTATTAATCTTAATGCAGCGTAATAGCAAAGTGCACTTCTAATATGTATTTGTGTAACAGATTTTTAAGACATTCATAATTGATTATATGTGACCGCTCCGGTTTAATGCAGAGGACTAATGGTTAAATGAGAACCACTGGGTGGAATAGCCTTACAGCACTGTGCTGCAGTATTAAAGGTGTTTCTGGAGGCTTCTCTCTGCCAGAATTTGACTCGCTCAAGCTTTCATTAGATCACAAGAGCTGGGTCAGCTCCGTGGGCACGTTCATGTGCAATTACATGTAAATGCTGCCTTTAATTTCACCCTTGCCATTTTTAAGGCAAAAACACACCCTGTGAGTCTGGGCTTCAACTCCGAGGTGGACCGTCCCCTCCTGTGCTGTGGCTTTGTGGCGGCACTATTTCTGGCCTCGCCGCTCGCATGCAGCTCGACAGAACAAAGCCTCAGAGATGTTTCTGTGCTGTGGATTGATTTCAGCACAGTTTAGTCCAGGATTGGCCAACTTCAGAGGGCCACACAAACAGAAATAGGTCCTCCGTTTGTCTTCAAATGTAGAAACATACAATGCTCTTACTGTACTTTCGCTTCTTTGACTGTGAAGTTTCTGCTTTTAATTTTCTAAATAATTTGTTTCCTGTTTGGAGGCCTTTGAGGTTCTTGCAACGACTGACAAACATTATTACATGTATAAATCTACCGGAGTGAGTTTAATTTGATGCTGAAATGGAAAAGTCTCCAAAGCCACATTTCCTTCGTTTTTCTGTAATATTTGACATCTTCTGTAATAATTGCACATTTGCCAGCCAAGGTTTCTGGCTCCTCATCTGTTTAAGCTCATACTGTTTAACCCACCACCGTCATGGAAAAAATGGCTATGTGTAATATGAACTCAAAGCAACACTGACCAAACGTTAGCTGCAGCCCTACCAAGTGTTTTGTTGACATTATGATTGATATTATTGTCCCATGAACATGAACATAGTTTTGACTTGAGAAGCGGGGGGGGTGGGTGGGGGTGGGGGGTGGGGTGGGGGGGGTCTTTGCAGTATGAAATATATTTATATGTATAAAACTACAGCCTAGAACAGGGGTGGGCAATCCTGGTCCTCAAGGGCCGCTATGCTTTGTTTAAACAACTCAGTCTCTATTTTAGTTCTGATTTCTGTGTATGTTTATGTTATGTTATGTTTATGTATTTAGCGGACGCTTTTGTCCAAAGCGTCTTACAAGTGATAGTCAGCATGTTGCCCTTGAGGCTAACAACAACAATAACAACAACAACAACAAACAATTTCCAGTCAGTCGTAGGTGGCAGTGAGGCAGCATGATGAATCATGGAGAGGAGGGAACAAGGTGTGGACAGTAGAGAGGGGGGACGGGTGCAGGGAGGGTGCTAGTTTAGAAGATGCCCTCTGAAGAGCAGGGTCTTCAGGAGTTTCTTGAAAATTGAAAAGGAAGCCACTGCTCTGGTAGTGCTTGGAAGGTCATTCCACATTTGTGGAACGATGCATGAGAAGAGCCTGGATTGTCCTGAGTGTGGTGTAGGCACTGCTAGCCGACGATCCTGTGATGACCGGAGCCGCCGGGCCGAGAGGTAAGCCTTTGCAAGAGGATTCAGGTAGATGGGAGCCGTACCATCTCAGACTTTGTATGCTAGTGTTAGAAATTTGAATTTGATGTGTGCTGCTAGCGGTAGCCAGTGGAGCTCAATGAACAGAGGGGTGACGTGCTCTTTTTGGCTGATTGAAGACCAGACGCGCCGCTGCGTTCTGGACCATTTGAAGAGGTCTCACAGTACAGGCTGGAAGACCAGTTAGAAGGGCATTGCAGTAATCGAGGCGGGAGATGACAGTAGATTGCACCAGGAGCTGGGTGGCATGTTGTGTCGGCATAAACGAGCAACAGAGGCAACATGATCTTTAAAGGTCAGGTGTTCATCAATCACAACACCCAAATTTTGAACTGCCTTTGAAAGAGCCAGAGATAGGAAGTCATTTTGGATTGAGATATTGTGCTGTATGGATGGTTTTGCTGGGATGACAAGTAGTTCAGTTTTAGGGAGGTTGAGTTGGAGATGGTGGGATTTCATCCATTTTGATATGTCAGAGAGACAGTTTGATATTCGCGCAGAGATAGTGCGGTCATCTGGTGGAAATATCAGATAGAGCTGAGTGTCATCTGCATAGCAGTGGTAGGAGAAGCCATGTGATCGAATGATCTCACTCAGTGAGGTGGTGTATCTGACAAAGAGAAGAGGTCCTAGTACAGAGCCCTGGGGGACTCCTGTGGCAAGATGGTGCACGGTTGAGGGTTGTTCGAGCCAAGATACACTGAATGATCGTCCTGTGAGGTACGATTAAAACCAGGCATGTTTATTCTCTGTGATGCCCATGCTAGAGAGTGTGGACAAAAGGAAGCCATGGTTGACAGTGTCAAATGCAGCCGATAAGTCGAGCAGGATAAGCACTGAGGATTTGGCAGTCGCTTTAGCTTCTTTTAAGGATTCCGTTACTGCTAACAGAGCAGTTTCAGTGGAGTGGCCCTTTTTGAACCCAGATTGGTAAGGGTCAAGCAGACAGTTTTGTGAGAGGTATTCTGTGATCTGCTTGAAAGCCACCCTTTCAGTCATTTTGGACAGAAAAGGGAGGAGAGAGATAGGTCGGTTATTTTACAAACGGTCACTAGAGGGTGCTACAAGCAAGCCAAAACTGCCTGGTTTCCCCTTAGACTTGTTTTTATCCTTAGATAAACTTGACTCTTTAAGCTTTAATATGAACTTCAACATTCTTTGTATTCTGAATTGCTTTAATGTGTAATATGTAGTCCTTGTAGGCATGATTGAATAATTATTCCTCCGTCTGGATGAAGAACATGTCATGATCGCAGGAAGCTTCCTGACCCACATGAAAGAATCACCACAAGGCAGGAGGTAAGAAAATATGAATTTGATTTTATTAAATGAAAAAATAATAATAACGAAGGACGCAGCTCCAAACGGGTGCTGGAAAAGCCAACGGGAACTAAGGGCGAACTTAGACGAAGCGGAAACCGGGTCGAGGTCTAAAAATAGAAACAAACACACGGAGGTTAAACCAGGAACGAGAGAACCAGAAACAATAGAGGGAAGGGAGGTCTTACGGAGCCAGAACAGTGGATGAATGTGGGGAGAGGGTAGGTCAGGTCTGGTTGATGGAGAATTAGGTTGAGGCTGGATGGATGCGGTTGATGAATATCCAGAGCAGGTGAACGGCGGAGAGCAGATGACCAGGGAAGAATGAGTGGCGAGGCTGAGGTACACACTCCAGGACAGAAGAGAACTCAGGCTGAGACTTGGTAGTAGAACTGGGGAAGGCAGGACAGGTAATTAAACAGGACAAGCAGAGCAAGATTGCAAAAATTGTACAATTTCAGGACAAGGCTGGAAGCTACCCAGGTGAGAGTATCAACCGGCGCTGGAGTGTGGACACGACACTCCTTAAATCCCCTGGCCTTGCTGATGGGAAATCAGCAGCAGCTGAGGCTCTCCGACACGCCCACCTGCAATTAGACTCAGAGGGAAAAACAGCAGACTCATGACAGTACCCCCCCCTCAAGGGACGCCACCCGGCGGCCTAGCCGAGGAGGAGGAGGAGGAGGAGGAGGACTCAAAGTCCCGGATGAGGGAAAAGTCGTCAATCCAGGAGCCGGGGACCCACTGGCGATGTTCCGGACCATAACCCTCCCAGTCGACAAGGTACTGGCGACCACGACCCCGGGGGCGAACATCCAATATACGGCGGACCCGGTAACCAAGGCCACCATCCGCGAGCCGAACCGGAGGGGGAGGATCAGAAGGAGGACACAAGGGACTGGAGACAACGGGCTTGATGAGGGAAACATGGAACACGGGGTGAACCTTCATGGACGGAGGCAGGGACAGACGCACAGAGACAGGACTAAGGACATCGGAGACAGTGTAGGGACCAATGAATCGGGGCGTGAGCTTCCTGCTTGAGTCCTTGAGCTTGATGTCCCGGGTGGACAGCCAGACCTGCTGACCTGGGACATAGGACACTGCCGGACGTCTGTGTCGATCAGCGAGCCGACGATTGCGGTCAGCAGTACGATGTAGGGCAGCACGGGTCAGGGTCCAGGTGCGTCGAGCTCTGCGGATGAACTGGGAAGCCGTGACTGGGGAACCAGAATCAGAGGGGAACAGAGGAGGCTGATAACCGAGTGAAATCTCAAAAGGGGACTGACCTGTAGCGGAGGATGTGTGTGAGTTGTGGGCATATTCCATCCACGACAGCTGAGAGCTCCATCCAGTGGGGTTAGAGGAACAGACGCACCGGAGCATGGCCCCCAGCTCCTGGTTCATCCTTTCACACTGCCCGTTCGTCTGGGGATGAAAGCCAGAGCTGAGGGCCACACGGGCTCCAAGCTCAGATGCAAACACGCGCCAAACACGGGACACAAACTGGGGGCCACGGTCGGACAATATTTCCGAGGGAATGCCATGAAGACGGAAAACATGGTCCACAAGAAGGTTGGCGGTCTCTGTGGAGGTAGGAAGGCCAAGTAGGGGAACCAGGTGGCAGGCCTTGGAGAATCTGTCTACTATTGTGAGGATGGTGGTGAAACCTTTGGAAGGAGGCAAACCAGTAACAAAATCTAAGGCGATATGGGACCAAGGACGTGAGGGGATAGGCAAAGGACAGAGAAGACCCTGAGGAGACTGATGATCATTCTTACTCCTGGCACAAACCTGACAGGCATTTATGTATTCTTTGACGTCTCTATAAAGAGATGGCCACCAAAACTTCCTGCGGATTAGAGCCAGGGTCCTGCCGATGCCAGGGTGGATGGAAAATCTGGCAGTGTGGGCCCAATGAATCACTGAACTGCGAACAGTGGAAGGAACATAGGTCATGTTAGGAGGTCCGGTACCTGGGTCGGGGTCTGTCCGTTGAGCCTCCAAAACCTTGTTCGTAATTTCCCAGAACACCGAACCAACGATGCAGGATGACGGTAGAACAGTGGTGGGCTCTGTGTCCTTGTCTGAAGCATACTGGCGAGAGAGGGCATCCGGCTTGACATTCTTGGACCCTGGTCTGTAAGAGATGACAAAATTAAATCTAGAGAAAAACAGTGACCAACGGGACTGCCGGGGATTAAGCCTTTTGGCCTCCTTGAGGTAGGCTAAGTTCTTGTGATCAGTCCAAATGATTATAGGGTGCTCTGCCCCCTCAAGCCAGTGACGCCATTCCTCCAGAGCCATTTTGATGGCCAACAATTCCCTATCGCCCACGTCATAGTTTTGTTCAGCAGGTGTTAAGCGACGGGAGAAGAAGGCGCAGGGGTGAAGAGTGTGATCAGCTGGAGAGACCTGTGAGAGGACAGCGCCCACTCCTGTATCGGAAGCATCAACCTCAAGTGTAAACTGGGAACAGGGATCTGGACGGGAAAGAACCGGAGCCTGGGTGAAGTGAGTCTTGAGAGTTCTGAAAGCTTGGTCTGCCTCCGAAGACCAGGAATAAGGACGTTTTATAGAAGTCAGCTGGGTGAGAGGTGCTGCGATCTGGCTGTAGTCCCTTATGAACCTGCGGTAGAAATTGGCGAAGCCCAGAAAACGCTGTAACTGTTTGCGTGTAGTGGGTGTTGGCCATTCATTAACAGCTTTGATCTTGTCGGGATCAGCCCTCAACCTCCCACTCTCAATCACAAAACCGAGGAACCTGACTGAAGACGAATGAAATTCACATTTCTCAGCCTTGACGAATAAACGGTTTTCGAGAAGTCTTTGTAGAACGGCCCTAACATGGTGGCGATGTTCAGAAACAGAACGTGAGAAGATGAGAATGTCATCGAGGTAGACCGTAACAAACTTATTGATGAAATCACTGAGTACCGAGTTGACTAATGACTGAAATACAGCTGGGGCATTAGTGAGGCCGAAAGGCATGACCAAGTATTCGAAGTGGCCGAGTGGGGTCTTGAAGGCGGTCTTCCATTCATCTCCCTCACGGATCCGAACCAGGTGGTAAGCGTTTCGCAGATCTAGTTTGGTGAAAACGGAGGCGTCGTTGACTGGATCGAAAGTGGATGACAGCAAGGGGAGTGGGTATCGGTTCTTAACTGTGATTTGGTTTAGAGCTCTGTAGTCAATGCAAGGACGCAGGGAACCGTCTTTCTTAGTGACAAAGAAGAACCCTGCACCCAGTGGGGACGTGGATGGTCTAATGATACCAGCGGATAGAGACTCAGAGATGTAAGTTGACATGGATTCTTGTTCTGGCTTAGAGAGGTTATACAACCTGCTGGATGGTAGTGTGGCTCCTGGCAGAAGGTCTATGCAACAGTCAAAAGGTCTGTGGGGTGGCAGGGAGGAGGCGTGGTCCTTACTGAAAACCAGTTGCAGGTCATGGTACTCGGGAGGAACTCCGGATAGATCGGGCTTTTCAGGAATGTAGTCCGTAGAGCCTCCTACAGGAATGGGTGCAGATGACAGACAGTGAGACAAGCAGAATGTACTCCATGAGGTTACCAGACCTGAGCTCCAGTTGACTTGGGGATTGTGAGTAGCAAGCCATTCGTATCCCAGGACGACTGGTGACTGTGGAGAGGGAAATGCATAGAAAGTGAGGACCTCATGGTGATTTCCAGAAACAAACAGGTTAACGGGAACAGTACGGTGTGTGATCGTGGTGAGGGAGCTTCCATCCAAAGAGGATGCTTCTAGAGGTGTAGCCAGTGGTTCAGTGGGAATCTTCAGCTGCTGTATGACCTTAAAATCCAAAAGGTTCCGTTCACAACCAGAGTCTATTAACGCCGTAGCTGCTAGAGTCTTCTGATTGTAGGAGACTGAACATGATAGGGAGACCCGGGACTTTAACTCTGAGCAGGCACCCACCAGTAATCCCAGGGCTACTGGCGGGCTCGATCTTTTGGTCGAACCGGACAGGCTTGGACCATATGACCCCTCTGACCACAATAAAGGCAGAGACCAGCAGCTCTGCGTCTCTGTTTTTCCTCAGGTGTGAGTTGAGCCCGTCCTATCTGCATGGGCTCAGTGGGTTCTGAATAAGGAGGAGTTGGAGCTAGTGGTCTGGGGCTTTGAGGTGCAGCAACAGGAGGGAACCGGGGACCGAAGGTTCTAGGTCTCTCCTTGAGGCGTCGCTCAATTCTTGTGGCTAGAGTTATGAGGGCCTCAAGGTTCTCTGGTTCCTGGCAATAAGCTAGTTGGTCTTGGATGTTATGGGTTAAGGCCTGCGAAAAAGCGGCTCTAAGGGAGGCATCGTCCAAGGTGGACACTGAAGCCATGGTGCGGAAATCTATGGCGAAATCGGTGACCGTTTGTTCACCTTGGCGTGAATTCCAAATGCGTTTTGCCAATTCCGCGGGACTTTCCGGAGTATCAAATATCTGATTGAATTCTGATAAAAAATCTGTAAGGGTACCATCTAAAAAACCAGGCTGGCGGCATCTGGCTTCAGCCCATTGAAGAGCCTTACCCCTGAAGAGACCAACAATATATGAAATCTTTATAGGATCCGAACAGAAGGTGTCGGGCGATCTGGTGAAAGCTAATTGGCAAAGGAGTAAAAAACTACGGCACTTGCCGGACTCACCGGAAAAGGTGTCTGGTGTGGGAGACTCGGTGACCCGGAAATGACCCGGAGGCGGCGGATCCGGAAGTGACGGAGGAGATGGAGCAGCGGCAGTAGCAGTAGTGGGTGGAGAAACGTGTAATTGGCGAAAAGCCGTGTCAAGCTGGAGCAGACGCTGATTAGTAATAAGTAGTTGTTCCATGACTGACTGAATGGAGTTTTCGTGCCGGGCTAACGTGTCGGATAATGGGGGCGGAAGTGATTCGCTCATGGGTTGGGACGTGTGGCCGGTTGATTCTGTCATGATCGCAGGAAGCTTCCTGACCCACATGAAAGAATCACCACAAGGCAGGAGGTAAGAAAATATGAATTTGATTTTATTAAATGAAAAAATAATAATAACGAAGGACGCAGCTCCAAACGGGTGCTGGAAAAGCCAACGGGAACTAAGGGCGAACTTAGACGAAGCGGAAACCGGGTCGAGGTCTAAAAATAGAAACAAACACACGGAGGTTAAACCAGGAACGAGAGAACCAGAAACAATAGAGGGAAGGGAGGTCTTACGGAGCCAGAACAGTGGATGAATGTGGGGAGAGGGTAGGTCAGGTCTGGTTGATGGAGAATTAGGTTGAGGCTGGATGGATGCGGTTGATGAATATCCAGAGCAGGTGAACGGCGGAGAGCAGATGACCAGGGAAGAATGAGTGGCGAGGCTGAGGTACACACTCCAGGACAGAAGAGAACTCAGGCTGAGACTTGGTAGTAGAACTGGGGAAGGCAGGACAGGTAATTAAACAGGACAAGCAGAGCAAGATTGCAAAAATTGTACAATTTCAGGACAAGGCTGGAAGCTACCCAGGTGAGAGTATCAACCGGCGCTGGAGTGTGGACACGACACTCCTTAAATCCCCTGGCCTTGCTGATGGGAAATCAGCAGCAGCTGAGGCTCTCCGACACGCCCACCTGCAATTAGACTCAGAGGGAAAAACAGCAGACTCATGACAGAACAAGGTTTTGTCCTTTACTTCCATCCTCATTTATCTAGCATCAATTAACAGGGGCTGACTATGGACACGCGTGAGCCTTGTTTGCCAATAGGAGATTGAATTCACCTGAGAATTGTTCATTGAGTCGGCAAAACTGGGAGGGTAGGGGCCTGTGTAACTGCTCATGAAGGATATTTTGTTTTTGTGGAAGAAAACGCCATGCTCCAACTGATGTTCAACAGGTTCTTTTATCTTCTTATTACCAGCAAACACCGTAAAAACTATGGTGAAATGAACAACAATAAACACAAACATTAATTAGAGTAACATACATTTATAACTTAGATATTAATGCACATACAGATAAAATATACAAACACACCGTGTGCGCCTCTCCACTTAATATTCTCAAGCAATTTCAGTCCATGTCCACTTTTCTTCATCGAATGTGAGCTTGTTCTGGTCGCTTCTCCGTGCTGCACGTCCATTAAACATTTGCTCCCCTCGTGCGCACCTTCAAGTGCCACACTTCAATCCAGCCAGCAGGTGGCGTCAAATCAACAAAGAAATTAAATTAAACATTTCCACATTTAAATTAAACAAATGAGAATGAATAACCACATCTAACTATCACAGCTACAACCTGCTTTGTAAGGCATCTGCGAGGAGATCCTTGATGTTCTAAACTCGCAGCTGGCAAACTAGAAAAAAGTGAGCATGTCCCGTTTACTACGTGGAGTGACAGCAGGAATGGCCAATCAGACATTAGCAAGTATCAGCAGAGCCAATAGATACAGTAGCTAGAAACAGGCCTCAACACTAGTGGTTGTTTTCCGCTTGGTCCTAGTGCTCAACCAGTGTCTATTTAATATAGCATAATATTGTTTTTGGATGGTAAAATGTGCAGGGGACAAAAGTTTACTTTGGAAAGACTGTAAGCTCAACAAGTTTCCAACAGGAGGAAAGAACCACCATAAATCTGGCCATTAGGCAAGTAGCAGCTACATTAGGTGAGAGGAGATTATGTAGTGACGTCACATGTACGACGTGCCGATTTCTGGTGTGTAGCCATGCTATTTATGAACTTTTACAAGCTGATAAATCTCAAAGTACGTGACTGGCATGGTCGAAACACCAATCATTACTTTTCATTTAAATAGAAGTACAACATGTACCATCCAGGGCGTAAGGCAAAGCGGATTACAAAATAACGTTTTTAGCCCTGTTGGCTTGCATTCATTTTTGTGTTCTTCTGGTGACCCATGAGCCGACCGCAAAGGGAGGAGACTTAGGCTCCCTTTGTCCATGCCCATGAACACACAAGGCTCCCTTTGTGGAGAACAAACACATATTAAAGCAATTCAGAATACAGAGAATGTTGAAGTTTATATGTGTCATTTAAGTGTCCACAAAAACACCTGGCCTGGCAGGAGAGCGCCTGATGCAGGCTTTATCAGACATCTCAGAATGGCTAGAGTCATCCCACCTAACTCTTAATGTTAAAAAAAAACTTGTGTCCATATGCTTCTCCATGAGAAACAGGCCTGATCAGGAACTATTTCAGGTTAGGATTAAAGAGGAAATCATTGAAGTAAGGAGTGATGTGAAGTACCTTGGGATCATCCTAGGCAAACACTTAAAATTTGACAGTCAGGTTAAGCACGTCTGTAATAAGGTTAATACAAATTTAAACTGCTTCCGTTTTATCAGAAGGAACCTGTCACACCAAACTGCTAAACTGTACATGCATGCACTGATCTTTCCCCACTTATCATATTGCATCATGGTCACAGGCTTCATCCACCACTCTAAAACCTATAGTCTTAATATACAAGCAAGCAATAAAAATTATGGACCAGAAACCATTCAAATGGCATCATTGTCGCATTTTGAGGAAACAATCTTCTCACTTTCGAAAATTGTATAAATTTTAGCACTCTAAGATTCTTTTTCAATTGTTTAAATGATAACTTGTCTAAACTGTTCTCTACTGTGGCCATCAGACGTCAGAGCTCTCACAGAACGATCACTCGAGCCTCCACCTGCGGTGATTGTCTCGTCCCGCGGTGCAAGACTTCTTTTGGCCAGTCTGCTCTTTCTGTAAAGGGGGCCAAACTTTGGAACTCTCTACCTGCTGACCTAAAACTAGAAACGGACAGTAAAGTTTTTAACAAAGAACTCAAAAAATGGTTAAAGTCTAAACAACAATGTCTACATGAATAGTTTTAAAGTCTTACATTGCTGCTCAAATTGCCTTGTTTTATTCTTTTTATTCATTTTTATTGAAAATTGTTTGCAATTTTAATCTGTTTTCTGTTTGATTTTTTGTTGATCTCTTTGTAGTTTATTTAAATGTACTCTACTTTTTAGAAAGGTTCTATGGACAAGTGTTGCAAATTAGCATGTGTGCTAACACACTAAACAATGCATCTGGTTCGTCCAGTGTAATTGCTGTGTCCATGTCAAATAAACATCACATCATCATAACATGCTCAAAAAGTGAAAAAAGTAAATAAAAAAAAATAGCAGTAAAAATCCTCTGAGCTTCACACTACCAGAAACAGAAAAGTAAAATGTCCAAAAAATACAATTTTCTTGAGAAACCAGAAGAAAAAATGTCCAAAAAAGGCAAACTTTCATATAGTCAACAGAGCTACTCCAACATGCAGCCACCCAGAGCAGTGCAGTTCCGAAACAACATTTAATAACATTTGTTCATTCCATTTCACGATTGATTAACTCATATCAGCTGAAAATAGTCACTTTATTCAGAGGCATGAGGAATCCTGTACAAGTGATAAGGGAAGCTTAGGCCTTGAAATGGGAACAGTTTGTTGACAATATGTCATCATGTGTTACGAGCTGCAGAGAGGCCTGGACTCCAGCTGATGGAATGGCAGGATCCAGCAGATTAAAGGCAACACATGTAGACTCATGTCTCCATATGACCAGATACTGAAGAGGTCAAACTGTACATGAAAAACTGACAATTTGTGGACGTTACAATGTTTTATTAGTGATGCACCGTTATGAAATGTTTGGGGCGATACCGATATCTGATATTAAGATCACTGTTATGGCCGATAACTGATATTTGCCGATACCGATATACTGATATTAATGCTTCTAAAATCAGCAGATTTTGTATAAAATGAAAATGATTAACACTGAATTTACATTATTATAAACACAACACACACATTTATGCATCTGAGATTATTTCTGTCATGGTTTTTGCTGAATCTAACTGTGTTGTGCTGAGTCTTCTGTGTGCAGGTGGGTGTGTCTGGAGAGCAGCTGCTACCTATCTGTTCATCAGTGGTCAGGGGATTTAAGGAGCGTTGGGACAACTCATCAGTACCGGATGATACTCAGCATTGGGTAGAACTTTGCCAGCACCTAGCTCATGTCTGAAGACTTGTTATTTTGTGTATCTCGCCTTCCTGAGATTATCTGTCCTGTTCTCCTCCGACCTCCTCAGGAAACTTCTCCTCCACCAACCAAGCCTCCATCAGCTGCAAGAAAACTCACCGGATTCCAACCCTGTCTGCCAGTCCCGTCGCTCACCCCTGACCGCCTGCTCTCCAATCCCCACCTGCCACCTCGGACACCTCCAACTCTGGTACTCAGCTCCCAGCCTCACCTGACTCTCGCTCTACCAGCTCAGCCAGCCGTGACTTGCCCACCCCTCTCAGCCTTACCAACAACCAGGAAACTGTAAGCTACAAACTCATTTCTTTCACGGTCAAACCTGCATATACTCACTCCAGTCTCTGTTCTAGAACCCCACCGGAACCATCGGATCTCAGACCATCATCTCCTTCGTACATTATAATAAACCTTTTTTACTTACCTTTGTCTCCGTGCATGATTCTGCATGTCGTGGGTCAAAAAGCTGCAGCCCAGCATGACAGAATCATCTGGTCAAAATTCCGACCCACTCGCAGAATCTCTCCCGCCGGCTCTCGCCTCGACTTTATCCAAACACGAAAATTCCATCCAGTCCCTTCTCGAGCACCAGTCCAAAACAAACCAACACCTGTTTCAATTAGAATCCGTAATCCGGCAGTTCAATGATAAACTAACAGCGTCTATTCCTTCTGCTCCTCCGTCAGCCGCTCAAGCGCTTCCGGTTCAAACCGTCCAAGCACCCCGTTTGCATTTCCGGGTCCCGGAGTCTTCTCCATCAGACACTTACCGGGGTGAATTCGGTCAAGTTTGAGGTTTTCTCCTGCAATGTGATCTAACTTTCGGAACATACCCTGAAACATACAACAATGACCAAATAAAGATTTCCTACATCGTAGGTCTGCTCCGCGGTCGCGCCCTACAATGGGCAGAGGCACGTAGTCGTGATCCTGATTTTCTTAAAGGCACATTGCACGATTTTCTCACTGAATTTAGGAACACTTTTGACAATACTGAAACACCCGCCGAGATATCAAAGACATTATGGAATATGAAACAAGGTAAACAAACGGTACTAGATTTTGCCATAGACTTTAGAATCCTCGCTACCACCTCCAAAATGGATCCAGACTCCCTTAAAGGAGCCTTCTCCCAAGCCCTCAATACTAGTTTGCAAGACCAATTAGCTTTTTGTCCAGAACCAGAAACATTGGAGGACCTGATCAGTTTGGCTGCCCGCATAGAGAAGAGGCAACGAAGCCGCCCAAGACCTGTCCAGCCGTGTTATCAGCCAGTGTTGCAAAACCAATTTGTCCAATCCGCTTCACCACCAAGACCCATCAATGTTTCGGTCCCTCAGGACGAGCCCATGCAGGTTGGCCGGGCCAGCCTAACTCCAGAGGAAAGATTACACAGACTCTCCTCCCGACTTTGCTTGTATTGTGGAAAGCCTGGCCATTTCCTGTCTAGTTGCCCTGTTCGCCCAAAAGGGAGAGCCCGCCAATAATTCCGGGAGTATTGGTGGGTGGTAATATGGATAACAAGTCTTCCCGTTGTGAACTAAACTGCTCTGTCTCATTTAATCAGGACTGCTTTCCTGCTAAGGCCTTGGTGGATTCAGGTTGTGAGAGAAACCTTCTGGACCAAACAATCGTGGACCGACTCAACATTCCTACGACACCACTTACCACCCCCATCAGGGCATCATCATTGGACGGTAATTCGCTGACCACCATCACCCACCAGACAGCGCCAGTAAAGTTGTTAATCTCCGGTAACCATCATGAATCCATAACCTTTTTCGTGTTCCCTTCGCCCCAGACTCCGGTTGTTTTGGGTCATGACTGGTTAGTCACTCACAATCCTCACATTGACTGGAAAACCAATCAGATTTCATCCTGGAGCCCATATTGCTTATCTCACTGCCTCCTATCTGCTAACCTCTCTGTCTCAGCTCCAGTTTCCAGTACACCTACTCCTCCCGATCTGTCTCTGGTTCCATCTGAATATCATGATTTACAAGCTGTGTTCTGTAAAGACCGGGCCTCCTCTCTGCCACCTCATCGCCCGTACGACTGCTGTATTGATCTCCTGCAGGGCGCTACATTACCCTCCAGTAGATTATACAGTTTGTCCAAGCCCGAACGGGAATGCATGGCCACTTACATTTCAGAATCTCTAGCTGCCGGTATTATTCGCCCATCTACAGCTCCTCTTGGAGCAGGTTTTTTCTTTGTTGCAAAAAAAGACGGCTCTCTACGCCCCTGTATCGATTATAGAGGGCTTAACCAAATTACAATAAAAAACAAGTATCCTCTGCCTCTGTTATCCTCCACTTTTGATCCTGTCCAGAAAGCCACCATTTTCACAAAACTAGATCTCCGTAATGCTTACCACCTGGTCCGTATCCGAGAGGGTGACGAGTGGAAGACGGCATTCAAGACACCCTTGGGCCACTATGAATATCTGGTAATGCCCTTTGGCCTCACCAACGCCCCTGCTGTTTTCCAGTCACTAGTCAACTCGGTTCTCCACGATTTCATTGATAAGTTCGTTACAGTTTACCTCGACGATATCCTGATATTCTCCAGCAACCTCTCAGAACACCGCCATCACGTCCGAGCTGTACTGCAACGTCTTTTGGAAAACCGCCTCTTTGTTAAAGCCGAGAAATGCGAATTCCACGCCTCATCCGTGAAGTTTCTTGGATTCGTCTTGGAGAGCGGGCGGTTGAAGACAGATCCCGAGAAGATCCAAGCAGTTCGTGATTGGCCCACTCCCACCACCCGTAAACAGTTACAACGGTTCCTAGGGTTCGCTAATTTTTACAGAAGGTTCATCCGCAACTACAGCCAAATAGCATCACCTCTCACCAAATTAACATCCACTAAGAGAACTTTTGTATGGACCCCTGAGGCAGACACCGCTTTTCTGGAGTTAAAGACTCTTTTTTCACAAGCTCCTATCCTGTCTCGTCCCGATCCCACTCTTCAATTCACAGTTGAAGTGGACACTTCAGACTCCGGGGTGGGGGCTGTTCTCTCCCAGAGGTCTCCTTCCGATAACTTGCTTCACCCCTGTGCTTTTTTTTCCAAGAAACTCTCGCCTGCAGAACAGAATTATGATGTGGGTGACCGGGAGTTGCTGGCAGTGAAACTCGCACTGGAGGAATGGCGCCATTGGCTGGAGGGAGCTGAGTACCCCATCATAATCTGGACAGATCACAAGAACCTCGCTTATCTGAAGGAAGCCAAAAGACTTAACCCCCGACAGTCCCGTTGGTCTCTGTTTTTCACTCGGTTCAACTTCACTATCTCTTTCAGACCCGGAACCAAAAATGTGAAACCAGATGCCCTGTCCCGTCAGTACTCCACAGACAAAGACCAGGAACCCGCTACCATACTTCCTCCATCCTGTGTTCTGGCATCAATCACTTGGGATATCTCACAAAAGGTAATAGAGGCGCAACGGACTGACCCGGACCCAGGGAACGGTCCTCCCCAGAAGCTCTATGTTCCACAACAGGTCCGAGGGTCAGTCATCCACTGGGCACATACAGCCAGATTCTCAATACATCCCGGAGTTGGTCGTACCCTTGCTCTGGTTCGTCGGTCCTTCTGGTGGCCCTCCATGTACAGAGACATAAAGGAATACATCAGCGCCTGTCAGGTATGTGCCCGCAATAAAGGTACTAACCAACCTCCCTCTGGATTACTGAAACCTCTGCCAATTCCTTCTCGCCCTTGGTCCCACATAGCCCTGGATTTTGTTACCGGTCTACCTCCCTCTAAGGGTTTTTCAGTTATTCTATCCATCATCGATAGGTTTTCTAAGGCCTGTCATTTCGTCCCCTTAAAGTCTCTTCCTTCCTCCGCCGTCACCGCCGAACTTCTCATAAAACACGTTTTCCGCCTACATGGCATCCCAACAGAAATCCTTTCAGATCGTGGTCCCCAATTCCTCTCCAGGGTCTGGAAGGAATTTGCTACCTCTCTAGGAGCCAGCGTCTCCCTGAGTTCCGGATATCACCCCCAAACCAACGGCCAATGTGAGCGACTCAACCAGGAGTTGGAGGCCATGCTTCGTTGTGTGTGCTCCTCAAATCCAACTAGCTGGAGCACCCAACTTCCCTGGATTGAGTACGCTCACAACACCCATGTTTCCTCTGCTACTGGTCAATCCCCGTTCGAATCTTCTTTAGGCTATCAACCTCCACTCTTCCCGTCTGATCTCCCTACAACAACCACCGTGCCACAGTTCATTCGACGAGCAAGAAGAACCTAGACCCAGACTCGTGCCGCTTTGCACCGCACAGCCGAACGGAATCGGCGACTGGCGGACCGCCATCGTCTTCCGGCTCCACCTTATGCTTGTGGACAACAAGTGTGGCTTTCGACCAAGGACATCAAGCTCAAAGACACCAGCAAGAAACTCTCCCCCCGGTTCATAGGTCCTTATACCATATGTGAGGTCATCAGTCCCTGGTCTGTTCGTCTCTCTTTGCCTCCCTCGCTCAAGATCCATCCAGTCTTCCATGTCTCTCTCATCAAGCCTGTGTCATCCAGTTCCCTGTGTCCCGCTTCTGCCTCTGATCCTCCGCCGCCTGTCCGTCTTGCTGATGGTAGTATGGGTTACCGGGTTCGTCGCCTGTTGGATGCCAGACCCCGTGGCCGAGGTCGCCAGTTCTTGGTTGATTGGGTGGGTTATGGCCCGGAGCACCGTCAATGGATCCCCGGTTCTTGGATTGACGACCCATCCCTCATCCGGGAGATTGACGCTTCTCGTGCCTCCTCCGCCTCCTCCTCGTCTGAGGGGGGGGGGGGGTACTGTCATGGTTTTTGCTGAATCTAACTGTGTTGTGCTGAGTCTTCTGTGTGCAGGTGGGTGTGTCTGGAGAGCAGCTGGAGAGCAGCTGCTACCTATCTGTTCATCAGTGGTCAGGGGATTTAAGGAGCGTTGGGACAACTCATCAGTACCGGATGATACTCAGCATTGGGTAGAACTTTGCCAGCACCTAGCTCATGTCTGAAGACTTGTTATTTTGTATATCTCGCCTTCCTGAGATTATCTGTCCTGTTCTCCTCCGACCTCCTCAGGAAACTTCTCCTCCACCAACCAAGCCTCCATCAGCTGCAAGAAAACTCACCGGATTCCAACCCTGTCTGCCAGTCCTGTCGCTCACCCCTGACTGCCTGCTCTCCAATCCCCACCTGCCAGCTCGGACACCTCCAACTCTGATACTCAGCTCCCAGCCTCACCTGACTCTCGCTCTACCAGCTCAGCCAGCCGTGACTTGCCCACCCCTCTCAGCCTTACCAACAACCAGGAAACTGTAAGCTACAAACTCATTTCTTTCACGGTCAAACCTGCATATACTCACTCCAGTCTCTGTTCTAGAACCCCACCGGAACCATCGGATCTCAGACCATCATCTCCTTCGTACATTATAATAAACCTTTTTTACTTACCTTTGTCTCCGTGCATGATTCTGCATGTTGTGGGTCAAAAAGCTGCAGCCCAGCATGACAATTTCATTTACTGTTCACATGACTAAACAATTACACATCACCCCACTCACCCTCTGAAACAGGTAAATAAATGGAGATGAAATGGAAAAAATATCAGTTGTTAATATCAGCACGGTTTTATTTATCAGACAGCGATGTTAAAAAATGACTAACATCGGCCGATACCGATATTGATGCCGATATATTGTCCATCCCAATTTTTTATTCATGAAATGTTAGTCGCGTAATTTGGTGTTTTTGAATGTGACACAGTGCTTAATGCTGTTGCTAGGATCGGCACAAGTGTCAAATGTAATAACGAGATTAAAGGAGTCAAAACTATCATTACTTTTATTTACCAGCCAAAACAATATATATATATATATATATATATATATATATATAGGAGCCGCCAAGACATGGTCCAATGTTCATGTTCTACCAAGGCGTGTGTTCACCGTTTGTTAGCCGTTTAGCTAGCTGAGCAAGGATACATGGGAGGTGTCTCATAGCCTAGCCTTGGTCAAAAATTACCCAGAATATATTGCAGTATTTTCAAAAGGATGGCGGATCAGAAGCCAGCAGCTACTTCCGGGGAAAATTTCAAGTTTAAAAGTGTCAGGAACTCCGACTCCTGACCACCCCTCACGGACTCAACTAGCCTGAGAATCACACTTCCCAGCATCCCCATTACCAGTGTGGCTGATGACGTCATCACCCAGATTCCATATACGGAATTGCCTCCGCTGAACTGTCACCCAGTCATCGTTTGTTCCGAAGACTGAAACGAGTTCTCAGGCTCTCCAGCCATTCTAATCAAGGAAGACATCCTTCCACGCTGCCTACCACCAGTAAGTCAGCTCTTTTGTTTCTCTGGAACCACCACTCAATCTCGGCTCACTCCGAGTGCTGCATTGCTGTTCCTAGATTAAAGCCACGTTCTCTGTCCAACCCAAAGGTAGTCGCTCCGCATATTGGTCACACAGCCATGCCACAAGCAAACTTTCGCTCCACGTCAGCTCAGCCTTCCAAACCTGACAGAATGACTGAGTCTAAGATTGACCCGGCTGAGTTTGCTCGCCTGCACGCAGAGGTTACCCAGCTGCACACCATAACTGATCGCCAAGCTCGAGTCTCTTAACGAACTGGTCTTCCAGCTCTCAACCACTCTCCAACGCCAAGCCTCGGCCGCCAGCGACAGAGTGGAGCCTTGTCTCAGCCTCCCAGGTAAGTGGGATGGAACCAGAGGATCCCCTGAAGGCATGCTGGCCACCCTGGCGATGAAGTTTGAATGCCAACTGGCTCGCTACCCCACTTCCTGTTCTCAAATTGCCCTACTGACTTCCCTGCTAACGGGCCTAGCCCAGGAGTGGGCGGCTGCCCTCTATAACCAGAAATCTTCTGTCTGTAACAGCTACAAGACCTTTGTGAAAGAGATGAAGAAGGCTTTTGTTCCTCCCAGCAGAGGTTGCCGATGAGACCCGACTGCTCCAACTCCGTCAGGGCGCCCAGACGGTGGCCCATTACACCTCCTGCTTCCAGACCATGGCTGCCAGGTTGACATGGGACGCCGCCACCCTGAAGGCCGTTTACCTGGAGGGGGTTGTCTCCCTGAGTCCATGAAGGCATGATCGGATGTGGAGCCCCGACCTCCCTGGATTTGGCTTTGGACCTGGCTCTTCAACTCGACCGCTGCATCCTCACCCGACTGAGCTCCGGCTCCACTCCCGTTCCCACCAGACCTTTTCCCCTTCCACAAAGCAGCCCGGCGGTGGAGGAGCCCATGCAGCTGGGCCATCTCCTTCCCCGGGGAATGGGCGCAACGCTACCAGGAGGAATGATGTGCCTACAATGGGGACCTCAGCCACCATCGCTCTACGTGCCCGATACGCCTGGGAAACTAGCCCTCTGGGTCGGAGTAGGGGCTATCCCGCCTGGAGTCTCCACTTCCCCAGCCCCACATTGCACCACTCTCCTGGTCACCCTCCAACAGAACCAAGGTCCGGTCCCGCTGGAAGCCCTTCTCGACACAGCCACCGCCAAATGTTTCATCGACCAGCATCTTGCCACCCAGCTACGTATACTCCTTATTGCCTTGGAATGACCCATTCCTATCACCTCAGTGGACGGCCATCCACTTATGCCGTATCCCCTCATCCACCGAACACAAGACCTCCGCATGACCATGAATCAGCACGTGGAGACCCTTCACTTCCTCGTCATCCAGGCCTCGGCTACTCCTCTCATCCTGGGTCACTCCTGGTTCTGCCGCTATGAACCTCACATATCCTGGTCCAGCAGCAAGGTCATCGCCTGGGGCATGGCCTGCCTGACCCACTGGGTTTCCCCAAATCCCCAAACTAGACCAACTCCATCCCGAGACGTGGACCTGAAGCTCGTACCCCCTCAGTCCCATGATATTTCTCAGGTCTTTGTCAAAGAACCTACTACCAGGTTGCCCCCACATCGACCATACGATCTGGAGATCAGGCTTCATCCTGGGACCACCCCTCCTCGTGGCTGCCTGTTCTCACTCTCCCCGGTGGAGACCCAGGCGATGGACTCCTACATCGACGAAGCTCTCCAACGGGGGTTTATCCATCCCTCCACCTCTCCTGGCGCTGCAGGTTTTTATTTTTTTGTTAAGAAGAAGGAGGGGGATCTCCGACCATGCATAGACTACCGGGGGTTGAACAAGATAACCATTTGGGATTGTCACCCTCTTCCTCTCATGGCTACCACTCTGGACGCCATCTCCCAATCTGCTCTCTTCACCAAACTGGACCTGTGCAGCGCATATAACCTGATCCGCATCAAAGAAGTTGAGGACTGGAAGACCACCTTCATTACCCCGACCGGTCACTACAAGTACCTAGTCATGCCCTTCGGCCTTTGCAATAGCCTCACGGTCTTCAAGCGATTCATCACTGATGGACTGCGGGACATTCTAGGCCGCTGGGTCTTCGTATATGTGGATGACATACTCATATACTCCCGCACCTCCATCAAACTGTGTGTGTGTGTGTGTGTGTGTGCGCGCGCGCACAGACGAGCGTGTTGTGATCTGGTGTTGTGATTTTGCACTGATGCACTTTTGCAACTATCTTTACGCTGACAAAAATGTAACTAAGTAACTTTTACTTTGAGTACATTTTATTTACGATACTTTTTACTTTTACTTGAGTAAAAATTTAGGCAAGTACTTTTACTTGTACTTGAGTAAAAAATTATCAAAGTATCGGTACTTGTAACTAAGTAGGAAATTTTAGTAATCTTTCCGCCTCTGCCGGTGACCCACATCCGGACGAGGGAACACGGTTTCCATTTATATAATTCATCATAAGAGGTCTTCGGGCTGCTCTTTGTCTGGCCCCTCACCTAGTGAGTCATGCCTAGTCTCTTCAAATCTGTTTTATCAAAGTCAAGTCTACTTTGTCAAGTTAAGTCACATCTGCTTTGTTCAGTCAAGTCTGTTATCAAGTCAAGTCTGCTTTGTTCAATCCAGTCATTTAATTTAAGCCAAGTCAAGTAATTCTGATGCCACGCCGATCCGTTTATCAAACAATAAACCTTTTCTCACATTTTCTCAAGCATCTTTAGTTTTTATGTGGTTATGAAACATTTTAGTTTTCAGTAATCCCCAGCAACTCATTTATTCTGCATTGGGGCAAATATGATATTTGCAGATTCAAAAACCCTTTCTTAATAAATAATTGGAGCAGCCTAAAGAGTTAATCTGATCAGTTGCTGGTGAAGTCAGCTGCATTAGGTAGCGAGTAAAGCTGCTTCCTGTTCTTTTTGTTGAGTGTGCTTGTCTTTCAGACGCTTAATGTGAGTTTACAGCTGGAGTCCATTTGTCACAAGTAGCTCCTCTCCTTCAGACCCATTAAATCAACAGAACTTAGAGCATGTTGTATTGATGTTCAGTGGTAATAGATCAGTGTTCGGATGGATGACTGTCACATTATTATTAATGCAAAACTAATGCTGAAATCACATGTAAATCATAGGTAGATAGAGTGTGATATTACATGTAGAGTTCACCAGTATGATCAGTATGTCCAGCATGGGTGGTTTATACTCAACAACCACACCTAGCTTTATAAACTACACTAAAGGTTAAACCTAAATATTGATATTACAAATTAAATGTTTAGCTCCAAAGTAAATATTTAGCTGGGATCTAAATATTTAGTTTGGAAAAGAAATATTTATTTGGAGCTAAATATTTAGTTTGTAAACTATATATTTAGCGCCAAATAAAATATTTAGTTGGTGAATAAAATATTTATTCTACAAACTAAATATTTAGGTCAGACCTAAATATTTAGTTTGTAAAATAAATATTGAACTCTAGCTTGAATTTTTAGCTTCCCAACAAAATATTTAGTTGGGAACTTTAATATTCATAAATGTATGAATATATTGGTGAAAATTAGCCTATAGTGAACTAGACCAAATTCTTGCTTTACAAAGTTTGGTCTACGAATGCTCCATTGGAACCTCTGCTGTCCCTAGCAGCATTCTGGCTGGCCAATCACAGCTCTCTATAGGAGTTTCAAACCAATAAAACACTGTGATACCTCCACAAAGGTGGGCAAATCACAGCGCTCTATCCACTTTGTGAGCCAATCAGGGCCTTCTGTTGGTCTGGTGGTTGGGATGATGTGATGGAACAGAACAAGATGGTGACAGCTCATTTGAAACTAATTTTATATACATATACATATATATATATATATATATATATATATATATATATATTTTATATATACAAGGTAGCGCGACTCATGTTGCGAATGACCGCAGTCACCAATTCTTCTCTGAATTGTGTGTACTGAAACTCAATTTCGTTTCTCTGTATGTCTTGCACATGTGGTAGAAATGACAATAAATGACTTTGATTGATTTTGATTGATTGATTGATTTTGGACTATTTGGACTTGGGCTTTATTAGAATCAGGAGCAAATGTATTTACTTCCTTTACTTAGAAAAAGGATGCATTTTTCCCATCTTCAACAGCAGACTGCCTCGTTTACCAACATCTGTTGTGGTGAGTACGTGAGGTTGCTCGCTGTCCATAGCTTCGTCTTCGTCTTCCTCTGCTTATCCGGGTCCGGGTCGCGGGGGCAGCATCCCAATTAGGGAGCTCCAGGCCGTCCTCTCCCCAGCCTTGTCCACCAGCTCCTCCGGCAGGACCCCAAGGCGTTCCCGGACCAGATTGGAGATGTAACCTCTCCAACGTGTCCTGGGTCGACCCGGGGGCCTTCTGCCGGCAGGACATGCCCGAAACACCTCCCCGGGGAGGCGTCCAGGAAGCATCCTGACCAGATGCCCAAACCACCTCAACTGGCTCCTTTCGATCCGGAGGAGCAGCGGTTCTACTCCGAGTCCCTCCCAAATGTCCGAGCTCCTCACCCTATCTCTAAGGCTGAGCCCGGCCACCCTACGGAGGAAACTCATTTCGGCCGCTTGTATCCGCGATCTCGTTCTTTCGGTCATTACCCAAAGCTCATGACCATAGGTGAGGATTGGGACGTAGATCGACTGGTAAATCGAGAGCCTGGCTTTCTGGCTCAGCTCCCTCTTCCCCACGACAGATCGGCTCAGCGTCCGCATCACTGCAGACGCCGAACCAATCCGCCTGTCGATCTCCCGATCCCTCCTACCCTCACTCGTGAACAAGACCCCGAGATACTTAAACTCCTCCACTTGAGGTAGGACCTCTCCCCCGACCCGGAGGTGGCAAGCCACCCTTTTCCGGTCGAGAACCATGGTCTCAGATTTGGAGGTGCTGATCCTCATACCAGCCGCTTCACATTCGGCCGCGAACCTACCCAGCAAGAGCTGAAGGTCAGAGCTGGATGAAGCTAGGAGGACCACATCATCCGCAAAAAGCAGAGACGAGATTCTCCTGCCACCAAACTCGACACACTCCACACCACGGCTGCGTCTAGAAATTCTGTCCATAAAAGTGATGAACAGAACCGGTGACAAAAGGCAGCCCTGGCGGAGTCCAACCCTCACTGGGAACAGGTCCGACTTACTACCGGCTATGCGGACCAAACTCACGCTCCTCTGGTAAAGGGACTGAATGGCCCTTAACAGAAAGCCACCCA
The DNA here is from genome assembly GCF_043380555.1 of Nothobranchius furzeri. Taxonomy (NCBI): domain Eukaryota; kingdom Metazoa; phylum Chordata; class Actinopteri; order Cyprinodontiformes; family Nothobranchiidae; genus Nothobranchius; species Nothobranchius furzeri. Next base: position 57,982,361 of record NC_091746.1, read on the forward strand.
CCCCATACTCCTGGAGCGTCCCCCACAGGGTGCCCCTGGGGACACGGTCATAAGCCTTCTCCAAATCCACAAAGCACATGTGGATTGGTTGGGCAAACTCCCATGCCCCCTCCATCACCCTTGCAAGGGTATAGAGCTGGTCCACAGTTCCACGGCCAGAAAACCACATTGCTCCTCCTCTATCTGAGATTCAACTATCGATCGGACCCTCCTCTCCAGTACCTTGGCATAGACCTTTCCAGGGAGGCTGAGGAGTGTGATCCCCCTATAGTTGGAACACACCCTCAGGTCACCCTTCTTATAGATGGGGACCACCACCCCGGTCTGCCACTCCCTAGGAACTGCCCCCGATGACCACGCAATGTTGTAGAGACGTGTCAACCATGACAGCCCTACAACATCCATAGCCTTGAGATACCCAGGACGAACCTCATCCGCCCCCGGGGCTCCGCCGCTGTGTAGTTGATTGACTACCTCAGCAACTTCTGCCCCCGAGATCGGACAGTCCATCCCCAGGCCTCCCAGCTCTGGTTCCTCCTCGGAATGCGCATTGGTGGGATTGAGGTGCTCCTCAAAGTATTCCTTCCACCGTCCAACTATAGCCTCAGTTGACGTCAGCAGCTCCCCATCCCCACTGTAAACAGTGTGAGCGAGTTGCTGCCTTCCTCTCCTGAGGCGCCGGACAGTTTGCCAGAACCTCTTTGGAGCCGATCGATAGTCTTTCTCCATGGCCTCACCAAACTCCTCCCACGCCCGAGATTTTGCCTCGGCAACTGCCACTGCTGCACCCCGCTTGGCTATCCGGTACCTGTCTGCTGCCTCCGGAGACCCACAGACCAGCCACGCCCTGTAGGCCTCCTTCTTCAGCCTGACGGCTCCCCGAACCTCTGGTGTCCACCAGCGGGTATGGGGGTTGCCACCACGACTGGCACCGGCCACCTTACGACCACAGCTAGCAACAGCCGCCTCGACAATCGCAGAGTGGAACAAGGCCCACTCGGACTCAATGTCCCCCACTGCTCTCGGGACGTGGTCAAAGCTCTGCCGGAGGTGGGAGTTGAAGACCGTCTTGACAGGTTCTTCTGCCAGGCGTTCCCAGCAGACCCTCACTATGCGTTTGGGTCTGCCAGGTCTACGCGGCATGTTCCCTTGCCATCTGATCCAACTCACCACCAGGTGGTGATCAGTTGACAGCTCCGCCCCTCTCTTCACTCGGGTGTCCAAAACATACGGCCGCAGGTCAGATGATACGACTACAAAATCTATCATCGACCTGTGACCTAGGCTGCCCTGGTACCAAGTGTACCGGTGGGCATCCTTATGTTCGAGCATGGTGTTCGTTATGGCCAAACTGCGGCTTGCACAGAAGTCCAATAACAAAACACCGCTCGAGTTCAGATTAGGTGGGCCGTTCCTCCCAGTCACACCCCTCCAGGTCAAGCTGTCATTGCCCACGTGAGCATTGAAGTCCCCCAGCAGGACAATGGAGTCCCCTGATGGAGCACTATCTAGCACTCGTCCCAGGGACTCCAAAAAGGGTGGGTACTCTGAACTGATATTTGGCCCATAAGCACAAACAACAGTCAGGACCCGTTCCCCGACCCGAAGGCGCAAGGAAGCTACCCTCTTGTCCCCTGGGGTAAACCCCAACACACAGGCAGAGAGTCTCGGGGCTAACAAAAAACCAACCCCAGCCCTCCGCCTCTCACCCGGAGCAACTCCAGCAAAGTAGAGTGTCCAACCCCTCTCCAGGTCTCGGGTTCCAGAGCCAATGCAATGTGTCGAGGTGAGTCCGACTATATCTAGCCGGTACCGCTCAACCTCTGCCACAAGCTCCGGCTCCTTCCCCGCCAGCGAGGTGACGTTCCATGTCCCAAAAACTAGTTTTCTTGTCCGGGGATTGGACCGCCAAGGCTCCCGCCTTGGTCTGCCACCCGATTCGCATTGCACCGGACCCTTCATGTTCCTCCTGCGGGTGGTGGGTCCACAGTTGGACGAGCCCATGTATCCGGTTCGGGCTGGGCCCGGCCGGGCCCCATGGGCGAAAGCCCGGCCACCAGGCGCTCGCTCACGGGCCCCAACCCCAGGCCTGGCTCCAGGGTGGGACCCCGGTAACCCTCCGGGCCGGGTACTCCGACTCTTCGTTTTAACCGCCATGAAAGATCCTTCGAACCGTTCTTTGTCTCACCCTTCACCTAAGACCAATTTGTCATGGGAGACCCTACCAGGGGCACTAAGTGCCCCAGACAACATAGCTCCTAGGATCATTAGGGCACTCAAACTCCTCCACCACGATAAGGTGACGGTTCAAGGAGGAGCTGTCCATAGCATGCAGAGATTGCTTAAAAGACAAGAGTAGAACCCGCCCCACGCTGAGAGCCATCAATGGGGCGTTGCCTCTTGCAAGGCTAGATTAAAATATGTCTTTGAAAAATGAACTCCCATTTTTTTCTCTTAGGCAAAATAACCCAAAATAATGCTGTTAAACTATGACTATTTCACTATACAAAATGCACCCCATGGAAGGCTATCCCATTAATTGAAATGCTTATTTTCTTAAAGCTATCAACTGATACCAGGTTAAATGGGAGTTAAAGCTCCGATGCTGCAGCCAGAGAACCACCAAGAAGCCTGGCTCAGATGCACTTGGTTCAATATTTCTGCCATATGAACAGTTTCTTACGTATTAATTTCCAATACCCTTAGTGCTGAAACCCTGAGAGCGTATTTAAAATAATTTGTGTTCCACTGAAAGTGTTAAGTTGCATCTACACGTTGCTTTTCTGCATGAGGCAGACTGGATTCATTTACAGTAATGAGATTATTTCAGGTAAATGTTCTGTTGGGTCAATGCTCTGCTGTCTCCATTTACACCCACCAGACAGGAAGTGTGATAGCACTTAAATCTGATGGATGCACATTTGCATTTATCTGAGCTCACAGTGTGAACTAGCAAGACCCCCAAAAGACCCTTCCTCTTCATAGTAATTATTTTTCCTTCATTGTCATATCACTTATCACTTGTAAGTCGCTTTCGACAAAAGCATCAAAAGCATCTGCTAAATACATAATCATAAACATATCTTTCTTTTGATGGACTAAATGCTAGTGCTCTTTAGGAAGCTAGAAAGTTCCCAAGATGCTCAGTAAATGTACTGGAAGTCATTAAATGTTGTTTGATGAAATGCAGGTGTGTGGTTGCATTATAAAACAAAGTGCTGACGTGCATTCAGATGTGCAATGTGAATGCTAGGACATTTGTGTCATGGTTTTTGTGCAGCTCAAAAAAGCTGGGTTCCTCTAAAACAATGGTTGCATGATCTAATCTGTTACTGATGGAAAAAATTCAGCTTTGTAAAAATAGTAATAGCGGTAACTGCTTTTGTTTTGACTCATTATTTTTACAGCGAAATATTTTCCGTTTAGGGATTTAACGTGAGGGGAAACAAAATGTGCAATTGTTTTTCTGAAAAGGTCAGAAAACTATCTTTAGGGAAGAGCAAAGCTTCACAGCATGTACATTTAAAGTGTTTCAGTAACTGATGATTTATGGCAGTGCATGCTTGAAGCTTGAATTTCTATTTTTGATTTCACTTTTTGCATAAAACGGAAACTTGCTCATTCACTATTTCAACGAATTCTGCGTATTTAACTAGAAGTCCTCGTCCTGTTGCCTTCCTGATCTCGTGGGTTTTGTCATGACACATTTTAGCTCAGCTTGACAGCAGAAGAACGATTTGGAGTCATAGTCTGATGCCAACAAACATAGGCCAACAAGGACAGCTGACAAAGTGTCTGTGGCTGGGAACGCTGCCTCGCTTGTAATTATAGTAAACTGAGGTGTGTTTATTGAAAAACAAGTTCACTGTTAAATCACAAATCACAAGGTTTGTGGCTGCTGCAAGAAAGTTCTGGACAAACACATGCAGATGGTTGATGTCTGTCTCTCACCCAATAACCACAATTGAAGACCGGCCTAATGGCCTAACATACATCACACCATACACACAATATTAACACATCATTAATACCCTACTTAATAGCACAAAATAAAGTTAAAGTCATCATCACACTGGTGAAATTACATCTTTGCATTTGACCCATCCCCGTGGGGAGCGGTGAGCTGCAGCTGTGGCTGCGCATGGGAACCATTTGGTGGTTTAAACCCCCCTATTCAACCGCTAATGCTGAGTGTCAGGCGGGGAGACACTGGATCCCATTTTTAAAGAGCAAGTCACATCAAAATCAACTTATTTTAGCTGATCACTAGTATAAATGAGTGTCTAATAGTGTTGTTGACATGTCGTCTTTGTTGTCTTCCTCCCCTTATCCGGGTCCGGGTCGCAGGGGCAGCATCCCAACTAGGGAGCTCCAGACCGTCCTCTCCCCGACCACCTCCACCAGCTCCCCCGGCAGGAGCCCAAGGCGTTCCTGGACCAGATTGGAGATGTAACCTCTCCAACGTGTCCTGGGTCGACCCGGGGACCTCCTGCCGGCAGGACATGCCCGAAACACCTCCCCAGGGAGGCGTCCAGGAGGCATCCTGACCAAATACCCAAACCACCTCAGCTGACTCCTTTCGATCCAGAGGAGCAGCGGTTCTACTCTGAGTCTCTCCCGAATGTCAGAGCTCCTCACCCCATCTCTAAGGCTGAGCCAGCCACCCTACGGAGGAAACTCATTTCGGCCGCTTGTATCCGCGATCTCGTTCTTTCGGTCATTACCCAAAGCTCATGACCATAGGTGAGGATTGGGACGTAGATCGACTGGTAAATCGAGAGCTTGGCTTTCTGGCTCAGCTCCCTCTTCACCACGACAGATCGACTCAGCGTCCGCATCACTGCAGACGCCGAACCAATCTGCCTGTCGATCTCCCAATGCCTCCTGCCCTCACTCATGAACAAGACCCCGAGATACTTAAACTCCTCCACTTGAGGTAGGACCTCTCTTCCGACCCGGAGTTGGCAAGCCACCCTTTTCCGGTCGAGAACCATGGTCTCAGATTTGGAGGTGCTGATCCTCATCCCAGCCGATTCACACTCGGCCACAAACCTACTCAGCAAGAGCTGAAGGTCAGAGCTGGATGAAGCTAGGAGGACCAAATCATCCGCAAAAAGCAGAGACTAGGGATGGGTACCTTTGACATTTGAATCGATCCAGTACTAATTCCCTGTACCTACGAATCGATACCAGTACTTAAAGGTACCAAGTTTCGATACTTTTGAGTGTTTATTATTTTAATTCTCTTTTATAAGTAAATATATATTTTTCTCAATATATAACAATATTTGATAAATTTCATGATAAATAACATACAACTGTTTGTATTTTAACATTGTCCTTGTAGTTTTATAAGCTGATAATTAAACTGAAGCAAACATCTTTGCTGTGAACTAAATTTACTGTGTATCTTAATTCCTTTTGCCATCTTTTTTCATTTGATTTTTCCTACTGGGAAGTTAGAATTTCCGAGGAGAAAGTGAACGCACCATTAGCTGATAACAATGGTAGCAATGGAAGCTAAGATATCAAGCTAACGTTATCTTAAACAGTTTATTTAGCTTCTGGAGCAGATTAAAACGATGATGCCTCACACTTAGATCGTTGTCACTGGTTTCGTCTTCACCCGTCACATTTAGTAAAGTGAAGCCAAACTTTAGAGTGCGTTCATGTTCTTCTAGTCGGGAATTCGGAGTTCCGAGGAGAAAGCGAATGCACCATTAGCGAAACGGAAGCTAACATATCAAGCTAATTATATTTACCTACCGGAGCAGATTAAGATGAGGATGTCTCACTTAGATTGTTGTCGTTGGTTTCATCATCACCCAGTTACCCATCACATTTAGTGAAGTGGACCCAAGCTTTAGCCTGCGTTCTTTCTACCATGCTGCTCTGTTTACAATTGGTTCGCAGCGAGCGGCGACAAAACGCTCTTGCGCATGCGCAGCTGTCTTGGCAAGTTCTCGTTATGATGGACGGGTACCGAAACGAGGCACAGTTTGAAATGACGGGAATCGGTGCTCGGTCGGTAGTATGGAATTCGGTCGGTACCTTAAAAAGTACCGAATTCGGTACCCATCCCTAGCAAAGACGAGATTCTCCTGCCACCAAACTCGACACACTCCACACCACGGCTGCGCATAGAAATTCTGTCCATAAAGGAAATGAACAGAACCGGTGACAAAGGGCAGCCCTGGCGGAGTCCAACCCTCACCGGGAACAGGTCCGACTTACTACCGGCTATGCGGACCAAACTTACGCTCCTCTGGAAAAGGGACTGAATGGCCCTTAACAGAAAGCCACCCACCCCATACTCCTGGAGCATCCCCCACAGGGTGCCCCTGGGGACACGGTATCACAGCACAAAGAGGACTCAAATGCAGAGCTCACACAGTTTTAATCAGCAGAAGGGATTCCTGGCAGTACAGCACAACTGAACAAGTCCAAAACTAACTAAATACACTTTCACAAAATGTTACTGAGAGCAGGTTCACAGTACTCAACTGAAGAAGACAAACTGGCAAAGGAAACTGTTGCAAAGACGCTTAAATGGAGAAGCCAGGACCCAGGTGCAAGACATGAGGCAGATTAGTGAGGAGCCTCATGTCGTGAAGCTGCCTGTAATGAGACAGGAAGTGAATGCACAAAATAAAACAGGAAGTACCAAAAATACAATAAAACCAGAAACAAGACTGCAAAGCACTCAACCTGCAGAATCACCCATGACACACGGTCATAAGCCTTCTCCAAATCCACAAAACACATGTGGATTGGTTGGGCAAACTCCCCTGCCCCCTCCATCACCCTTGCAAGGGTATAGAGCTGGTCCACAGTTCCATGGCCAGGAGGAAAACCACATTGCTCCTCCTCAATCTGAGATTCAACTATCGATCGGACCCTCCTCTCCAGTACCTTGGAGTAGACCTTTCCAGAGAGGCTGAGGAGTGTGATCCCCCTATAGTTGGAACACACCCTCAGGTCACCCTTCTTAAAGATGGGGACCACCACCCCGGTCTACCACTCCACAGGAACTGTCCCCGATGACCATGCAATGTTGCAGAGACGTGTCAACCATGACAGCCCTACAACATCCATAGCCTTGAGATACCCAGGACGAACCTCATCCGCGCCCGGTGCTCCGCCGCTGTGTAGTTGTTTGACTACCTCAGCAAGTTCTGCCCCCGAGATTGGACAGTCCATCCCCAGGTCTCCCGGCTCTATTCTATCTATTCCGCGTGCAATTAATTGCATTCTACCTAAATAAGTATCTCCTTTACTGAACAGTGACAGACGTCTATGAAGCAGCCGTTTTACAGCCTCTTCCTCTCCAGCAGAATGTCATGGTCTGCGTCTCCCTCACGTGTCTCCTTGTGTTCTCCATCCCCCTCTAGGATCCCCTTTGTGTCTCCTTGTGTTCCCCATGTGTCCCCTTGTCTGCAGCCCCCTCCAGGTTCTCCCCCGAGGTATCCCCCAGGTCTTGTGCTACCGTTGGTCTCCCCTAGTCACCCCTCTGTAGTTTTTCTATAGGTTCAGCTTTTCATTTAATTAGTCTCTTTTAGTGTGTTTCTTTCCCCACTGGTTTTTTAGTTCTCCTTCCTCCTTAGATCATTAGTTATTTATCTTGCTCTTCTAATCTTTAGGTTTTGTTTTTATTCTTAGGTCATGTTAATTTCCCCTCCTCAGCTCACTTTCATCTCCCTGATTAGTAAATTGATTTCACAAGGTTTCTCTTCCCACGCACCTGCAGCTCATCTCCCAATCATCCTGCCCCAGTGTATTTAACCCTGTTTCCGTCTCAGTGTGGTGTTGGTTCATTGTACGTGTCAGCATTGTTTTGTCCTCCCCCCTCTTAGGTAAATAGGATTTTTGGCTTCTGCCCTACCAGGTCTTAGTTGGCTCTGCCCTTCTAGGAATTTTTGGCTTTGTGCCCCATTTAGTTTTCTTGGACTCATCATCTTAATAAAGATGTCTACTTTTACACCCTCTCCTGCTCCGAGTCATTCTGGGTATCTGCATTTTGGGTCCTACTCCTCCAACCCTCATCGTGACAGAATGAACCAACCAACCTAGGACCCAGCAGTAACCCCAGGTAATTCGGACCTGAGACAAGGGATGTACACCTTCGACGGTGGCCCGGACACCTGTCGGAATTTTATATGGGACTGTGCGCTTTATGGACATGGAAGGTTTGGACATTGATTTAATTTCTTTTATGGTGCTCTGCCTAAAGGGTAGAGCCCTGAAATGGGCCGCCCGCTATCTCGAGCTTTACCCCATAGAGATTAATTTTTGGTATTTCGCCAAGGCTCTCCAAGACGCCTTCTGCAACCCACAACCACCCTCTTCACTCACCTCCACACCTTCATCTGGCCCAGGCAGCACTACTGACTTTTCTCCTGTGGACTGCCATCTGTCAGCTGCCTCCGTTTTATTAGGCGCCCTTTCTGCATCTCTGAGGGGCATAACCTCCACACCTCCACTCGGTCCGGACAGCGCTGCCTCCTCGTCCCTGGTGGGCTGTTCTTCACCCTCGTCCTCTGCTTCAGCCAGCGCCATCACGGCACCTCCGATGGGTCAAGCCACCACACCTCCACGTGGTCCAGATAGCACTACCGGCGTCATTCCCGCACCTCCAATGAGCCGTACTCGTTGACGACGTCACAACCGTCGCCAGCTCCACCTACCATCACCGCCAGGTACTGTCATGGTCTGCGTCTCCCTCATGTGTCTCCTTGTGTTCTCCAACCCCCTCTAGGATCCCCTTATGTGTCTCTTTGTGTTCCTCATGTGTCTCCTTGTCTGCATCCCTCCTCATGCGCCTCCTTGTGTCCCCCAGCCCACTCCAGGTGTTTTTCTTTGGGTGTTCCCCCTAGGTTTCAGTGTCCCAGTGGTTCCCCAACTCCCTCCAGGCCCTCTCTAGATTTCCCTCACGTTTTCCCTTAGTCACCTTTTATCATTAGTCTTCTGTTAGTGTTTATCTAGTCAGTATTCTCCCTTTAGTTCATTTTGCTCCCTTCCCCCATTTTTAGGTCTGGTTTCCTCCCCTGCTCCGTTGTGCTCCTCCTCTGTTTATTAGTCTCACCTGTGCAAAATTCCCTGATCACCCAGCCCTCGTGTATATAACCCTGTCTGCAGTGTGTTGTTGGTCCATTGTCCTTGTCAGCGTTGTTTGTCCCATCCCCCCCCAGGTCTCTAGGTTTTGGCTTTGTGCCCTCTTAGGTTTCTAGGTTTTTTGGCTACGTCATTCTTAAAAATGTTTTCTTTGACATCCTCTCCTGCCTCGTGTTATTCTGGGTGTCTGCACATTGGGTCCAACTCCTCCAACCCTAAACGTGACAGATGTTTAAGGTTTGGATCATTTAATCAGTGCATTTGCAGTTTTCTCTAGTGCTTTGTTAGTCGTACTCTGGAGAAACAAAGCTCAGATTCACCAGATTCAGGAAGTAGAAGTGAGCCACACCAACGTTTAGCATCAGATGACAACATTTGGAGTCTTATTTCCTGATATTGTGGGCGAAGGTGGCTCAGGTATTCGTCTCGTAATCTGAAGGTTGCAGGTTTGAGCCTCGCTCAATCTGTTGCTGCTGTTGTGTCCTTTGGCAAGACACTTAACCCACCTTGCCTGCTGGTTGTGTTCGGAGGGAGCGGAGGCCCCTGTGTACGGCAGACTCGCCTCGGTCAGTGTGCCCCAGGACAGCTGAGGCAAGAATGTAGCTCATCACCACCAGAGTGTGAATGTGTTTGTGAATGGGTGAATGACTGACTGTGTTGTAAAGCACCTTGGGGAGTTCCAGGACTCTAGAAGGCACTCAATCAAATTCAGGTCATTTACTATTTACAGACACTCACCTCTGATTGGCTAACAGCAACACAACTCTACCACTGATTCTGTTTGCTCTGCGATGTTGATCTTTTTTCCCCCAAAATAACACAAGCCTGAAGGAGTTCTGCTGTGTGGTGGAGTTGCTAATGCCAACATCCTACTAGTCAAGACATTCTCTGCCATTTCCTGGACATTAAACCAAAAACAGACTCATCCATCACGAGTCAAGATGGGTGAGTCCATGAATGTTGTGACAGTGTGACGTAGATCTGTCAGGCTTTTCAATTCCTAGAGTTTCATCGTCTCTTTTCTATCGAAAGTTAATGCAGGAGATATGTGTAGGAGAATATCTTATGTTCAGCCAGCATAGAAAACTCTGAGTGACCGACTATAATAAAAATTATAATTAAGAAATGTTTTTCAGCGTTCCACACCTTATAAAATTAGCTAAATTAAATAAAACAGCTTAGCATTTTTTTGTATCAGTAATATAATGCCTCCAATAGTAATTAGCCAGACTTTTTAGGTAACATGTAGTTTTTGTAATTTTTTTGTAAGCTGGCAATATAATATTTATTATGGAGCATAAATATTTATAGAAATATTTGACATTTGTGATCAAAGCTGCTTTACCTTTTCGAAGTTTTTCATTCCTTCTATTTACTTTAATATTATTTATTACATAAAAACCTCCGATACCTTCTAATACTTATGAAACACTTTGACATGTATTCTGTGCTAAGCAATCTGGCAGCAAGCCCACATTCAGAGTTCATCGAAAGGTTTTCAGTCACTGACAGGGATGTCATGTTGTATGTACTTTATTGTCTCTCATATCTGAGAAAATAAATTATTTTTTCAAGGTTCTTTGTTGCGAAGGTGTTTCCTCTGCAGCTTCTGAGAAACCCCACAGAGAACATCAGACTGTGTTACCTCAAGCCGTTCCTGTGTTCTCACTTATAGCTGCATTGTCGTATCGCTTCCTCAGAGGATGTCCCATTAGACATGCTGTGTGTGTGTGTGTGAACACACACACATGTCAGACACAATATGAACCATTCAGCTGCAGACCTCAGAGGACCATCAGGGTGGTGAAAAAGTCAGAAACAGAGAGAGGAACCTGGTGGGACTGTGGGCCACTGTGTCAGGAAATAATACCCCAGGAGGGCTGGGCTTTAGGAAGTCAAGAACACACACACATACATGTACTTTTAGTCATGCGGTTGTACTTTTTCCACCGGGGTGTTAACACCATTCTATACTGGTCTGACACATCATTTGAAGCTGTCTTCAGCTCACCTCTGCTCTGGCTCACTATGCTAAAACAGGAGCACCAGAAATGTTTTTCTCATTATTTTTTCCATTGATCATCATCATCATCATCGTCATCATTATCATCATCATCTTTATGTATAAAGCGCTTTCCATCAATGAGAGATTGAACCAAAGTGCTGTACACACAACAAAGATATAAAAGAGTGAAACAGTGTAGGGGGTTAAATCAGAGAGGTAAGATGGTGCATGGCCCTGTAGTGACTTGAAGACAAACGTGAGTCACAAGGCATTGATTTATACTAGAGATCACTGCAAATGCATTTAAAAAACTAGTTAATGTGGTCTTTAAAGGTGGGATATATAGTTTGTTTTATTAAAAGTGTCTTAAAAAGGGTTAAATTTGACCAGCCGACCCCATTTTATCTTATAATAGGTTCTCTTTCATAATTCATGTTTCTTTTGAGCCCCTCTCTCCCCACTGCTAAATGAATAATTTACCTGAGCACTGACCGACAGATTTGTGTATCCACAAGAGGGCGATGACAGAGAAGTAGCCCCAGTCTTTTTAGCACACCAACGAAGAAGAAGGAAAAGAAGAAAATGGAAGTTTACAATGGAGCAACGAAAAGTATAAAGGTACTGATTCCTTGACTATCTTCCCAAACAAAATACAGTTAAAAAGTCCGTCTGTAAAACTTGATGTGAGAAGTTTACGGCAGTTGAGAAGAATTTACATTAGAGGCGCTTTTTAAAAGGGAGGAGCTTCTTCTCTACAAAGGCTCAAAACTGATGAAGAGTTCGTAAAGTTTCTTTTAAACATTTTTGAGAAATCTATTCATAATTTTATTTAAGTAAAAGAAAATAATATTGCAGATAATTGTTGTATGCTGTGTTCACCATGGGCTAATATGGTGCTAGCTTGAATGCTAACTCAACTGGCATTGGATTGATGTCAGTCTGTAACTTATGTTGAAAAGCAAATAGAATACGATTTTACCAACTGAGGAAACTATCTGACTGTAAACTTTAATTTATATAAACGATAGGAATGTGGACAGTACCATTCACAAAATAACTGGCTGAATTATTGAGAATAAGTTAAATTAACATTTAAATATACAGTATTGATAAATAAAGTTTTCATTTGAGGACAGCATTTTGTTTTTACTCTTTTATCTTGTCTGATATCGAAAAATGTTCTCTGGCCTGAAACATTTAAGTTTGACAAAAAAATAAAGGAAGAAATCTTTAAGGGGACACTTAAATGTTCTTAAATTGGGTGAATATATTTTACTTACTTGACCATTTCATGAGGAACCATTTCTTTAAATTATCTTTGTTAAAATTGAAACACGTTAGCTCACCCTGTAATATAAAGTCGTCTGAAAGTGCTTCACCACATGAAACAATGTGCTGGTGTCCACAAAACGCTTTTTGAAGTCTTGGTTCTTTTTCTGAAGCAGGAAAAAAAAAACAAGAAAAGCAGACACATTTCCTGTGAAAGTGTTCTTGCTCACGTCACTCTTCATTTTGAAGATGTTTTAGTCACCTCTGATATTACATCAGTGAAATTACAGTTTGTGCGGCTGTTAGTCCCTCTGGATGAAATTTGAACCTTTATCGCCCTCTTGTGGTGAAACCCTTATTGCGTCCGAATAGGGTTTTATTGGTTAATTACCATGTTTATTTGGGTCTCATTTACATGATCAATTATAATGTTTAACATTGTCTTAAATTTTTCTTTTTTACTCAAAAATGTAATTTTGAGATTGTCCATTTTGACAAATTCAGAGTCTATTGCAGTACATATTATGTCCACTAGAGGCCAGTGCAGAAAAACAGAAGATCTGCTGAAAGCAGCTCAAATATGTTGAAAAAATATTCTTTTGAGTACAAATTAAAATTTATACTTCACTATGACCTTTTTGAAATAATTAACTTAAATTATAATTATAACTTTGTGTTTACTGTGCATTTTTAATGCTAAAACTATCCCCAGAAAAAAACATATGCTTTTTGATCAAGTTATAGTTTTTTAATGGCAGATATTTTGGCGAATAAACATCTATCTAAATAATACAAAATATATATTTTTTTAAATTACGGTTTCTACACCCAGGTTTATCTGTCTCATCTCTTACTCCTTGTATTTTCAATTAAACCAATTAGACACAAACAAATGATGGCAATAGTAAATGCATGGCCTGAACATGATGAAATGTTTCAGGACTGGTAACTTTTTATTAGTTCTGAATAATAAATAGTTTGGTGGCACAGATTCTAAAACAATATGACAGAATCCGATAAAAAAGGTAGATTTAGAAAATGTGAAACAATTTAATTGCTGTAAGAAAATTAATAATATTATGCGAGCAGTCGGATAACTTATATAATTCTTGCTGATGGCAAAGCTGTCAAGCATGAGCTCGCGCACACACACACACACACACACACACACACACACACACACACCCTGAAAACAATACACCCAGACGAGGGTTAAGGTCAACAGTTAGTGTCTTTATAAAACAGATCTGCAAAATATAGCCAACACTTGTTCATTTAAATACACATAAATAGCAAGAAAATACTTTCCCGTTTCAATCCAAAGAATTTTTGCACCAATCAGACGTGAACGTCATATGAATAAAAAAAATGGGTCGAAACCCAGTTGATTAGTTGCACCACAAAAACAAAAACAGAACACAAGCATACTCTGTAGCTGACGGCTTTTGATTAGTCAGAATTAAGATCTTTTGGAGACACGTGCTCCTCAATATTAACGTCATTTTCAAGTCTGTGAAATATCAAAGCACTCATCTTTGGATGGATTTATTTGAAGAGCCAAATATATATATATATATTTATATAATTATATATTTTAAAAAATATTTTACATCATCAGCCTCAATTAACACGACCACAGCTAAAAGTTTTATGTACAATAGTGCAGATGAGGAGCTCAGAAATGAACAAGGCAGTGGACTTATGACATGACCATGTAAAAAAAAATCCTGATTTTGCCTTCAAGTGCTTTCATTTTTCAAATTTGTTTTTTAAAATAAAGAAATAATTGAAAATTGTGATGATTTTAAAGCATTGGCGACCCTTTTTTTATTTTAATTCTCTGCTGCACGTCTCATTTAAATATTCTAAAGCAACTTTCCTGCAGCTCACTGAATGTTAAGCAACAGGCCAATTTAACACTTTAGCTCTAAAAATGGATGTAAATCCCCATGAACATGTCTTTATCTGTTACTAAGTCACCTTCTTTTGGAAGAAATGTGTAGTAAAATCCGTGGATTAAACGAGTTCTGATGTTTTTCTTGATAACGATTGTCAAGCTGTTTCTCCTCTCAAATGTCTTGAAGCGATCTGTAAACATTCACAGGACTGAAACTGATTTTTAACTCTTTAATGAATCTGCACTCCCACCCACATCAGCTCAAACTTCTTTCACATCTACCTAAAAGGTGCTTTTAGTTCCTGGAACAGACTCAAGAGGTTTTCTCGTCTTTTTTTAAGTAAGTCTGCAGATTAGAGTTCATTTGGTCGACTCAGGGATGGGCGGAGCACGCTCCAGTCTCATGGTCCAAGGGTCAGAGGTCGCAGCATAAAATGGAGAGTGGGTAAGCACTTCTTCTCCAGCCAGAGCGAAGGCGAATACTCCCCTCTGCCTCCCTGCTCCAGCCGTCTCCTCCTCCACCTGACGTTCTCCCCTGCTCTCCCTGCCTGAAGCGTCCACGCTCTTAAATCCCAAGCTCCTGCCGCCTAGGCCGAGCAACTCGCCAAGTCCGTGACCCTTGACCCCCTGGTATGCAGGGCTCAACCTGCTTTCCTCCAAGCGGTTGGCTCCGACAGCAGGAGGGCACAGGAAGTTGCCGGCAGGTGCTGATCTCCATGCAGCAGGCTTTCGTCCTCGCCTGGGGCGGGAGATGCGGCAGCTCTGCCTTTTGATGTGTCGGTGTAGGTGGTCGGAGCGGGTGAAGCTCTTGTAGCAGTGCTCGCACTGGTACGGCCGGACGCCCGTGTGGATGCGCAGGTGGTTCTTCAGGTCGTAGTTGTGGACAAACTTGGAGTTGCAGTGGAGGCAGATGTAGGGGCGCTCACCTGTGTGCTTCCTCATGTGGATCTTCAGTTTGTCTTGCCTGAGAACAGAACAAAGCAAACATGACACGGCCGCACTGGGTTGCACTTTGAAATGTGTTTTTTCAGCAAACGATCGAGTTAAAAAAGCCAGTAAACATGTTTTGTCTGCTCTAAAGTACAGACGGAAAGTGCTAAAGTCAAAGGAAGTAGGTATAGGAGAGAGGAGGGGGTGTTCCACTTAGAGCTCTTTGAAATGTAAATCAAGTGAAAACACATTAACCTCATTCAGAAAAAAAGGGTCCTTTTCCATTAAGACAGCTGTTTCACATAACCCGATAGGCAAAACGCCCAAAAGCAACCTCTAATGCAGTCTTTATCACGATCTTCACGTTATTTCGGCTCCGACCAACCTTGTAAATCGCACTTCACAGATCGTGCACATGTATGGCTTCTCCCCGGTGTGCGTCCTCATGTGTCGCGGCAGCTTTCCGGCTCCTTGGATGACCTTGTTGCAGATGGGACACTGCTGTGAAGCTTTGGGCTTCATTTTCCTCTCCTCTGCCAGCTGCCAGGGAGGGAACAGCGCGCTCAGGTGGGACGCCGAGCTCAGGAAGCTCAGGTATGACCTGATGTCCGCTTCATCCTTAATCGGAGCCAGCGAGTGGCCTTCCGACGCCGCTGACCCAGCGTTCATGGTGTTGCCCAGGCCCGAGCTGACAAACTCTTTCAGGAAGTCGTCCTGCAGGAGACTGGGTGGGACTTCCTCTTTTGCCTCCTCTTTTATGATCTCCCTTTTCACTGCTAGATTTAGGGGTCTGGAGGGTTCTAGGGGTGCAGAGGCAGGGAAGGCATGAGGGAGCCTGGTGTGGGGTGAGGCTGCTGCTCCATGGGGGTGTGTGGGGGTCAGGAGCTGCTGCGGGAAGGCTGGGAACTCAGAAGCCCACACAGATGGGTAGAAGCTTGGAATCAGAGGGGAGAAGTTGGCCCTCCTGTCCGGAGCTGACATGCGGGGATACAGACCCTCCTGGAGGAGAGACTCGATGGAGAAATCCTTCAAAGCCCGGCTCTCCATACTCTCCTACAACACAGAGAACCATCAGTCAGTTAGTGAAGGCTAAGGAGTGGTCCACTGTGGGAGAACACAGAAGGAATCCTACCTGTTTTCCTCTGATGAAGTCCGGAGACTGGGTCGGCTCTGTGTGGGGTCCAAACTGTCTATGGAACGTGGAGGTGCTCGGAGGAGACGAATCCTCCCCTCCCAGTGGCGTCTGTTCTCCCCGGCTCTCCAACGATTGCAGTGACCTCTCGCTGACATCGTCCTCCTCCTCATCTTGCTCGTCCTTCCTCGAACCCGTATCATCCTCCTCATCCTCCTCCTCTTCCTCCTCCTCCTCATCTTCCTCCTCCTCTTCATCCTCCTCCCCTTCCTCCTCTCTCACTCCCCCTCCACCTCCATCACCCCCATTGTCCATGATCTCCAGGCAAACGTTGATGATGCAGGGGATCTCGAGCATCTGTGCTGCGTTCAGGATCTCCTTGACGTTGGACGCCGTCACCGTCAGGGTGGAAGTGTAGGCAAACTCTAGGATGGCTGTGAGGCACTCCGGAGCCACAAAGTCTATTTCATACACGGCGGCCACAGCGTGATGGGGGTCCCCGCTGTCGGTGGTTGCCACGGTGAAGAGTTTCTTGAAGTACTGACTGCAGGCGGCCAGGACGGAGCGGTGGGTGCGGTATTCCTGGTCACGGACGATGAGGATGACGTCACAGAGCAGACCGTCGCGGCGCTGCTCGTTGAGGCTGCAGAGGACATCGCTGCTGTGGTTTGGGAAGGGGATCCCGATCAGGTCCTCCTCTCTGTGGTGAACCATTCTCCTTCTGTCTCTGTGGACACACAACACAATAACATTTAATCCAAGCGTGGGAAAAAAGACCTAAATCATCCTTAAAGAGCAAGTCACCCCCAAATCAACTTATTTTTCTGATAAACTACATAAATGTGTGTATAATTGTGCTGCAGACACGTGTAGTCAATAGTTTTGCACTTTAGTGCATTTTAGTTAAAAATTTAATTTTCTGCCTAAAACTGTCTGTGTTGTGCCATTGTCAGGTAAAAACTCTGAACTGCATTTTAATTTAAATCTGACACCGCTATTGGCTAAGAGGTATGCTATGATGTAAACTGGAACATTATGATGTCACAATGCCGTTGTGAGCCTGTGTGTGTGTATTTGTTAGTGGCTCCGCCCTCTCGGTCTGCTAGGCAACGGCATTTGTTGCATTTTTCAAACATGAAGAGGGAGTGAAGTAAGTTTCTTGTAGGGGGTGACTTGCTCTTTAAAAACACAGATTTGGAACCTTTTCATTAAAGAGCAAGTCACCCCCTACAAGAAACTTACTTCACTCCCACTTCATGTTTGAAAAATGCAACAAATGCTGTTGCTTGGCAGACCGAGAGGGCGGAGCCGCTAACAAATACACACACACAGGCTCACAATGGCATTATGACATCATAATGTACCAGATGACATCATAGCATACCTCTTAGCCAATAGCGGTGGCAGATTTAAATTCAAATACAGTGCAGAATTTTTCCCTGACGACAGCGCAACACTGACAGTTTTAGGCAGAATATTTGAATTTTAACCAAGATGCACTGAGCTGCCAAATTATTGACTACACGTGTCTGTAGCATGATTAGACACTCCTTTATATAGTTTATCAGCAAAAAAAAAAGTGATTTGGGGGTGACTTGCTCTTTAAAGAGAAAGTCACTCCCTACCAGAGTATTACACCACTCCCACTTCCTGTTTGAAAAATGCAACAAATGCTGTTGCCTAGCAGACCGAGAGGGCGGAGCCGCTAACAAATACACACACACACACACATAGGCTCACAAAAACATTGTGACATATCGTACCAGCTAACGTTCTAGGGTACCTCTTAGCCAATAGCAATGGCAGATTTAAATTCAACTGCAGTGCAGAGTTTTTACCTGACAACAGCACAACACTGATAGTTTTAGGCAGAAATTTTTAAATTTTACAAAAATTTTTACAAAGCAATTGAGTACACATGTCCGCAGCACGATTAGACACACATTTATATAGTTTATCTGAAAAAAAGTTGATTGGGGGGTGACTTGCTCTTTAAAGATGTTCAAACCCAACGTGCAATATTAAAATATGTGACACAATAAAATGTAGGGACGCTTGATATTGGTTTTTACTGACATCTGATTTACTGATATTGTCTGTCTCTAACCCTAACCCCCTCATTAAAAAGAAAAGCTAAAACATTTTAGATAGCTAACATCACATATCTCCTTACATTTTAAATGTTTTCTGTGCCAAATGAAAACTACTTAAATCTAAGTTAGCAATAGGAAAAGTGTTGTGTTTATTTTATCTCCATCAGCAGCTCAGTGTCGTTCACAGAAATGTGTTTTTTCTTTTTCTCCATAATGCAGCTATGGGGATAAAACATCTTCAGATATGTAAAATAAGCGGGTGAAGATTCTTGTTTTGTTGTAGTCGTTGTTAGCTGGCTAGCTACACGTACGGTGTTCCGCCCACATAGGCTCGGGTGGTGCTGCACCACTGTCCTTGTCAATGATTTGTCAATATTATTAGCTTGCTGTTTGAATGGATTATATTTTAGTCTATTTCTTGTTGGTATGTTCATCATGGGTGTGTATGTACAGCACTATAGGTTGTGGAAGCAGCAGTAAGTGTGCTTTTATATACCCGACCTCGGCTGAAATTCCAGCGCCACGCCTACAAGACCTCCCCACGGGAGACGCACGGTAGCGAAATGTTCCGCTTGCTGTGGCGATGCATTGCACAATCCTTTACTATTTTTCATTTAAAAAAACAATACCTCAAATTTGACTAACACAATTTTGTCATTTGGAATGTTATTTTTAAATTTATTGTAGAATTTTTAGAACGTTGAATTCAAATTTTTGTTTGGAAAATGGTGAGCAGGAGAAACAAATATACTTTTTAATATTTAATGACTCTGTAATTGTATATTTTTATTGGACTTTACATTTATGTCTGTTTAAATAAAATGAATTTAGAGTTTGTGTGAACATTAATAGGATTCATTAAAGAACAATGCTCTTCTCTGGTGTGGCCAGTGGGGCCACCCCTGGCCACCCATTGGGGGCACCACTGTTTGAGAGAGAGGAGCAGTAGCTGAAGAGTTTGGTGTATAATATGTTTACTGAATGGAAAAGTTGGGTCATTAAAAGACTAAAATCCAATACCAATGTTTTCCAGTATTACATTTTAATGCCAGTATTAATGGTAGACCGATAATATCGAACATTCCTAATAAAAAAGTAATTTCCTGGTAGATTTATTATTGTCTGGATAAATTAATGATATTAAATGTGTGCAGTGGCTCATACTTGGGCTCTTTAAACTAGCATAACAAACAAAAATCAGACATATTGGCTATAAAAACAGACGTTATATTCGGGAACTTTCTCCATCAGGCTGTCGTCTCAAATCAGTTAACAAACTAAGCCAAGAGTCAAGACAAGTTACGAATAAAACCGATGAATTTGTTATTTTATGTTTAATATATTTAAGCCACATTGACAAAATTCCAGAAATATAGAAAAGCCCATTTAATCACTCTCTGTGGTTACGTTTACCTTTGAAAAAACCACACATTTAAATTAGAAACTTTAAATCAGTCATATAGCGTGGCAGATACCGACTGTGACACAATGAATGGGTAATTTGAATACACTCTGACTGATTTCCTGTTGGCATTTAATGACTGATCACATTTCCTGTGAATCTTTTTGAGAACGTAGAAAGCTTCTCTTCTAATCTTGAATCTAATGCTTCGTGAGTCTACTTCTTTGTAAATTTGACATCCTCCAGATGAACTCAGGAACAAATGCTTGGCTAACACTTCACCCGGTCATCAGGCCAAGAGCTTTTCAGTCTTGAACAAGGTTTTGAAGCTGGGAGTTTTATAGTGCAAATGACTGACAGTCAAGCCTTTTTCCCTCCAGCCTCGCTTATCTGTGCACCATCTGTGCGGCACAGGCAACAAGTGGTAAATACAGCAGGTCTTATTTTGAGAAAACATCCCGTTTATTCTCAAATGTGTTATTACAATTTCTTGAGGAGCAACTGTGACCTTTTCTTTTTCATGGCCTCGCTAATCGTCCATTGGAGGTGTGATGGTAAAGTGCATGAGAGATCCAGAGATCATGACCATCCCTCTTGTCTCCCTCCAGCAGATACGCTCTTGGAGCAAGCTGATACCCCCTCATCTGAACAATACAGTTGTGAGACTGGGATGCGGTGAGACGTGCAGAAAACAACAAAAGAGGTCAGATTGCACCCAAGATACTGTATCCTGTCAAAATGCTTACTTGCAGTCTGATTTCACTCATTTGATGTGAAGCTCAGAAACTTAGCATCCCCAGCAGAGGGCTGCTGCTGGTGCTAACGCCCCCCCCCCCCCCCCCCCTCGCTCTCTATTTCTCTCTCTCAGTTGTTTTCCCAAACATCTCTGCCCGAGCCGAGTTCCTACCTGTTGATTCACTGCACCGTTGTTTACTGTACAGGGTGATAAAACTTCCTCTGGCAGTGCGCTCGCTCATTCACATCTATGAATAGAGCTTAAACTCAGCCATCCACACTTGGTGGTCACCGGAGGCATGTGCAGATAAATACTTTGAAGCGGCCTGAACACCACAGCTGTATAGTTGACTGGCTCTAAATGGGGCCAGCGCTGAAGCCACAGAGACTCAAGCACATACAAACAAGTGTCACACTCGCCGGTTGCTTAGAGTCACAGAGAAGAAGTAAAAATACATATATTAGGATAAATAGGAGGGGGGAAAAAAGTGAAAATTCCTAAGTTCACCTGCAGGTACGCAACTTGGATACCAATCTTACACGTAGTTTATTCTTGTCGATCTAGTTGCTAGGTAACTGAAGCTGGGTTCATGCCATTGATACAGAGTGGACATAATTAAAATGTCTGTGGAGGGGGTGGGGTGCAGCATATTGGGCCTCAGACCGGCCCCTCGCTGTGGAGATGAGGACAAAAGCGTGACGTCTTGGAGATGGGAATCTTTAAAAAGTAAAGCATGGTTAGAGAACAAGAGAGAGATCAGATGGCCCTAAAAGTTCCCCAACAGGTTGCACAAACACAAGCGGAGGGGCCCCTCCCTGTAGCGAGGCTGCCAAGGCAAACAATAGAGCTAGAGTGAGAGAGTCTGACTGGGAGGGCTTGGCCAACCTGCTGCCATCCGTTTGCTCTCGACCCGTCCCACCCACACGGGGGAACTGTGGGACACGTGCTGCTGTTGCTGTTTGCTCGCCCGGCGCCCTGGTGAGCAGCACCACTCCCATCGGTTCCCACTGCTCGCCTGCCCCATCCAGCCTCGGCGCTGCACGGCTCTGCAGTGGCCGGCCCCTAATTACAGCGTGGAGAGGATCTGAGGAGGATGTGCCACATAGACAGGGAGGGGAGGAGGGCACGGCGTTCCCACCACAAAGTCCTGGAGCGACGTTTCATCAGCCTTAACCCTTTACACACACACCCCACCCACCCGTCCAAGCAGCCAGGGCGGGGACTCCTTGAGAAAGGCCACTGATAATTACTGTTTAAGTAACATGACTCACGCTCCGTTACGGGAGCATGGTCAACAAACAAAAGCATCTAAAAATCAGTCTGATTTATCTTTTTTCTACATAATAAAGGCTTTTTGTGTGTTTCTCACACCGGCCATGTCTCCTCTCATGCTTCACTTAGTCACCAACACTTTCAACTCAACACTCCCACCTCAAAATTATGTGCCACCTTCTATTCAGTGTTGTCTTTCTCTAAGAACTTCATCTGCTTCCTGGGCGCTGACCTCCACCTCCTTCCCCTAATCGTTGTCCTCCTCCTCCTCCTCCACCTCCTCCTCCTGCAGCTGGATCATCATTATGCCCTGAGTTGAGATGCTAACTCAAGCCTGACCGCTCTGGCCACAAATCAGCAGCTAATGTCCATCTCAGCTCTTGTCACAGACACTCATTTGGCCTGTTAGCTACAACATGCCTGCACCCCCCTTCCTCTGTCAGGCCAGGAAATACACCTGGCCCACATGCTAAATCACCATCAGCCACTATCTAGCCGTCAACCACCGGCCACTGCAAACGCCTGCTAAACAGCTGTCACACACGGACAATTGCACCGCCAGTAATCTGCTGGTATTGACACGGGAGATTCTGGCCCTTATTAGGAACCGGACATTCCTAAGTGAGCCAGTCCATTATCACCTGTTGCTCCAGGACATACTCTCCCGTCCGCGTTCTGCCTGTCACCTGTTTAAAAGTTTTTCGGCAACATGTGGAGCATTTCAGCATAATCATCTGAGCTGGGCTGTCAATTACGGCAGCAGCGGAGGGGACATAATGGGCCGTCACGGCGTAACGAAGACGTGTCAGAGACAAATTCAAGATTTTAACTGCGAAAGATTTGGTGTAAAAGTTAAGCACTGCTCTTTGTTACAGAACAAACAAGATTATGATGTGAACAAAAATAAAGTTAAAGGTTCAATTTTCTTAGCAAGCTGACAACTGTTCACCTAAACATGAGCACACTGATAATTACACTGAAGGAATAAATCATTTCATAGACTGATTTAATTTTGTCTGATTTGTGAAATCGGGCAGTTAAAAAAAAAGATTTGATCAAAGGAAATATTATGAAGTGGAAGGTTAAACTGGTCCAGGGTCAGCTCCACCACCACTCCCATTAGCAAACAAAGGTTGAGGATTCACTGTAAAATTATGACTATAATTTTTAAAAAAGCTCCTTTAAATGAATGAAAGTGGGAAATATTTTATTTTTGCCCTATTTAAAATCATCTTTTAGAGGATTCAATTAAACAAACCTAAAATATATCAAATAAACATGTTAAAAACAACAGAAAAACATACTTTTATGAATTGATGCGACTATGGTTTAATGCCACAGATTTCTACCAGCATTTGAATTACACTCGTAGGAGATGAAGTTAAACATTTACATTTACTTAAACGATTTGATTTGATTTATTTGACTTAAAAAAGATTTTAAAAGTTTTCTGTCAGTTTTAATGAAGAGTTTAGTGAAAACATCAGACATGCCTGGAAACCAGCGGTAAACATTTCTAATCACAACACCGCCTCGTTGCGTTTCGTGCCATGACGTACGACATCTAAAAGATGCAGCTTGTAAACAATCATTTCCAGCTTATCCTTAAATTCATAACATGTTTTTATTTTCGTCCACCACCCCTGACTTCAACAGTTACCTGCGTGTTTATTTTAGATTTCACAGCCAGAATGTTGCATGGATATGGAAACTGAAATGTGTAATTACACTGAGCGAGAGGACAAAACACACACTTAGAACCTCTGAAAATACTACGGTTGGCATTTTTCTAGATGCTACAAATGCTCCCGTCTATTTTTAGAAATCTACAACAGAATATTTACCCTGCAGAGAGAATAATCAGGGTTTTATCTACTTGTTTTTGCCTGGTAGAGTGAAGATTTCAGGCTCACGTCAACAGTGAGCCACATGTGCTTTTACTGTAACACCGTTCACAAGCGTGAGCTTGTTCACATTCATGCACATGTCAGAACACTTTGACCAAATCTTACACACACACACACACACACACACACACACACACACACACACACACACACATACACACACTCCCATGCGCATGCTCCAGAAGTCTTGCAAACACATAAATTCACACATGTCTTAATATGTTCCCCTACATTCCTCAGCTATCAGCAAGCATCACCTACCTTTCTTCTGCTTCAAGATTCCCCTCTTGTGTTTTTGTATTTCCAGACTACTAAGAGGCTCCACTGCTCCCCACTTGACCTCTCAGCATCGCTCTGTTTAATTGAAACACAGCTTTCTTTCCCTCTCGCTGTCTGTCTGTCAGTCAGCCAAGCAGTCGGTCCATTCACAAGCTCCCCGCGCCGGGTGCTGAAATGTCCGTTCACAAAAAAATACAAAAATAAAAAAAGAAGAAAAAACACAGAAAAAGAAATTCACCAATGAGAATATCCAGTGAAGGGAAGAAGGAATGCGGTGAGGTCTTAAGTCTGTGTGTGTGTGTGAGTGTGTGTGAAGCCGAGTGGCTGGTGTGGAGTTTAGAGTCAGGTTGTGTGCGGCTCATGAAGGGCGAGAGCGAGGTAGTGAGAGGAAGGGAGGGAGGGCAGCAGCACTGCGCTGTGGAGATGTCGCACCACTAGTTTTTATAGCAGGGTGGGTAGCTGGAAGATAATAATACCCCATCCTCCTCCACAACACAAGTTTAAGCGCAGTGTGTAATAAGCCCATGGCGCAGACACCCTCTGATTTAGGTCAGACAAGATGAATTTTTAGTTGTGTTAGAGAGTGGATTTTGGTGTAAAGGGACCGGGGCAACGAAACTCCAAAGGGGTTGTTTGGGGAGACCGAGGGAGGGTTAAAAAGAAAAAGAAAGCAGTTAGAAATCATTCAGGACACAGAGCTGCACCGTAAAGCTGATACACTTCCAGTTTTAACCTGTTTTAAATAAAAACACTTCTAAATTATTGTTCAGAAAAAAAAAACCTAATAAGTTGAGATCAGAGAAAAGGAGCTGAGTTGGAGCTCCAAAAATAGCCACAACAGACAAATTCCTAAAGTCATTAGAAAAGCTCAGAGAAGCTGTATAAAAGTGTCTGATTCAGTCCATGGTGCAAATTTGAAAGGAAATATTACTTAAAAAGCAGAGACACAAATAAACCACAAACACTGAAAAGACACCACAAGCAGCCCTGAAGACGAGTTTTCCCATTTCATTCCCTCTTTGTTAAACCGTTGTTTGAACCGAGGTTTCACAAACTAAAGAGCTGCCACCAGCAGAAGGTTAGATTCTGGTTTTGAGTCAGAAAGCAAAGAAATAGGGCGACAGTTGTTGATCACACCACCACCCCGGTCTGTCGAGAGGAGGGAGAAGTCTCTGCAGAAAAGGTGTTGGGCTACGACGTTCTCTACAGGCTTCAGAGGAACTACTGAACAAGATTAAAGACGTCTGCAAATAAATGTTGAAGAAGGAGTAAATCTGACTAAATTAACTGAATTAGTTTCATATGCTCAAGCCAAATGCTGTGACACGGCACGCTCACAATATCTGAGCTGGGCTTTCCTGTATGACATCAATAAACCACACAGTCTGCAACTTTTTCAGTCTGGATGTTCTCAACCTGAGCCACGAGGAAAACTTTGGATACAAACAGAATAAGATACCAAAAACAGAAAAAGATGTGTTTTTCTTTAGCATCTTTTCAAATCTTCAGAAATATTTTTAACCACGTGTATATATTACAACCAACAATCAATTCTGTCGTAAACTTCCACAAACAAGTCAGACACGTCAAGTCAAGTGTAGAGAACATCAGACTGCTGTGCCCACTTCCCCCCGAGGAAAACACAGACCAAAGCAACCCACAGCCCAGGCCGACGGTGGTTTATGCTGTTTTGTACGGGGTGAGAGTTGAGGCCGGCTCACACTGGCATCTAGTATATATAAACAGGGTCAGCCACTAACTGCTCACAGGCCGGCCAGACGGCCAGAAAAACAGCGTTTGCCATCCTATAAGGCCAGCTATCTGTTCTGAACACGCTTCCGCCACCATAGCAACACGCTAAGTGGTACCTGTGGGAACGGCTTTGTTGTAAAACGGCCTTTGTGCTGCGGACTGCCATGACTGGCCACAGCTGACAGAGAACTGTCATATAACGGTGCTGACACACACACACACACACACACACACACACACGTGCGCGCTTGTTTTGTGGTGAAAGATAAAAAATACCGAAATGAGCTTCGACTTTAACAGAACCTTTCTCGTTCATTTGTGTTCCTGTGTCCAGATTTTCACATCGACTGAGTTCACACAAAGAAACAGCAAGTTGTTTTGGCTCAGGCTGTTTTCTCACAGTCACAAGGCATGAGGATTAAAAGGGCTGAGTACGAGTCATCTGTTTTGTCTGTCTGTCTGTCCTCTCAGCGTACCTGTTTACCGCCACCAGTTAGGTCCACGTACCACGGCACCAGATTGGCCCTTTGGAGGAGGGATGGGGTGTGAAGCAGCATTGTGTAAAGTCATGAGGACTTTGTTGCTGTTAGCTTGGCTTACTGTGGCGTACCATGAACACAGAAATGAATCTAAATTAGACTGAAACTGGCTCTCATGGTGTCTTCCTGAAAAGAACCGATACGAGTACTTCAGACTTCTTCAACAGTCCCCGGAAAAAATTCGACCACAAACACACTCGCACTTTCATTATTGTAAGTTCTGGTTCCTAATTTACCTGTCATGCCCATTTTATCTTATAAATCCCATGAAAGATTTCCAACAAAACTCTGAATGTCGTTGTTACACGACAACTGATTCACTTTTGAGGCAACCCATTTCAATATGGCTGCCCTGGCCTCTCTGGCTTTCCACAAGAGTCTGTTTATTGGACGGTACTTCCTGAAGTGCATTGGCGGGGTGAGACGCTGATGATGGGCGAGAAGGATTCTGCGGTGATTCAGCCTTCTATCAGGTTGAGATCAGGACTTTGTTAGTAAGTTAGGTTAGGAATTTTATCAAACTCTTTAACATCAATTGAACATCAGCAACTGATTAATTTTTTTAATCAACCCAATTCAAGATGGCCACCGTAGCTAATCGATCTTAGAGAATCCAACTCGGTAAATTTGCAGATACCGAGCTAATATCTGTCATGATACAGCTCTAATCCCCCAACACATTCCTAACCCCTTCTTTCCACCGGCCGTGACAGCATTCAGGCATTGTAATAGCGCCGTTCTACAACGCAAACTCATTCTCACCGGCTAGCAATTCTGATGTGAAACGGGAGCGAAAGCGTTGCACACAGCGGATCTCGTGAGGTCACAAAATAACAGAAGAACTGCAATGTGATTTCAGAAGTCCACACACAATAATGAGCAGGGAGAAAGACAGCTGCATGCATCAAAAAGATCTGTGGTTTATTATCTATTTTGTTTACTACAGGGTTTTTAACAGCAAATGATGTACTTTTACCTGCACATGTCTTTTATTTTGAACGTTTCTGGATGATTTACACTGCTTTTGTGTTTGACTTCCTGTCTGGAGCAATCTAAACTGTGGGGTTTGGCACGTTTTGAAAGCGTAGTGTGAAAAAAAAATGACCTGAAACTAGGGATGCACCGATACCGATACAGGTATCGGTATCGTGCCGATACTAATACCAATACCAGTATCGGTATCTGTAAAAGTTAACCGATACCAATGCAGTTGCTTGAAAATGGCTTCATTGTAACTTGTCATTTCTGTTCACCTAAAATTTTAGTTTTGTGATGATTTCCATTCATATATTTTACTTTTTATCTACCTCACAGTCTTTTCCTGTTGAAAGCAGAGAAGAAAATAAAATCTGTATTCCAAATCATTGCAATTTTTTGTGTGGTGGAAGTATCGGTATCGGTAATCGGCATCGACGAGTACTCAGATCCAAGTATCGGTATCGTATCGGTTTGAAAAAAGGAGGTATCGGTGCATCCCTACCTGAAACGTAAGGATAGCATCTCACCGTTACACGTTGCTGCTGGGGGAAAGGAACTCATCCACTATAATGGCGGCTGATTGCTACGTAGTACGTTTCACGGCCGTTTTGAGACGCTTTTGCGTGCAGTGGAAATACGGGGTAAGAACCTACATGAAATGTTATTTTTAAGAATTGGCCAAAATGTTTGTTTGGAGTGGTTGAGATTGTCCAGCAGGGGGCACCACTATCAGAAATGGCAGCAAGGGAGTGAAAAGGGTTAATGTGATGCTAAGTTTTACCAGCACCACACTTTCTTCATGAGGGCCTTGGGGAGCTGGTGTCTAACTCCAGCAGTCATCAGAGGAGACGTGGGGGTCACCCAGGACAGTCCATCACAGGGACACACTCACTCACACCCATAGTCAACTTAAGTTTACCAATTAACCTAACGTACGTGTTTGGTCCATGGAAGGAAACCCCAGGCATGCATAGGGAGAACATGCTTACGTGCTCTCTGTGACTTTCAAGCTGTAAGACAACAATGCTATCAGCTGTGTCACTGTGCAACCCTGTCCTCATCACTTTTTAGTAAATGGTTTTAATATAGATTTATTTTTTATGTGTTACTTTAGGAAAGTGTGCGATCCAGGTCCTCGAGAACCCCTATCCAGCATGTTTTTGTTGGCTCCCAGCTCCAACAGACCCAATTCAAGGGTTTACCTCAGCGAACCTCTGCAGGAGTCAGATGATCACCCACTGTAAGGGACTGTCCTTCACAGGTCATTTCTGTCAAGGCCATCGATAAACTCCTAGAAAGCGGGTTAACGCCATAGTTAGGCAGGTATTTTTTTAGCTTTGCAAAAAATGTTTCTGCTTCCTTTAGCAAGAGAAGCAAAACCATGTGCAAGCTGGAAACTGTTCAGAAACTTTTCAGTGTTAATGACACAATAGCCTTACTTCAATCAGTTCTTGGATGGGTTCAACCAATCAGCAGAAAGAAGCCAGTGGGTAAAATAAAACTCAATGAACCCGGTCGAAAGAAGATTGACATCTGTCTTTTCCCACCAAGCAGACCTGTCGGTGTTGCTCTTTGCATTTCTTTTACATAAAAAAATAAACCTGTCATGACACTCTGGCTATAGCAGAATTTTACACAAATTATTTAGCAGAAGTCGACTAAACCTTCCCTTTAATTGATCTATGTGCAGCTACATGCCTTACTGTGGTCATTTAGCTGCTTTGTGGTGGAAGCTGATTGAATCAGAACAGACTTTTAAGGAAATAATTCAATTAAAAACTAGTTTTAGACCTTTAACAAGTTCTTTTTGCAATAACAAACCAGTGTTTGAATTCTAACCTGAATTCCTGCCAAAAAATGTCCCTTTTAAAGAACATTGGGAACGTTATAAACCACTTGTTCACTTGCTTTTTCAACACATTTACAATGGTCTCTAGTATAAATGAGTGGCTTGTGAGTCGATCTTTGTGGGGGAAAAAAGCACTCCTGTATCAGGAAGTACTAGAAGATGAAGTTTATTTAGTGTATATAGTACTTTTCACAGATAGAAATCACAAAGTGCTTCACAGACAAAAACAAATAATAAAACCGATCATATGAATAACTGAATTTCAAGAAAACATGTAATACTAAAACTGTAAAACTGAAGGTGTAAGGTGACTGTGGGGAGAAAGGCATAGGAAAAAAACAGAAATAACGTAAACCAGAGCAGTATACATGGTACAATGAACTTCAAAAATTGAAGGCAACAGGAAATTACCAAGTAACTGCCAGTGAGCTAAAACCAAGAATACAACGAATAACAGAATTTTATACATACAAGTTAGCCAGAGGAGTGGGGAGCTGAACACGGCAGGATTTGAAGCCTTATTTCCTGATATTCAGACTTCTCACCTCTGATTGGCCAAAATAAATGCGACTTTACCACTGACTGTCTGCTTTGCAACATTGATGTTTTATCTTCACAAATAACACAAGTCTGAAGGAGTTCTGCTGTGTGGCGGAGTTGCTAATGCTAATGTTAGCTTCTGCTAGCAGAGACATGCTTTGCTCTCCCCCGGGTGCGACACCAACAACAACCTTTGCTGTCACGAGTCAAGGTGAATCAATGAACGTTAACCATCGGCCGCTAATGCAGGAATAAAGGGTTGAAGGCTATTTTCACCTTGACCCAGCATGGTAAACTCAAAGCGAACGATCATAATTAAAAAATAATAAGTAAAAAAACGTATAAAATCGACCATTAAAATGCTTGAATAAGTTATTTTTCTAACTCAGTTTGTTGCTGTTTATTCTTGTGTTTCAGGTGTGAGCTGGTGCTGTTCCCATTGTTTGTTCAATTCCTAAATCATAATTTCTGTCTATGTTTTTGTACTGTTGGAGTTAACCAAAGTTTAGTTTGGTAACTCCCATCAATTAAGAGCTTAAATACCCACCAGCTTAAGGTGTGAACTGAATTTGTTTGACAAATGTCAGCTGGGATGACAGGAGATGATTTTTGACCACTTTTCGAACTTGTGGAAGCAGATTAAGTGAACTTTCATTCACATTTAAGAAATGACCTGTTTACTTCTGGAAGATCATATTGGTAAAAATACACAGCTTTTGTTTTTTACAGAGTCGAGTCGGGGGTTGGTGCATTCAGATAACAAACCACCTGTTGCCCCCCAAGGCCCCATTGATAACTTTGTTTGAACTTGAGGATTTAAGGATATTTGGTGTGGGAAAGAAGCAGAAAAGGGAAGCATCCCTACACCCCCCCCCCCCCCCCCCCCCCCCCCGAGTCCAAGGACAGAGGCTTGTTTGCAGATAAAATGCTGCTTAAACACAAAGTTAGATGTGTGCTTCCTCACAGACACACACCTACCTGTCAGCGTGATCAGGTGGGTCATTAGAACTCACCTAGGAGCATGCCATTCGGATGAGTGAGGTTAGGGCGTTCCCTTTCTGCTGACCTGTCTGTTTTGCTTCAACTTTCTCTGGTTCAGTCTCTCTTTTTGTCTCTCCCCAACACCCTAATCAGGATTGGAGGCTTTGCCAGGAGGGAGGCAAAGTACACATCCTGCCTGTCGAGGACTTCTAGTACCAAGAGACAAAGTTACAGTGCTATAGCGGTGGCCATGTTGCGTTGTTTAAATCCACTATTGAATGGGATGATGCCTGTTTGTCTGAAGCAACTGTTAATAATATTTTTTGTCTTTTGCCAAAATATGAAAATGTATTCTGTTTCTTCTGAACTTGAAGCTGCAAACAAAATGTTAAAGGGGCCAAAATGCCTTGGCAACAATTGCAAGGTGCAACTTCACAATACAACGTGCGTGCATGCGTGTGTGTGTGTGTGTGTGTGTGTGTGTGTGTGTGTGTGTGTGTGTGTGTGTGTGTGTGTGTGTGTGTGTGTGTGTGTGTGTGTGTGTGTGTGTGTGTGTGTGTGTGTGTGTGTGTGTGTGTGTGTGTGTGTGTGTGTGTGTGTGTTGTGAGGGTCGTCAGGTGAATGAGAACAACTCCTCATGGTGGTAACGAGAAGGAGGCCAGCCTTGGTGGGACAGCCTCTGTCTGCCCTCAGGTAGTGTGTGTGTGTGTGTGTGTGTGTGTGTGTGTGTGTGTGTGTGTGTGTGTGCATGCTTGTGTACTTGTGTGTGTCAGCAGGAGAGCCCTCGGGCACTCTGGCACCTCCTAATTAAAACCAGTCAGGCTGCAGGGCAGGGGAGACAGATGCCTGTCATGAACACACACACACACACACACACACACACACACACGGTGACGGACCATCTCGAACCTCATGCACACTTACAAATACACAACAGTGATGTGTGGGGTCAGATATTTTCGGATGCAAATCCTACCTACCGCTTCCCACTCACTCAGGTGTTACACAGGTAACCCAGCTGTTAGATGACAGCAAAGCTCATGATTCTCTAAAACGCGTGCAGATGTGTTTGTGTTTGTGCCGTTTCCAATATTAAACCTGATCTTTAAACACTTACCTCAAGTTTAAACTGAAAATTGACTAATTTGATCCAATAAGCAGCCCACTGTGCTCTCATTTGTTTCATTTCCACCCTAAACCAGTGGATTGTTTCCGACGTGTTCACCAATGACAACGCATCGGGCCTGATTTACAGTCACACACTCCCTCGTGTTGCGATCATCGTGGCCCGTGGTGGCTGCCAGTGTTGACACATCTGTCTTTCTCCTCGGCACCGAATGAGACATAATTGTGCTGCTTGTCTGTTACCTGCACACTCTGTCACATTTTATCCCCGCTCCCACATGTACAACCAAGAAGCTGCAGGCGGCCGCGTAGTTCTTAGCAGGCTAACTGCTGTTTGTCTGGGGTGGGTGGGTGGATCAAGGCACGCTGCTCTCCTTTCTCTCCCAGTGATTAGATAGCATAAGCAGGCCAGCTAGCCTAACCCACACACTCATGTCTCTAAAACTGCCATCCAGCCCTTCTTTCTCTCTTTTACTGCCTCTCACACACAGGTGGGTGGACCCACTTATTCAACCCAGATCTTTCTTTTACACATTATGAAATCAGGTCTTCTCCCCCCCCCTCCCTCAACTGTTTTCATCATGTCTGATACTGAATGACATTCGAGTCTTATGTTCATATTTTTGTGCTTAATGAAGCAGAGTTTTAATTTGATCCTTTGCAGGTTGGATGTTTTTTTTTTGCCCGTCCGCCGAGCTGAGAATCAAGTTCCAACTTTGTGCACGTCTCTGAGCTGAAGTTAGGTGGGTTGCTCGTGGTGACAGGGGCCTATTTTGTATTATCTAGGTAACATTCAGGAAACACCCACAATTTGTATGTGAAATGCTTTACTTGTCAACCACAGTCTGAACCGTGGCTGTCACTGACATTTCTGAC
The DNA here is from genome assembly GCF_043380555.1 of Nothobranchius furzeri. Lineage (NCBI taxonomy): Eukaryota > Metazoa > Chordata > Actinopteri > Cyprinodontiformes > Nothobranchiidae > Nothobranchius > Nothobranchius furzeri. The sequence goes on from NC_091746.1 coordinate 58,015,034, forward strand.
GCCAAAGCTTTTTCTGTGATGACTTTGACTTTTTAAAGGAATGCAAAAACAACAACTCCGATGGTATAAATATGAATTAAAAACATGAGCTGTAGTATTATTAAGGCTTTTTTTAATCAAAGCAGGTTGACAGGACTTAAAAAACTAAAAGGAAACATGTTTGGGAACTATAAGCAGTCTGTTTATTGAGCAGAAACGGCAGAAAGTGGCCACAGAAGAACAGAATTAGGAAATAAAGTAGATTGTTGTTTTAAAGCTGGTGCACCGACCTCTGTGAGTGCCTGCCTGCTTTGTCGTTATAGCCACTCGCTGTGTTTCGTGAGGAAAGTACACAAATCCCACAGAAGGAGCTTTTTTGGCAGGGCTCGGGCCTCCCACCCACGGCAGCCTCTTCAAGCCTCCTCCCATCCTCTATTCATTTGTGAGGGGCGGCTTACTCACCCAGCCCAACTCCGCACAACAAAACCTGGACCTCGATCCTACGGAGGAGGGCGTATAAGCATGCACACAAACACACGCACAGGAGGTTTTGCTTCGCCTCCCTAACGGTCATTTGCATATATTGACTTGATGGATGCTGATTTTTAGTCAGCTGTCATAATGAAATCAGGAGGTTAAGATCAGATTGTGCATCCCGATGTAAATGCTGTTACACTGATGTGCCCACACGCTGTCAGGTGGGAAGAAGGCGTGTGGACTCAGGCGCTCGCTCTGTTGGTCTCATGAGGAACATGTTGCAGAATTTTTGCAATAATTATGAAGCCACGTCCTCAAATCTCAATGGCAAAGTGTCTCGGCCCAGCACTCATGCAAGGACATGGCACAGCAGCCCCAAAACTTGCACTTTACTGTTATCAGCTTTACTGTGTCACATTTACAGCATTTCACTCAGGTTCACTCATGTTCTTGTGCCTTGCAGCCGCGGTTTGCAGCAGTACTTTGTCATAATGTAGTCCCAAGTTTAAATCTGCTTCTGTAATTCCTCTGAGTTACTTATTATTTTCATTTGTGATTTATTTAATTATTGAGGTCATCTTGAAAAATTAGGGTCGTTGTTGAGAAATTTTCATGAAGTTTTCACATGACATGCTAGCTGTTACCATTCAGTTACATTGTTTATGCTAAGCTAAAGTTAACGGAATACTGCCAGATAAAGAGTATAATCCATCATTAGCTTTACTGTATAAGATGTACAACATTTCACTCTAATGACAGTAAATGGTAAGTTTTGAGGAAGTTTTGGGGCTGTTGTGTCATGTTCTTGCACCCTGCAGCAGTGGTTTACAGCGGCGCTTTGCCGCAACGTGGTCCCAAGTTTAAATCAGCTTCTGTAATTCCTCGGAGTTATTTATTATTTTCATGTGCATTTGATTTAATTATTGAGATCATCAAAAAAATGAAGATCATTATTGAGTAATTTTCATGATGTTTCCACGTGACCTGCTAGCTGTTACCATTCACTTACAATGTTAATGCTAAGCTAAAGCTAACAAAGGACTGCCAGATTAGGAGAACGATCTATTATCAGCTTTACTGTATAACAGTTACAAAATTGCACTCTAATGACATTGAACACATAGTTTTATGGCTGTTGTGTCGTGATCTTGCACCTTGCAGCAGCTACTGTGGGGTTTTGTGGTATATTACTCCTAAGTCTAAGTCAGCTCCTGTAATTCCTTTGAGTTACTTATTATGTTTATGTTTATGTATTTAGCAGACGCTTTTGTCCAAAGCGACTTACAAGTGATAATCGGCATGTTGCCCTTGAGGCTAACAACAACAATAACAACAACTGGACATCAATCATGGAGAGGAGGGAACAAGGAGTGGACAGTAGAGAAGGGGGACGGGTGCAGGGAGGGTGCTAGTTTAGAAGATGCTCTCTGAAGAGCAGGGTCTTCAGGAGTTTCTTGAAAATTGAAAAGGAAGCCGCTGTTCTGGTAGTGCTTGGAAGGTCATTCCACATTTGTGGAATGATGCAAGAGAAAAGTCTGGATTGTCCTGAGCGTGGTGTAGGCACTGCTAGCCGACGATCCTGTGATGACCGGAGCGGCCGGGCCGAGACGTAAGCCTTTGCAGCAATTATTATTATTATTATTATTATTATTATTAATATTATTATTATTATTTACATTTGCAATGGATTGAATTGTTCAAGAAAAATTGGAATCATCGAGTAATTTTTACAATGTTTTCACATGACATGCTAGCTGTTACCATTCACATAGATAGTTAATGCTAAGCTAACGCTAATAGAATACTGCCAGATTAGGAGTATAACCAGGCTGGTTACAAAATGCTTTTCCTGCTTATCTAAATCTGGGGATTATGGCAACAGACAAAATTTCACTTAGGGATGGAGGATCCCTTTAAAAGCCAGCGCGGTCGCTTCCTCCAAAATAGCCATGGCGTACCGTAAGGGCACGCCACACACTAGGCGTGTTTGTATAAACACAACAGAAATCTGCCTCTGGTAATGTTTGCTAAACACATCAACGTAAGAGAGGCCCTGCAACAAAAGACTCACAAAGATCAGGTTCAGTTCAGATAATCCTGCAGGGAGAAACAGACAGGGTGTGTGACGAGAATAGGTGTGGTGGTGTCTTCTTGGGTTTTATCCCCATCTCACCCCCACTGACACAGGTCTGCCTCTTTTCTTTCCTATTAACCATAAAGGCTGATCAGCTTCTTTGAATCAACAGACATTTTCCTTATTAGTTTTGCAAAGCTGCATCGTTCCTTTTTATCAGCGTGCTTATCTCTTTTCAATTTAAGTGTATTTTTTAATAATGCAAAAAAAAACCTAGATAACATTATTCACATGCTGTGCAGCTGCATCAGACCACAAATCTATAAATAACTTCAACTTGGTCCAAATAAAACAATTTAAACTAAGTAAAATCCATGCATAGTTTGCAGTATCTGTTTAGACGTCAGGAACAGGAACAAAATCAACTCCAGTGACATTTATTTTCAATTAATTCAAATTTCTGTTGAATGTCTTTTACTTGTAAATCAGCGTGTGAGATGTTTAGAGTTATCACCTTGAAAAGGTTAACAGCCTTTATCCTGTTTCACGGGGAATCCCAAGAAAAGTCAAATAATTTAGACTTTCACACCTCTACCCCCTCTTCTTCTGCACAATGAGCCTGATCTGTAGCAGATGATTGCTAAAGGTGGGTGTATCATTGCTAACTGCACCAAAGGCAGATGCTTTCGTGTGTGTGTGTGTGTGTGTGTGTGTGTGTGTGTGTGTGTAACCTTATCTTTTTTGAAATTCTCAGATTGCTCTCATACATCTATAATATAAACTCAGCTTACAAAGAAAAATCCTAAAGCTCTTTAAAGCTTCTTTCCGGAGTATTTCTCTTATCCAATGGCACCTCTAGTGGCTGACAAGCATATCACACAAAACCGCTGTTCCTCTGTTTTTTTAAGATGGCGACTTCACGTTTCTGCTTATAAATGTGCTTCTGTAGCCGACAATCAGAGCTAAAACACGTTGTTTTACGAGTATTATTTTCATGTCATGCTGTGTTCTCATATATTTATGTTTTAGAGACTTTCTTGTCCATGAAAAGTTCATCAACTCTGCATCAGCCGAGGTATTCCTTAAAGAGCAAGACAACCCCTACCAGAGTCTAACTCCATTCTCACTTCATGTTTGAAAAATGCAACAAATGCTGTTGCCTGGCAGACCGAGAAGGCGGAGCTGCTAACAAATACCCACACACACAGGCTCACGACAGCATTGTGACATCATAATGTACCAGTTTACATCATTGCATACCTCTTAGCCAATAGCGGTGGCAGATTTAAGTTAAAATACAGTGCAGAGTTTTTACCTGACAACGGCACAACACTGCCAGTTTTAGGCAAAATATTTAAATTTTAACTAAGATGCACTCAAGTGCCAAATTATTGACTACATCTGTCTGCAGCACGATTAGACACTCGTTTATTTAGTTTATCAGCAAAAAAAGTTTATTTGGGGGTGACTTGCTCTTTAAATTTGAAGCATGTAAGTGGTAGACTAACGTTATTGGTTAGTTCTGGTCGGCGCTCAATTTCCTATTGCACGGAGCTCTGCCGGCCAGGGGGCGTGCTTAGCAAAAAAAAAAAAGACGTATTGCTTATATTATATCACAGTACATGATAAGATCATCACTTTTACTGATTTATGACAAATCATACATAATTTCTGATAGAGGGAAATCTCTGGAAAGCTGCTTTAATTGATCTGAGTTTTACAAACTGATGATAAAACAACACATTAAAGCTAAAATGTTTTAAGGTTTCAGTCTGTTCCAGCTTTGTCACACTTTCACTTGTTTCCTCTTTAGGCTGCTAAACGAAGGCTTTAACTTTTAGCGCATCTGTTACAAGACTTTCTGGAATGTACTCGTTGGACTTTTATCTCTTTATTATTGAAGGATTTAGATTGGCTTAAAAAGCCGTAAAGTTGATTGTTAATGAAGGTTTGGTCACCCTTTAGACTTATTCTGGCAATTACACGCTTGATGATTTATAACAAAAATAAATAAAACAGCAGGAAAGCATCTCGTTTTAACTTCTGTCTCTGGGATATATTGTTGCAATGGAAACCAAAACAGACAAGAGAGAAATAAAAAAGGAGACACCTAACCAGCAAGCTGTTACTGACCTTTAAAGAAGACACGTTTTGATTTCAGTTCCTCTCTTTTGCACTGACTCCCTGTCAGGAAACTCAATACTGTCCCGGCGCTGGCAGACTTGTGAAAGTGAGAGCGGCCAACTTAGAGACTGAAATTTGCTCTGAAGGTGTGTCGGTGATTTGAAGGAGAGAGAAAAAATAGAAGGTACCGTTCCACAAAAATGGTTATCTGAGAAACAAAAAAAGCTGCTACACCCACCAGCCTCTGCCAACACCCCTCCCTCCCGTTAAACCAAAAGTATTTGGCAGCGCTCCCTTCAAGTCCACCTGTGCTTAGGGGAGGGGAGTGACACACACTCAAGGGCCAAGCCTAAAAACCTGCCTGTGAACTTGAACTGGATTTTACAGTGGTGACTGGGAACAAGCAGAGAGGGGTGCTGGGTGGTCTGGAATGATGCTGGAGAGGAGGGGTCAAAGGGCAAAGCAGGAGCGAGGCTTAGAAACAGGCATGTTGGAGAAAATGGAAACAAGATAAATAGACAAGATGTTTGCGGCGTTAGGTTCGGTTGAAGGAGAAAAGTTCAGTTTAAACGTCAAAACTAAAACATTCTAAAACAAGGGGAGTGGTGACAGCATCGGTGTGTGTTCGGGTGTGTGTTTCTGTTTCTGTACCTGGCAAAGTGTAGGAACCATTGTGCTGCTTTGAGGCCCATAATGCTGCATAATGGGAGGGTAATGAGAGGGCGCCATCAGGGTTTTAGATTCAGGCAAACATGCATGATAATCTTCAAACAAACTCCTGTGAGGAAGAGAGCAACATGATAGCAACAAGTTATAAGAATCAGATACAGTGTAGCAGCTGATTGTGCTACGACTGTTACATGTATTCACAAAAGAGTTTTTTAAATGCTGCAGAATGTTCAAAAATGTCCTCTGTTTCCCAGCATGAGGGTCTCGCTGATGTGGTGCAGGAATCTTCGTATTCAAAAAGTCAGCAAGAGATATTTGATCTGAAATTCGTCACAGAGTCATCTGGAATCCTAAATGTATGATTTTTACAAGATAATTATGCCGATTCTTTTCTTCCAACAATCTTAAGGTAAAGATAATCTTATCAGATAATCCTGCCATGTGTTAGACACATTTGCGAGAAGTTTGCAACCAAAGACAGTATTAAAACCTTGTGACCAAACGGTGTGGACATTTGCCCTTTGTTTGCAAACGTGCACCAGCCTACATAACATTTCAGTCTGATTCCAGGTGAAAGTTTGCATCGTTTTGGCTGTTTTGTGTTTTAGTAGGCACTGCCTGTCAGAACCCACTGAGATTTCTGCTGTAGAGCTAATAATGACATCTTGAATAATTTCTTGTGTTATTTGAAATACAAAAATTGTGCAAAAAATGCATTTATTTGTTTGCGTTTGGAAAGATGCTGTGTTGTCTGGCATTAATGGGGATTATGTGGTCTCAGAGTATTCTTATCCTTAAAGCCCAGAGACTGGCCTGACAGCTGAAGATCAAGATTCATTCACTTGATTGGCTCAAGAGAGATTTTTCCAAGATGATAACAAGAAGTTTTGAAACACTTATTAAGCCACAGAAACGTTGTCTAAATCTGCTGCTCCTTAATGCTTTATGCAGCGTTTTGTTTAGCAAGCCAGCTAATTGTTAATCCACTCCAGCAGTTGTCATGTTGTGGTTTTCCAGATGCAACAAACAAATGTTTTAAGAAAGAAAAAAATCTATAAACACACAGAAAAGCACCTGTTTAGCTCCAGAAGGTAGCTAGAAGCAGCAACTAATGAGAAAATCATTTCGTTTATCTCTGACAAAAATGAGATAAAGACAATAAGAGTTATTTCTGTCCTTGACTGTTGCAGCTGTTTACATCATGCATGAAGTCTGAAAGCACAAACTACAAATTTACTCTTAAGAATGCTTCTATATCAGACACTATGCTGGTGAAGGTTCTCAGTGATCTAGGTCATGGTCATCTAAAGGAGCTTGAGTGAAGGCAACTGGACTTCTTTGGTTTCTTAAAGCTGTTTAGCTTCTCATCTGAGGAGTTTTGTCAATTCTGATTGGAATGTAAGAGATTCATGCTTATAATCTGTAGCTGTCTATTGTTGCTTAATTAGCAGAAACTACTTATGAATACCCCTCCTCCCTACCTCCTGAGGAGTCATTGGCATCTATTGTGTGAGAATTGTATTGTTTAGACCCAAATTCCAGTCAGAACTGACAAAGCTCCTCTGACGAGACACAAAACGTCTTTAAGAAACCAAAGAAGTCCAGTTGCCTTCATTCGTCCCCCTTTGGATTCTACATCAGACACAACACGTACAAGAGAGCAGATAGATGGGAGCGTCGAGTCACATTTATGTTAAGTGGTCTGTATTTGTATAGCATCTTCTTAGGGTTCTAAAACCCCCCAAGGCTCTTCACAGCACAATCAGTCATCCACCCATTCACACACACATTCACACGCTGGTGGTGATGAACTATAATGTAGCTATAGCCGCCCTGGGGCGCACTGACAGAGGCGAGTCCTGCCATTCACTGGTGCCATCAGTCCCTCCGACCACCACCAGCCGGCAAGGCAGGTTAAGTGTCTTGCCCAAGGACACAACAGCAGCATTCTTTGGTGGGAGCTGGGATCGAACCTGCAACCTATCGACTAGTGGGCAACCCACTCTATCTACAGAGCTACTGGTGTCACATTTAAATATCATTTTTATTTTCTTGCTAAAGCAATTCCTGGGAATCATGATTTCTCTATTTTATGGCACCTATAAAGGAGTAGTTTGGGAACGCTGTATATACTGGTCTCTTTTTTAATTTTAGAAAGATATAGATGCTGATCAGAACTTGATCATTATGTATCTTTTCATGACTCATCATGCCATCACTTAAAAAAACACAATCCTTTCCGGACTTAGGGCTGTTGTTGAGCTCACAGACCAGCTTATTAGCTGCTGTCCTTTTTAAGCACCAGTTCAATTTAGTAAGGCATCTGATTAGGACGCTTCCTTGGTGTCTTTTTTTTACAGAAGGACCCAACTGGCAGAAAGCCCCAGGTTAGACACTGAACCACCTGGAGGGATGTGTCTTATGTGGCCTGAGAAGAGCTGAAGGTCCCTCAGGAGGAGGTTTTTTTTTAAATTAGAACGCAGCAGTTTGCATCAGCATGCAAACATCACAAAAATCATTCCCTGCTTATATTTTAAAAGTGGGATGTATGCCGTGTTCTTTTTCTTGGCTTATGGTGCTGGCATGAGAATGTTCTCTATTTTGTACTGGCAGCAGTCCACAAAAACAAAAAGCATCTCAAGACACTTTAACAAAGAGAAGAGCTCTAACAATCTGACAGTTCCTTCTGTTGGGAACAGGGACAGAAAGCATCAACAACAACATGAGCTGCTCCAGGTAATTATGCTGATCTAGCAAGTTTTTCTGTTGGGCTTCTTTTAACCAAAGAACACCCCTTGATAGTCAACAGATACACTCTCCAGTCACTCTAATAGATACACCTCACTGGTACCATGTTTGGTCTCCGTTTTACCTTCACACCTACTTTAAATCTTCATGTCATTCATTCAAGCTTGATTCCTCAGAGGTTCTGGTCCTCATTAACATGACAGCATCATGCAGTCACATCTAGAGATGTAAGAACACATCGACACACTAAAATATCACAATATTTTGTGTGATTATACTGAATCAGTTTTTAAATGCACAGGAAAAATTTTTATTGAGAATTTACAAGCAAACATTTACCTTTTTTTTGTGGCGCAATTCAAACTGACTGTTGGCGGCAGCAGTTCATCGCCTTCATTCAGATGGAACAAGATCTCACGATAGCACTGGATGTCATAGGAGCATCTGGCCCAAGTTCTCCAGTTAAATTCAGTCTTAAAAATTGCGATTACCATCTGGCTTTTACTATTGTAATATATCGTATTGTCTCGTCCAATTGTAATAAATATCGTATCACCCATTTTTGACAATAAACAGCCATAGTTGCATTCATGATGTGAATCTCCCCTTCCACCACAGCCCAATAGTTCTGGACTGGATGGAGATCTAGTGTCTGTGCAGGCTGTTGGAGTGTAAGAAACCAAGACATTTTTTTTCAATTTATTTTCATTTATTGACATTAAAATCAAATACAAAACTAAATTACTAAAAACCAAAATGAAAAGGGGACAGAAAGAAGAAAAACTTGCGTAATCTGCCCCTTTTAACTAAAATAACATTAATACAAATGAAACAACAGTATGATTCTTAATTAATTTAAACAATTTAGTTTCTGGACTGGTTGGCCAACACAACCTCAACCCATGAATTGAAAAAAAAGAAGAGAAAACAAATTACACAGAAAGAAGAATGAAGTTATATATACATACATATATATATACACGTATGCATACATACACTTGTTCCCTTTTTCCTTTTTTTTTCCTTTCCCTTCTTTCTTTCACCCCAATCCCCCTCCCCCCATGCGTTTATGTAACAGATTTATAGAAGTTCATTATGTCATTTTTTTATCTCTTTTTTTGAAAGTAAATATTGTTTTTGCATTCTTGATTTCAGTATTTAATTTATTCCACATTTTAACTCCATGGACACACAACGTTCCTTTATGATTATCCTATGTTTAGGTATATTAAATAATTGATGTCCTTTTAAATCATATTTGCTATATCTTTTCGTAAATCTTTTGGTTAAACCTGCAGGTATTAGGGTTGTCACGGTAACCGGTATAGCGGTAAACCCCGGTAAAAAAGTTGACAATAAAAATAACCGTCCAGTTTTTAAAAAACTATATTATCTCGGTGGGTTTACCGTGGCCGCGGTTTCGGCGCGATGACCCTTACCAGCCACCGTCGCTTCAGCTGAAGTTCCCGCTGCGCGCACACGCACTTTTTAGTTTGCAACGGCACCAAAACTTTGAAGCTGAAATAATGGCCGAAGGAGGCGACGGCAGCGCCCAGGACATCCATCAGCCCTCAAAGAAGACTAAATCGGAAGTATGGGCATATTTGGGATTTCTGAAAAATGCTGAGGGACAGTTAATAGAAGACGGCTATCCCGTTTGCAGAACGTGCAGGAAACAAGTGTCTGCAAAAGGCAGCAACACTTCAAATCTCATGGCACATCTGCGTGACGATCACCCACGTCTCCACAGCCAGTGCAAGGTAAGATAACATTTTAGCATTTTAGCTTAAATGCATGACGTGAGGACTTTTGGTTGAGGGAGAATGCAACGAGTCACTATATACTGCAGCCGCAGCGTCCTCTGCCAGCATTTAAACCGTGTCACGGACACCCTGTTGCTGGATGAAGCATCTTATTTGTTGATGATGAAGAGAAATATACAATTAGTTCCTTGTCATGGATTTGTTTACTTATTCAATGCCATTTATACTTGAACATTTGGATTTGATTACATAGTGTAGTAGTTATTTTAGTAATTTGTTTAAAGTGGATATTTATTTTAAATACATATTTTTTAAGGTTGACTTGTACAGTGCTCAAGTCAAGTGTGGACTGGAGTTTTAGATTTTCATTTTGATAATGAAGAAAACAAGTATATGAGAAAACAAGTGGTGTTTCTTTGATTTGTTTACATATTGTTTATGTTTTGAATGTTTGGATTTGTATAATTTAAACCTGCACTGACTACTGTAACAAGTTCCAGAAAAATAAGCTATTTGTTCCTTTACTTGTGAAAAGTTGCACTTTTGCTAAGGCTTTGTGTTATTTTAGGTTTAATAAACACTGTTAAACCTTTTCAGAACTATTTCAGTTTGTGTAGAACAGGACTATCAATGCTTTCTGAACATATGCAACACCGTTTAAAAAATACCGCGATAATACCGAAAACCGTGATAATTTTGGTCACAATAACCGTGAGGTTAAATTTTCATACCGTGACAACCCTAGCAGGTATATACCTTTTGTTTGCATTATTCATAAATTTTGAAATATTGTAGTCCACCAGATCATAGAATTTTTGTGTTTCAAATTTTATAAATAATGGGTTGGACGGATCTCTGTAGTTGCTCCTTGTGATTCTTATTGCTTTTTTTTCTGTAAGATGTAAATGGAATTTGTGTAAGTTTTATATGTTGTTCCCAAGATTTCTCTGCAGTAGTTCAGGTATGGTATGATCAGTGAGTTTTATAACAAACAGGGAATTATTATCAAGTAATGATTTTGCTCTATGTAACAGTGCAATAGTTTTAGATATTTTAGTTTTGACACTGTTTATGTGCAGTTTCCAAGACATTTTTTCATCATTGGTGACTCCCAGATACTTGACTTCTATTACTCTTTTAATATTAGTCTCATCTATATTTAATAAATTTTCGTCATTTGAATATGTATTACTGTAACGTCCAGCAGTGGCCAGTTTTTAGGTACAGTTTGACCATTCAACATCTGGTCAAAATGGAGACACAAGACTGCATGTGTTCCCTTTAAATCGGCCTGCCTTCATCCCATCAGCTGGAGCTCAGAGCCTCTCTGCAGCTCTGAACACGTGATAACGAATTGTCAACAATAGTGTTCTCTCCTCAAGGTCCAAGCTTCCCTTATCGTCCTACAGGATTCTTCATGCCTCCAAATAAGGAACACTCGCAGCTCGGATTAGTTGCTAAATGATTGAAGTTTGAAATGAATATTATGTTATGATTACATTGATTGATATATGTTTCAGCATGTTGATATGACAAGGTCATCACCATATGCAGTCACACAAGAACAAAGTAAAGTTAAGTTAAATGCGTGATACATAAATAGCCCTTTACCCCAGATCAGAGCATCTGGATAAAAAAAGGCATATTTCTGAGTTGTCTTAGTAATGCTCCTCAACTTGTCAACCTCTAGTTGGCTACACAATTCATAACATGAGAACATTAAAACTGGCTCACTCGGGTGATTCATCAGTTCTTGAGAAAGCTTCAGACTGGCCATCTGAACCAAAACCTCTTTAACCCATCAAAGCTTTTGACACATTGTCAAAATCGTTTTGCACCTGCGAAGCTGATACAGCAAACAGTTCCTGTAGAACAAGCTGATATTGTTCAGACTCCTTAACCCTTTAGGCGCCATAGTTTTTTCAGTAAAATATGAATTTTTATATCACTATTTAAAGAGCTAGCTTAAATCTGGTTACAAATAGAGGAATATTGTTAATTAGAAAAATCTTCAGTATGAGCCAAATTTTGTGATAGGAAGAAATTCACTCACATAATTTGCATATTATGACATCATCAGGTGGCAGCCATATTGGATTGCATCACATTTGCAGATTTTTATTTGAAATTTTTTATGTTTTTGTCTTATTTTCTTAGTTTTGTTATTGTTTATGATACACATATTCCTATGTAGACATATATAACTATGTATATATATATATATATATATATATATATATATATATATATATAATATTTATTACTTTACTGGTATTTTGTTATGTTTACTGCGTATCAATCAAGAACACTGTTTTTGGTTCTTCAGTGTCATGAACACATTTCACTCATCCCTTCTTTGGTTTATTTTGTTTATTTTATATATATATATATATATATATATATATAAAATCCTCAATCTCAGGCTTTTCCACAAGCCCCATACATAACTGAATGGGAATGAACGCTTTCATTTCTGGGACAGTTACATCGTACCAGTCATTATATCTGGAGCTAGATTTCAGTTCCTCCTTCTCTAAATACTGGTGAGCATATCGGTTAGTTTCAGTTGTGATGAGGGTCCAGAATTCCTCATCCAAAAAAACTGACAGAAAATCAACGTGTTCTGAATTTGACAGATCCCTGTCTCCACAGTATCCAACTGGCTCATCAAAATGCCTGATCCACTTGGAATACTGTTCCTCTTCTCCCAAACTAACCGGCCATCATCATTATTATTGTCACTGAGGCTGTGTTGGGCCACCCCCCTGGTAGCAGTGATATTTTTTCCCCCACGGTTCCTCCCCCTTCTGCTGCTTTTCCCGCGGTTTACACTACCGGGGCTGAATAGATCACCAGCGGAGTTTTCACCGGCCCATCACCGCCACCGCGGACAAGGTAAGGGCTGGATGGGCTGCTTGTGTAGACTCCCTGTTGCTGCGCGCTGAAGCCACGCTTCTTATTATTCTTCCTCCGAATCCGAATCTGCCAGTACTACACGAAGAGCTTCATCAGCACTGAACATTCCTCTCGGCATTGTGTTATTTTTCCTCCACCACTTGCTCGCTCTCTCTCGGTCTGACTGCTCTGACAAGCCCCGCGACTCTGCAACTGGTGGGCGGGGTTCAAGCGCTAAATACTCCATAAATTTGAATAGTAACACACCCACAAATGCTGCTGGGATTGAAGTTACAGGTGTCTGCCACCCTGCTGTGTAACTTATTAACTGCATGAGGGCTCATTTCTGCTGCTGTGGCTTGTTAAATCCAACATTGCTGCTTGTTGCAATTCTGCGACTTTGGCGCTTAAAGGGTTAAGAGTCCAAGACGCACGGTTTCATCCATCTGTTGTGACCTGGAGACAACTCTAAGACCGGTCTAGTATTGCCGCAGTTTCTTCCACGGACCTCGTTGCCTGGAAGTCTGAGGACTTCGACATTCGGGATCTATCACGAGGTTCTTCGAGTGGGTCCGTAGACATGACAGATTGCATCTGATGTGTTTTTCATAATAATCAACTTCATAGCTTAACGCAAACCAAATTCTTTTACATCCAGAACTCAGCTCTCCTAGATACGGAAGTTCTGATATTGCATTCTCACATAGGTTTCATACATCACATCTAGTTCCATCCATCACACTAAATGTTAGTTAACCTGTCATGTTTTAATTGTTTGTAGAATAAATTCTTACTTTTTGTCAGAACTAGAACCTGGAGTGAATCGGACCCAAGAATTCAGCCAACACCAGAATGAAGCAGAGGCAGGTTGACTGAAGATCATAAACCTGACTCTTTTCTGAATCAAAATGAAGTGTTTACAATCCCTTAATAAAACAAAGAATCCTAGAAGCTTCTGATTAAATACAGTAAAGACCAAGCAGGTTGATATTCTATATTTATATAGAGTATCACAGCTTATGGGTCATAAGTAGAGGTAATGTATATTGAGCTCTTAAAGCACTCAAATTCTCAAACCCTACATATTGGCTTGCCAGCCAGACTTTATTAGAATTGTCCACTTCGTGTTGGTTCTGATCCATTAATTCTTCAAAAATCTATTATTTTTTTGTGTCTGGGTGGAAAACGAGGTCGATCTCCTTATTTGCCACCTGGGGACGCTGTCCCTGCCAATCTCACAAACGGGGAGACTCCCGTCCCTTCCACCAGGAGCGCTACTTTCCCTTGTCACTCAAAGTCTATGTGTCTATAAGAAAGCTACACCTAAAACTGCAAGACATTAACTGTTTGTTGATATTTAAAGGTAAATACATGTATGTGTGTGAGTTTGTCACGTCCTTTGAGTGATTCTGTCACGTTTATTTGTGTGATTGTGTCACTGTTGATGAAGCTTGTGCAACTTGGTGACAGAAAACGCTGATCTCCACTTAGCACAAAAGCTACGCTAATCCAGCCTGATCAAACTGGTAATATTAGCATTCTAACGCCGCATGACGGGCGTTTTTCCGACGAGAATTCCGGACATTAATTCTGTACTTATATCGGAATCAACCAGAACGCCTGAAGCTGGTTAACAAGCCAGAATAGCGCTGTATTTCCCGAAGCTTGGTTAGCAAGAAAGCTAATCTTAAGCCTTATCCGGAAGAGCATAGCGGACACATACCGCAAATTACATGCTATACCGACAAATTAGCGCGAGAACCTGCATACGGTATACCACCGGTCGAAGGGCTGATTCCCGAGTGAATTGAGCCGAGAGAGAGACACCTCACAAAACGGTCTGAGCCCTGTTAGCCTGGTAAGCTAAATCACAGTATCACAGCTTATTGGTCATATATTGAGCTCTTAAAGCACTCAAATTCTCAAACCCTACATTACTAAATGTCATAAAACATGATTTTTCACTGTTTAATGATAGTTTGTTCCCATCAAACCATAGTTAAATGTTTTCATCTCCAGGGTTTCCCTTACATAGGCGTAGCCGTGGCGGGCCGCCACGGCTGAAATCCCACCGCCACGCCTACAACATCCCAAGTTTTATTGATGTTTTTTTTTTTGCGCCGTTTCTCGAAGAAGCAGCGGGAACTACTGTGTTGTTGCTTGTGATCACAGCCGGCAGGTAGCAAGGAGGAGGAGGCACGGCAGGGTGGTTACAGCTATGAGCGTACGGATAAAGCATTTTTGATGAATACGAGCATGAAACGAGTGTAAAACTCGAAAATATCTGTAATCGTGCTGAATGAAATCCTCATTGGGTAACTGACTGTCTTCACGCTCTGTGATTGGCCAGTCAGATAGAGCGCCCGCCCCTCCCTACACACAAAACTGCAGCCGGGAGCTCCGTCAGCTCGGCCCAGGCATCAACGCACACACACACACACAGTAAGCCGGGCGTGCACTGTGCAACTTTTTCACTTTTTTGAGCAGATTTTCCACTCGTGCGAGAATCCAAAAGATCGGGGCGAGTTTTGTGCTGAGCGTCGTGTAGTGTACAGGGGGTTACGAGAGGCGATTAACACCACGTGACCAGCTACCGATCAGCAATCGTGAGCTGCACGGACTTCTGGAGTGTTCAATATTTATCTCGTTCCTCATGAGGGTTGAAGCGGCGCAGCGAGCAGCTGCGACCCAAAAAGTATCAGAGCCGCTCACGGCGCATTCGCAATCCTGCATCAACTCCGCTCACCCGCTATTTCCCCAATAACACACGTTGTTCGTTTTTATTTCTACACATTTTTTTTTACTCACAATGTGTGTTTGTCGTGTTCATGTCAAATTAAACTGATCACAAAACACAGATTTACTTTCTTTATTTCGTTTCCTCATCCAACCCTCATAAATCCCTGTGTGTCCTCCTGCAGCTCTCCCGAAGGACAACAGGCAAAAACAAGACAAAAAAGTCTGACGTGTGTTAAAAACTGCTATTTTTAGCATATTTTAGGTCCGACGTGTTGCTACCAGACGTACAGTGAGCACATGACTCGTGAGATCTACCCTGCGCTGAAGTCGTACAGTTTGAGCTGAAGCTGTGTTACGAGTGAAAAAGTCGCACAGTGTCCGCCCAGCTTATTATAATGTTCACTGTAATGCATTGATGTTCTTAACAAATAAATTAAATCAAAAATATTGGTCAATAATGCCAAATATGTAAATTTGTGTTTCAGTCATTTTTATACTGGCTTAAAAATACTTCATTAAGTCTACTAAGCAGGGGTGTAACGTTTTTAATAAGGCCAGCCCAGTAATGATCTTGGACCAAAATAAAGGGGGCAGAAGGTCAAATAAGGGGGGGCAAAAGAAGATGTCTTTCCAGACGCCAAGAAAAATTAAATGCCAAATCCACCCTGCAAAGTGTGTCACTGAGAGTTTAAAACAGAAATTATTATTGTGCAAATATTGGTGTACTCACCTTTAATACTAGTTATTACAATGCAGCAGTCGCTGGATTGGTGCAGTTCAAAGTGGAGTGCATCAAATAAAACAATATTAACATAAAGGTGAGACGTGTCATCCCCCCCCCCCCCCCCCCACCACCCCCGCCAACACCACCTCCACCACAGCTGGAAAAATTCCTAGGGGAAACACTGATCTCTGTTTGTATCACTTCTATCATCTGCTCAACATTATCTCCTGAATGATAAAAAGTTGTGTCATCTGCAAATAAGATGAGATGATCTGAGCTTTTTGACGCGGTGCATTATTCTTCTGGAAGTAACCATCAGAGCATGGGTCCATTCTGGTCATACAGGGAAGGGCATGGTCAACCACAATACTCAGGAAGGCTTTGGTGTTTGAATGGTGCTCATAGGTGCAATGGTGGGACCATAACATCTCCCCCACACCACTACACCACCAGCAGCTTGAACTGTTGATATAAGGCTGGTTGGATTCATGCGGTAATGTCTTTGACACCAAATTCTGACCAGACCATCTGAATATCTGCTGAAATTCAGACTCATCTGACCAGGAGGCATTTGGAATTGTAGCCTCTGTTTCCTGTTGCATAGCTTACATGAGTGACATCTACATGGTCTCCTGCTGTCGTAGACCATCTGCATCAAGATTTGACATGTTGTGTATCGCGTCAGACCCGTGCCACAACCCGTGCACGCGCATTGGGTCCACAGCGCGCGTGTGAACGGGACTCGCGAGCGAAAATATACATGGCGAGAGGTCATTTGTGCACTGAGAGGGAGCAAACTGTCTGTGAGCGCACAAGGATGTGCACAAGTGACAAACCTGCGTGCGCGCGTTGCCAACGAGCACACAGCAGAGGAAAACGTGCGCGCGTGGCAGCCTCTCTGCGCGCTCGGCAGCCTCTGCGCGCTCGGTTTCTAATTCCGCTCGCTCGGCTGTGAGGGCTTTTGGCACTCTGGAGGCGTGGCCTGTGGCAGATCTTCCCTGTCCTCTGATTGGTTAGTTTACCCCGCACTTTACTCTCTATCTATCTATATAAAAAAATCTGAGAGTCAGCAGTTGCTGTCATAGCTCAGCTGGGAGAGCGGGTGACTCTCACTCTGGAGGATCCAGGTTCGAGTCCGGCCAAGGAACATAGAGTTGATGTCATATTATTCTTTCCTAATTCCTGTGATATTATTTTACAGTTGTGACCGTTCAACTGTCATTAAACGTCCGAATGTTTGCTGGGCAGTGTTTTAAAAAGTGCACATAAGCTAGATGGTTTTAACCAGGTAAAAATAGACTTGTGGGTGTAGGTATGTTCAAGTTTAAAAAGTTCTTGCCTCATTAATGTATTGTTTATTTTTTTCAGCATTTAATTGACAAATTATCCTTTCAAATAATTAATTGATGAGTTACATAATTGTCCATTTAGAATTGTTGAATGGACTGAGTCAAGTTTGGTGCACTTTATATATTTCAAAACATTTTTTTTTTAATTATGCATATAAATAATTTTAATGTTAATTTATTGAAATATTTCTATTTTTTCATTACCTCACCCTTGTTTTGACAAAAACAAGACCTTGCTGGATAATATCACGGAGAAACTATTTGTTCACAGTACATGGCTCAGTGAGGATCTGTATACCAAAGGAGGAGATACTCAGAAATCTGTCTGCAGATTGTTACAACCCAGACTGGAAGTGGTGGGCTGTAATAAGAAAGGAGACCAAACAGAGGAGTGGGGGGTTCAACAACTGATTTATTTAACCAAAGTAAGGATTTACTAAAGCAAGTTAGTGCAGTCAAGAATTACTGGTGTTTGAGTAGTCCTGAACGTGTTGTGATGCCCCCACCGTCTCATTGGGTTTTCATTTGTATTTAATTGTGTTTTTCTTCTGTTGTAGGCAGCTCGTTAAGCAGCCTTGGAGGCACCTGGGCTCAGGGTGTGGTGCTGCCTACAAAGCCTACTGTTTTTCTGCTTTCACTGGGTCTCTCCTGTGTGGTGGAGAGTCCTCACTGGCCATTTTCTGTTCACTAACTGGCTTTAGTAAATCCTTACTTTTGTTAAATAAATCAGTTGTTGAACCCCCCACTCCTCTGTTTGGTCTCCTTTCTTATTACAGCCCACCACTTCCAGTCTGGGTTGTAACAATCTGCAGACAGATTTCTGAGTATCTCCTCCTTTGGTACACAGATCCTCACTGAGCCAAGTACTGTGAACAAATAGTTTCTCCATGATATTATCCAGCAAGGTCCCGTTTTTGTCAAAACAAGGGTGAGGTAATGAAAAAATAGAAATATTTCATTAAATTAACATTTAAATTATTTATATGCATCATTAAAATAAAAAAAACATGTTTTGAAATATATAAAGTGCACCAAACTTTACTCAGTCCATTCAACAATTCTAAATGGACAATTATGTAACTCATCAATTAATTATTTGAAAGGATAATTTGTCAATTAAATACTGAAAAAAATAAACAATACATTAATGAGGCAAGAACTTCTCTCTCTCTCTCTCTCTCTCTCTCTCTCTCTCTCTCTCTCTCTCTCTCTCTCTCTCTCTCTCTCTCTCTCTCTCTCTCTCTCTCTCTCTCTCTCTCTCTCTCTCTCTCTCTCTCTCTCTCTCTCTCTCTCTCTCTCTCTCTCTCTCTCTCTCTCTCTCGAAGCCCCACTCTAAGGGAGTTTGCAGTGTATTAGTGAGTCATATATTGTACAACCACAGTCATAAAGTTTTCAATCAGTAGTTTTATTTCAGTATGTATTTTTCCAGTATCACAAAAATGTAATTTTATATGGTTAAAACCATCTAGCTTATGTGCACTTTTTAAAACACTGCCCAGCAAACATTCGGACGTTTAATGACAGTTGAACGGTCACAACTGTAAAATACCTCGAATTAAGAAAAATTAACATCACATCTACTGAATTTTCCTTGCCCGGACTCGAACCTGGATCCTCCGGGAGGAGAGTCACCCGCTCTCCCAGCCGAGCTATGACAGCAACTACTGAATAGCGGACTTTTTTATATAGATAGGTAGAGGGTAAAGTGCGGGGTAAACTAACCAATCAGAGGACAGAGAAGATCTGCCACAGGCCATGCCTCCAGAGTGCCAAAAGCCCTTACAGCCGAGCGAGCAGGAGTCAGAAACCGAGCGCGCAGAGAGGCTGCAGCGTGCACAGAGGCTGCCGCGCGCGCACGTTTTCCTCTGCCGTGTGCTCGTTGACAACGCGCACACGCAGGTTTGTCACTTGTGCACATCCTTGTGCGCTCACAGACACAGTTTGCTCCCTCTCAGTGCACAAATGACCTCTCGCCATGTATATTTTCGCTCGCGAGTCCCGTTCACACGCGCGCTGTGGACCCAATCCGCGTGCACGGGTTGTGGCACGCTTTAAACGCCATAGTTGTGGTTCATAGATGGTATTCTGTAGACCACAGGTGTCAAACTCCAGTCCTCGAGGGCCGCTATCCCACATGTTTTAGTGTTTTCCCTGTTTCAACACACCTGATTTCAATCAGCAGGTGATTAATAGGCTTCTGGAAAGCTTGATGAGCTGCTGCACAGGTGAATCAACTGTGTTGGAACAGGGAAACAAAAAGATGCAGGATACCAGCCCTCGAGAACTGGAGGTTGACCCACCTGGTGTAGACCTTTGTACGACACCAACTACCACACCACCTTTCTTCTTAATTCTAATACTCAGTATGAACTTCAGTAAGTCTAATACCTAATTTATACTTCTCCATCTGCATGGTAACAGAGCCACACAAACGCCATTATGCGTCGGAGCAAGGGCTCTCTGACAGGCTAGCAGAGGGTGACGGAGACACGCCCGACTTTTTAGCTATCCATCAAAAGTGACAGAGATCACAAGCCTCTGACTAGTCCTTTGAATTTGTCAAAATAAAAAGCTATTTAGCAACAGACACGCAACAGATTGAAGAATGCCTTGTGGGAGAATCCAAAAAAGACCCCAGAAAAGCACTATGCCCTTTGCTGTCCTTGTGGGGAATTGCTTTGCAATACTCTCCAGGTGACAGAGAAGTCGGAGAGAAAACATCTCCATCAATACATGTGAGCGACTCCACAATTAAACTGGCAGAAAAGTATTAATAATGCATTGAACTTATATAGCGCTTTTCTAGACACCCAAAGACGCTTTCACACACTCTCACATTCACACACTGCTAGTGATGGTAAGCTACTTAAAGCCACAGCCGCCCTGGGGAGGTCTGACAGAGGCGAGGCTGCCATTTGGTGCCGTCTGCCCCTCTGACCACCACTAACACAGGCAAGTTGGGTGAAGTGTCTTGCCCAAGGACACAAAAGCAGGATACCCCTGGCGGGAGCTGGAATCGAACCCATGACCCTCCGATCATGAGGCAACCCGCTCTACCACCTGAGCTACTGCTGCCCCATTAATCAGGCTTTATTGTCTAAATCTATTGAATTACTGCCACAGTATTAGCTGATTAGATCATTGCTGAAGCAATTGATCACATGTACCAAATGAAGTGAACAGTAGGTCTATATCTGTATTTAGAAATGTGTACATTCATGAGTTTTTGTTTACTAGATCAGCTGATGTCTTATTTATCTTATAGTAGATTTATGGAGTTTCTTCGATTCTGCTGGTTTAATGCAAGTATTTTCACGTCCAGTTTTCTACTTAATGCAAACCTGATAGAGTTACCACTTAGGTTACCGTTGCATTGTACCAGCAGATTAAAATCACATTACCACCAGCACAAAACCTTTTGTGAAAGATTACATTAACGGCTAGATTAGGAGTCTGTAACGAGCATTCTGAGCTCTACAATGAGGTAAAACCACACAAACACTTCAGATACGAGTGTGTTTAAGCGGAGACCTTAAAAATGGTGTTTATGACCAAGACGAGATGCCGTTTTAAACTGTTTTCACCTCAGAATAGCCATTCCCAGGTTTTCAGATGCCAAATTGCTTTGAAGGATTCTTTACTTCCTCAAATAGAACTTGTTTACACCAAAGCAAACATCACTCTCAAGTGTTTTCTTAAACCAGCCACAAAGTTCTCGTAAAGGGGCACGAGGCAGGCCAATGACACCATTACATGTTGTGCTTTAAACCAGAAGATCCAAGTTTGACTCCAAGATCTGTCGACTGATTTCTCACCTCTGGATTGTGGTCAGGCAAATCCACAACCACAACACTTAGGGAAAACCTAGAGCCACAAAACAATTCTCATTACAGCCAAAATATCATATTTTCCTACCCTTATCTTGTGTGCATAAACATTACACTAACCAATAAAATTCTAAATTTTGTTACTTTCTAAATAAATCACCGGAATTGATCATAACAAAAATGTATAACACATTTAAAAATGGGGGTAAAATCCTCTACAATTCTTAAGGTTGCAGTGAACAGCCATAATGGGATGCTTCACCTTAATTACCATAAATCCATTGGCAAGGTTACCACCCTGTTAATTACTGGGGCTTTTGATGAACAGAGACAAGAGGAGGCACATCAAGGGCAGGACAACGGAGCCAAGAATTTGGATACTTTGGCCAAAACTGAAAAGAAAATAATCTTCTGTAGGTATTTTCTTGTTTCACCATTTCTCCTGAAAGAAGTTTGCCTTTATTTTAAACAATTATGTTTTCACCTTGTCTGTTTGGGTTATTTCTAGAGCATCTTTGGAGAATTTCTTCAATTTTGGGCTTCATCCTTTAATTCGCTGCCATTGACGACTAAAGTTGTCATTCTAAATCCAATCACTTGCTGCGTCAATTGCGTTTTTTGACAAGGCGGGCCTGGGAACAAGCTCACGCAACTTGAGTGTAAACGTGTCACACATCAGGTTATCAGGAAGCAGACAATCTATGAATTAGGAGATCATTTTGGGATGCCGCTACACCTAAAGCGAGGCGCTAACCAGAAAAGCTTCTGCAAGTCACACTTCGACAACGGATTGCTAAAGAAAGGAAAAAGCTAGAAACACACGGATTCTTCCTTAAATAAGAAGTGAGTCTACTCTTTCGTTTGCTAGTTTTGGTGTTTACATGGTCATAGAGCACAATATTCTGTGACTCTTCAATAAACAGCAAAAAGGCTCAAAACGCTGGCAATCGGGCTGTCTGTTCAGAAAACGGCAGGCAGTGAATGTGTTTTTAAATCCTCAAGCATTAAGTCTCATATTGTAATATAAAACAATGTCTGGCATGAAAAAAGTTGCATTTTAAATCCAAAGGAATAAACTGGACTGTTTTATCAAAACTTTCTTCAACAGCAACCCAAACCTACACTGGTTTGTGAGCAGTCATCTCTGCTGTTATGTTTTCAACAACATCAAGAAGCAGCTAAATCTGAAGTGTTAATTTTACTCAAGCTGAGTACATTTTACTCAAACAGAGTTGAAAGTACTCAGAAAAAGAGTACATTTGGTCCCATGGACCCAAATGTTCTCTCAAAATTTTCATGTAGGGTTGGGGTCCAAAAAAAACAAAGTGTCTGCCAGTTTTGAATTCAACAAAAAAAATTCATACAGTACATAAAACAACAACTCTTAAGTTACACCCACATGCTGCTGTTGCTTTCATCCAGCCACCTGCAGAGTGGGTGTCGCCATCTTATCCACCAAATCTGTCAGATAGGCTTGTTTCTGCTTACAGGTTTCTGTCAGATCTGGCTTCTCAGCAGCATTCGCATAACTAGGATCCTTTTTTTTTTTTTTGTTCTTCTGTGCTATAACACCTAGAAAACATGGGGAAAAGTCTGTCTTTGGTGTAGAACAATGATCTGACTATGTGTAAAAATACTGAAAATAAAGTAAAAATTCTCTATTTCGTAGTTAAAATTATTAGAGTTGTGCTAAGATCTGCTACATACATTAAACAATGAATCTTTGTCTGATATTAAATTTACGGGTTTTTATACTGAAGGTGCATGAAAAACTATAAAGTGTACCAATTAGAGAGCAGCATTAACAACATAAACATCTCCATAACGTAATTTAATCAGACTAGACAAATAAAGTAATGTGTTATTTCTTTAGCTTTTGAAGGATAATAAAAGGTCTATAGAGCAATCACGAGTTGGAGGTGTGTGGGGGTGTAGGAGAGATTATTTTTAGAGTTTTGATTCCAAAGGTTGAAAAAAATACATCTTGAGGCATCTGTATACACATTTCACTTTTTTTTCTTCACCGTGATTGAAAATGACAACAAAATGCTTCAAATGGTCCAGCAGGATTTTCAAAAGGAAGCTTCTTGACATTTGTATAATTAAACTGTTGGATAATTTATTTGATTTGGGGCATGGCTAAGGTCATATCTCCATTGTTAATCTGTCCAGTACAAAAAGTATGCCATACAGCAACACCCATGATTTTCACACAAAATTTGTGATTCACACGGATCTTGACACATTTCCACATCTTGTCACCAAAAGGGGAGAGCCAAGCTAAGGATTAAAGCTAATGTCTCTGAGAGTTCGAGGCCTTTATGACTGATGACCGTAAGGGGTGGCTTCAGGGGGTGACATTGTCTAGGTTGTACCATTTTCTATGCTTTTTCTTTACAAACCAATTTAAACCAACCTACTGCATAAGAGTATTTCTGGAAGTGTATCAGGAACTGAGTGTTACTGGTCCGCTACCTGGAGATTATCCAGACAAGAAAGGAGCTTTCTATTGACCTTAACAATAACAAATGGTGCCGAAACTCAATTTCAGATGTAGAAGTTTTTGACCAGAGTTGCATCTCTCAAAAACAAGAGTTTTGTGATTTAATCTTGGTTCACCATGTTGATTACAATAGAACCTAATGTATACTTCTATGTCTGCGTCAGTACAGAGACACGTAACGCCATAATGAGAGTCGGAGAGCGCAAGAGCTCTCTGACGGGCTTTCAGATTGTCATGGAAACATGCCTCAATTTTTAACTATACGTCGAAAGTGACAGAGACTGCAAGCTTGTGATTGGTCAGGACGCTGCTTCCTGTAAATTCGTCAACAGCACCGCCTTTGCCTTCTCAAAAAGTGAAACATATTTACCGGCAGACACTGAACAGATTGAAGAACGCTTCGCGGAAAAAGTCTGAAAATATGAACATTTATTGACTGTGATTGACGGAGTATAAAGATATGCAGCAAACGTTTTGTGGGCGGAAAATATGAGAAACGTGAGTTTAGAGGCGGCAATCACAGGAAGAGGTGGATGGAGGGGAAAACTTGTTTATGTTCAAAAGCCTCTGAATTAAAACAATGCAAACACAATAGTAGATACCCCATCATGGACTGAACACATGACTGTAATGGTGGCAGATACCTTAGAATAGCGCTACGCCCTCTGTTGTCGTGGCGGGAAATTGTTTTGCGAAAATTCCCAGCTGACGGAGAAATCTGAGAGCAAAACATCTCTGTCAATGCATGTGCGTGTCTCCCTCGCAGAGCTGATGGAGAAGTATGAATTAGGCTTCACAAAACCGAAATGGCTTCACCCAAACTCATTTAGCATCACCTTTCAAGCAATTAAAAGTAAGTAAAAATAAATATATGGAAAATTCAGTATTAAGATGGATCATGCACATGTACATGTGAAGCAGGGTTTGAATTACGGGGGAGCTATGGGGAGCCCGGCTCTCGTGGTTGTACCAGAGGTGATCAGACTGATGGACAGACAACAGCCCACCTCCCCATTCCTGCTCTTCTCTTACGGCATTCTCATGGGGCTCCCTCAGAAGCCAATGTGTAAACTCATGTGTTCACATATAAATGAACTATTTTGCTTATTTGGCCTTTGTGTAATCTAAAAATTTGAAAACCCCTCTCACAGAAAGTGATTTCAGCCATTTTATTATTGACATTGTCAGTACCTTCCAGAATGAGGTACTTTAAGATAGGTTAGTGTCCGAGTGGAAGAGTGTTTGCCCAGGAACTGGGAGTCCAGGGTCAAAGCCACTCGGGTCATACCAAAGACTTTAAAGAGTAACTAAATCCCTAAAGAACTTATTTTTTCTTATAAACTGTATAATTGGGTCTTTACAAATGCAATCTTTCTGTTTCCGTGCTTTTTTTTTACATGTTTGTGTAAACCTGATTAAATCTAGAATCTAGGTCAAACCTGGGCATTTTGTGGTTGACTTTGACCGGCCCGCGTAAGGTTAATTGGAAATTACAAAATAAAAGTATTTTCTCATTTTACCTCATGCATGGACTAAGGCTGCATTGCTTTTATTTGGAAGTTGTGTTTTACGTACACAATGTCGCAATACGTATAGCAACAGGTGCCCGCGGTTGACGTGATTGTAGCCCCCAGAAAGGTCCGCTCATGCAAAAAAAAAAAGAAAGATAGATGCCGAATGCAGGATTTTCAACAAAAATTGGACTGCTAAGTATTTCTTTTACTGAAGTCGAAGGTAAAGCCGTGTGTTTGGTTTGCGGGGAGGAGATTGCCATGTTTAAGGACTAATATTTGAGTCGGCATTACGACAAGAAACACTCGGAAAAATACAAGAACTTGTCTGATGCTGAGAGGGCACGGACATCCGAAGCTTTGCTAGCAACGTTGCAAAAGCAGCAAGGCTTTTTTACTAAGCTTCACACACCCAGGGATGCAGCAACCAGGACCAGCTTTGTGATATCCCACAAAATAGCTAAAAACAGCAAGCCGTTTTCGGAGGGAGAGTTTGTCAAAGAGTGCATGGTGGACTCTGCCGCACTAATATGCCCTGAAAAGAAGGCGCATTTGAGCAAATCCCACTGACAAGGCGAACCGTGACCAGGAGGATTGAGGACATTGTGGGGAACCTGGAGCTTCAGCTGCAACGTGAAGTGGCAAGTTTTGACTTTTTCTCATTGGCCTTAGACGAGAGCTGTGATGTCCGGGGGATAACGGACTTCAAGCTCACAGAGGAGCTGGCAGCAATGCGGTCGATGAAAGGGACAACGACAGGGAGTGATCTTTTACAGAGGTAAATGCGTGCATGGACACTCTGGGATTGAAATGGGAGAGACTGTCAGGTGTCACAACAGACGGTTGTCCAAATCTTACAGGGAAAAATGTCGGACTTTTTAAACGCATGCAAGATAAAGTGACAGAAATCGATGCAGATCAAAAATGGGTGTTTTTGCATTGTATTATGCACCAACATGTGTTGTGCAAGTCAGTGCTAAAAATCAACCATGTTACTGATGTTGTTACTAAAATAATAAACTTCATCAGGGCACGGGCAATGAATCACAGACAGTGTGTAGCTCTTTTGGAGGACTCCACACAGCTGTCAGATGGCTCAGCCTGGGGAAAGTGCTGAAGAGGGTTTGGGACTTGAAAGCAGAGATTTGAGAGTTTTGCGAGAGGAAAGGCAAAGACATTCCAGAGCTCTCAGATGAGGACTGGATGGCAGATTTTGCATTTGCTGTTGATGTGACTGCACTGATGAATGAACCGAACACCAAACTGCAAGGCAAGGGCCTTTTTGTTCATGAAATGCATAGCCTCGTGAAGGTCTTCATGAGAAAGCTGCAGTTTCTTTCAAGTCAACTGGAGAGCAACACTCTCACTCACATGCAAACCCTTAATGAAGTCACACCATCAGCTGATCACCTCAGCAGGTACTCATCCATGTTAGGAGCATTACATGGTGAGTTTTCAAGGCGTTTTGAAGATCTCAGAACAATTGAGGATGAAATGCACATGATTTCCTCTCCCTTTACCTGCAGTGTGGATAATGCACCCAGTGATGTGCAGCTGGAACTCATTGACCTGCAGTCTGATGCAGTACTGGCAGAGCACTTTAAGTCAGGATCTGCTGGATTTCTACTCTTCTCTTAAGGAGGAGAACTTTCCAAACCTGAGGAGACATGCTCAGAAGATGTTGGTTCTCTTTGGCTCTACCTACATTTGTGAACAAACATTTTCAATGATGAAGTTTACAAAATCCAGGTATAGATCCTCTCTCACTGATGGTCATTTGTCAGCTGTGCTTCGCATCTCCACCTCAGACATTCAACCTGACTTTGATGCACTTGTTAAAGCCCAGCAGAGACTAGATTTCTCTCACTGAATAAGAAAAAAATCGCTTAAAAACACAAAATAAGGTGTTTGGACCAAAAATGTAGGCAACTAGCAGTGAACTGGGACACTTTTTTTTAAACCTCTTTCTCAAAATCACAGTTCAGTGATTTTATTTTACAGACAATACTGTGTGTCTGTAGAATGCTAAGAACCTCCTTCCAACAATATTTGAAACTCAAAATGTGTTTTGGAGTGAATGTGACTGAAACTGTTAACTAATATAAGTCACAAATGTTTAACAAAAACCAAATGTGCACTTTGTTTACCATTGCCTTGGGAAATTTGAATAAATCACATTTTTGTAAGCCAACCTCACTTTTTCCTTTTGCTGATTTATAACATATAGTCTACTCTTACCAGCTTGAAAAAACAATGGTATTTACTGCTTTTTATAAAGAAATACCATTAATATTATGCATAATTGACTTCAGCCTTTTGGCCTGGCCCTCCACAATATTTTCTGTTTCTTATGTGGCCCCATGGAAAAAATAATTGCCCACCCCTGATCTAGGTCTAAAAACATCTTAGTGCTGCCCGCTGTGGGTTGAACTGTGGCTACTGCATTTTAAGCTTGTGAATGACAATTTCACGTCATACAGTCTCCTCCCACTCCCCCTCCCTCCGGGATGGAAATTCCCCACGCTTGGCTAGGCTAGTCCCTGCCTCCTGGCAACGCCCACTTGCATAGCATTTTTCAAATCTTGACCAGGGTTGGAGTTACGTTTTCTGATGGTGTGCAGTCTCTCTTCAAAAATGGGACCCAATGCTTCTCTGTTTGACACTCAACTTCATGGGGTTGGATTTGGGGGTTAAACCACCAAATAGTTCCAGAGCGCAGCTATAGCTGCATCTCACAGCTCCCCACGGGGATGGGTCAAATGCAGAGATGAATTTCACCAGTGTGTGATGACTAATAGCACTTTAACTTTAGAGTTAACCACGCCCACCCACTCCCACCATCAGCCTGCCTGTAAGGAGAGAAGCTCAGATATCTGGGAGGGGATTAGAGTAGACCTGCTGCTCCTCCAACCTGGAGAGGTTAGAGGTGGTTCTATCCTACATCACAAAGGGGGACTTTTTGAAATGGCTTGTTTTAGGCACATAATTCATAAAACACTGACAGAAAACAGCTGGATGTTAATTTTTATCACGTTTCAATCAATCAATCAATCAAAGCTTTATTTATAAAGCTTTGATTGATTGATGTTAATTTTTATCACGTTTGTAGTGTTAATAAAAGCAGAGACCCACATGGCAGCACAAAAGGATGCAAAAGATGTGTTTTGCACACTAGGTGCTTTTTAACATGTCCTACAACCCAAATGTGCATCAGTCACTGCTTTCTTCTCAGTTATGCGGTCACATGAGAAGGTGGGGCAGAAGTAGCTCAGGAGGCAGAGCGGGACGTCCAGAAATCGGAGGGCTGTGAGAGCGATCCCAGCTCCTGGCAGAGAATGCTGCTGTTGTGTCCTTGGGCAAGATGCTTGACCCACATTGCCTGCTGGTGGTGGTCGGAGGGACCGGTGGCGCCTGTGCTCGGCAGCCTCGCCTCTGTCAGTGCGTCCCAGAGTAGCTGTGGCTACATCGTAGCTCCTTACCATCAGGGTGTGAAGGACCATTTGTGTTGTAAAGCAGCTTCATAGGTTTTAGTACTCTAGATGGTACTACATCAAATACAGGCCATTTACCAAGGTGTTTAGCTTATATATCATGTTACTAAGATTTAACACTGAAAAGAACCTCCAACTCTGAGTCTAAATCCACCTACGGCATATTTTTGAAAGTTTACAGAGTGGGCAAGCAACTGAGGAGGATTCAGTGATGTGGTTGTGTTTGATCAGTGCGTGACCCAGAGAAAGAGAGAGATAAAGGCATGTCAGCTACAGAGGGCCTTTTGAAGTAAAGGATCCTTTCCCGGCAAGTTGCTGAAGCTTAAGAGCAGTCGTATGGTGGCATACAGACTATATCGGTCCTCAGCTGCATCAGTTTAAGCTGTCAGCTCTGATAACACTTAGAGCCTGAAGTCCAGGAGCGGGTGCAGAAGCAAAATATTTTAAATTGATTGGCATTCCAATGTCATGTTTTATTGACCTGAAAAGAATTTCAAACAAGAAAATTAACACAAAGTGTAGAGACACAATCCTAACACAAGCGTTGGATCGCGAGTCAAATCAAGTCCCAGAACATGCACGCCGCGAGTCAAGAGTAAAGTTATGCGAGTTGCGAATCAAGTTCAAGTACGGAATTAAAGTAATTTGATCAAATTTATGGTTTAATAGGCAGTTTCTGTGTATTTTTGCATGCTTCTTAAGAAGTGTTTTTATTCGACAGAATCACCAATATTCACAGTTGAGTCCTCACATTGCATCGCACAATGAAACTGAACATATTCAAAGTCTGAGTTGAGTTTCAGGCTGTTTGTGATTTCAAATCTAAAGTCATCAAAATTAATGACTGAACAGGAAGAAGCAAAAACTGATTATCCTGTAAGGAGATACAAATATTCTAGGATCAGTTTATAGCCTGAGCCTGCAGAGAACAATAGAAACCAGCATTAATACAGGAGACACTGAAGTAGCACACTGCCGTTCTGGCATGCATTTAGTGTCCGTTTTAATTCGTAAAATCAAAACTGTTGTACTCTTTTGGCTGTATATTTGTGTTTTTAACTCCTTTATCTAACTGCTGAAATATCCATAGCTTTCATTAATTTCTACAGGAGGGGTTCACTAGATTAAACATTCCAGCTGTGTCCACTAAAACATGCAGGAATTGTGCAGGATGCAGACTCCAGCACTAGCATGCCAGCTAGCCACTTAATGACAGTCAGAGTTCCTGGTAAATAATATGACCACGGTCTTGAGAGAGGGAATCGAGTGTGTAGCGTGTCGACAAACCCAAACATGGATTCAGAGCGCTGGGAGATCAGACAGATATTCTTTTTTAGCTTCATCAGATAAATGTTTTCTTGTTTCCTTCTGAGGCTCCACCGTTATAAACACGTTACAATAAAAGCTAACCAGGTATAGCTAGTCTGTTCTGACGTGTAAACATTACGTGCCTTTGTGAGACAGGGGAGCAGTCCGGGTTCAAAGTGTGGTATTCTGGCCACAGGTGGTGTGGGGGCTGAAGGAGTTTTCATCACCCTGTAAAGGCTCATTTTAGCACATACTGGCTCAGGAAAATGATTTAAAAATATCAAAAATGTACTTAGTTTCCCTTTAATAGGGAAAACAGCAGATTAGCAACAACAGAAAATAGACTAGCTGTTATTTTTATTTTTCTAAATAAAACAGAAAATAAAGCTGAAAGGAAGCAGAATATTTTTTAATAATTCAATTTATAAAACAATATTGTTTTTAAGAACCATACCTGCACAAAACTTAGAATCCATAATCAAAACGGGCTGAAGATTGTGTGTTAGAATAACAAAAATGTATGAAAATGTATATAACCTAAATCCTTCAAACAAGTTCACCGAGAATTGTGACATTTTTATTAAAAAGAAGCAACCACTCCTCAGAATTTTTGTTCTCTTTAAATGAAATCTCTCTCTCTCTCTCTCTCTCTCTCTCTCTCTCTCTCTCTCTCTCTCTCTCTCTCTCTCTCTCTCTCTCTCTCTCTCTCTCTCTCTCACACACACACAAAGAACAAAAATATATAAGAGAGAGAGAGAGAGAGATTTCCTTAAGGAAGTCAAGAGTGGTTGTCCTAGATTAGTTTCCTTTATAATAAAAGGTCACAATTCTCATTTAAATCAAGGTTTGTTTTGTAGGATTTAAGGTGAAACAACCCTTTCGTGTTTTATTCACACGTTAAAATAAAACGTCAGATAGTAACTGAAGCGATTCATCACATTAAAGTAATAAATCTTTTTATATTATATATACAATATATATGTTTTTAACAGACCAGTCTGACTTGAATCCCAAACATTTTAAGCCTTGTGAAGGTGTTGATTGAAAAGTAGCTTTGGACAAAGCTCACTTTCACCCTCAGCTGGTGTCTCTTGAGTCAGCATCACTTGGTTCTGAAGTGGAAAAATAAAAAAAAACTAGAAAATCTGGAGAGGTGGAATTAGCCCCTGGACCTCTGTAGTCTGCTCCTCGGGGTATGCTGGAGGCAACGGACGCTCAGTGCCACTAACATAACACGATGTTAAACTGAGCTGTCACTGGATGAGTTTTGGAGAATGTGCTAAAATGCATTGGAATAAAGCTTATGTTTATAATTGAAATTGTCCAATAAATTCATTGTTAAATGGTTTTTTGGTCACGATTTCAAATGTTTAATCAGATAAAAGAATATTTGATCCTACGTAGACTTGGTTTCTCTACATTTTTGTTAAAGTTGTAAAACATTTCTGGTGGAATCACTGAGAATCTGGTGATTTGTGCATGAAAAATCTTTATTATACATCAAATAACATTTCACTAGTAGCTCTCTGATTTAAAAAGGGCACCGTAATTAAATATATACACAAAAAAGTGCATTAAAGAAATATAAAGAACATATCAACAACAAAATAATGAAGATATTGGAAAGAAGCAGCAGATAAATGAGATAAAGTAATAAAGCAGATCAGTGTGCAAATCATATTTTATCTTTTCTAAGACCTATTATGCCCTCTTCTCTAATGTTAGAATGGCTCTATGGTCAATACAAAACATGTTTAAGTTCTTTGCACTAAATCTGTCTCCCATGAAGCTATTTCAGCAGTTTTATTCTTGACATTTTCAGTACCTTCCAGAATGAGCCGTTACCCGCTCAGGCTATAAGCTGCTATAGGCTGAGAAGCTCTTATATCCAGGAGCGGCTTAGATTTGAGCCACTGCTCCTCCAGCAGCAGCTGTGTCTTACACATCAGAGATGGTTCTATTCTAAAAAAACAAAAAGTCCCCGTTTGTAATGTCACAATTAGGGACATTTTGAAATATCTTGCTTTTAGGCACATAATACCTAAAACTGACAGTGACATTGACAGAAAATGGATGGATGGATTATTGTCACATTTGGAGTTTTCATAGAGTCAGTAGAGACCCACATGGCAGCGCAAAAGGAGAGTTTAGCCTAATATGTCCCCTTTAATAAAAGTTACACCAACAGGGCATTTTGCGCTCTTATGGAGAGAATTAATCTCTGTGGGACTCACATGAGAAGTAGGTGAAAGAGGACATAATTTGTTACAGAATAAATAAAAACTTTCAGTCATTTTTAAAGTTCACTTTAACCTATCTGGAGTCTTAGGGGGTGGAGCTTACTCCAGCTGTCAGTCCATCAACGAGACAAGACAACACAGAGGACAGAAGAACCACAGACTCAGGTACTCATATGATTTATATCATTTACATTACCAGACATGCATGTTTTTGTATGTACTGTATGACTCGTGCAAGCGTTGTTATTGGCTGCTCAACACTGTGGTTTATAGTCTTAATTATCAGGCGCCCATTTTTGGCTTGAGTGCAAAATAAAATACATTCAATGCACCCAGAGGCGTGGCAGTTCGTGACAAGGTGGAATTTGCCAAGGCACGTCTATCCCGGTTCAGACGTTAACACACTACTATCCTTTATTCAGAACAAGAGTTTTTCCACACGTGAAATCCTAACTGAGCCACTAGAACCATCATGGAACCAGTCTAACGGGCCTTGCTGTAACAGAAACAGAGGGGGAGCCAAGTTTGTTTGAATAATAGGGTTGAAGACAGAGAAAAGGGGATATGTGGGAGACTTAACAGCTCAACTGTCTTCACAAATGTCAAAGTGGATATCCAGAATCATCAGTTCTTCACCCTGGACTGTCAAACCCAAATCATTTACCAGTGCATGTAAGAGATTGTATGTAGGGTGACGGACACTACATGCAGCATTTTCAGTCTACCAGAGTCATCACAGCAACAGGCTGTACTGGGCTTTCTGTGTTGAGCCCGGTCCAACTCCCCCACCCTTACTGACTTGTTCACCATTCCTTTCAGACACTTATTAATCATTTGTCTCGTGTCACCCATGAGTCGTGCAGCAATACAGAGAGACCGACTTGGAAAGCAGTGGGCAGCAAAATGTGTCTAATGTAGACATTCATGTTCCATTTAAGTTAAAGTAATGGTTTATGTAGAGGGTTACTTTGAAAAAGCCATGAACAGTTAATATTTTATTTTTTAACAATTTCAATTTGGAGGCCCAGATTAGACTGGATTGTCCAAGTGGGACCAAAAACAAAGATGATTTCTGCCTTTTTAAATTTTTAATCTCAAAATTCAAACTCTAAATGCAAATTTCACATTGCATGGTTATCTACATACATACTCCTAAAAGGAGAAAACTCCAGATTTAATCTGAAGAAAGAAGTCTGTCACACCCTGTCCTGTCTCCCCATTCTGTTTAGTCCTGTGTCTATGTTCATTGCTCCCACCTGCCTCTCGTCTCCCAATCACCCAAGGTCCCAGCTCCTCCTGTATTTAAACCCTGTTAGTCCATTTTGTCTGGTTGGCTCATTGTTTCATTGTCCAGCGTGTGTTCAAGATTAAAGACTCTAAACTCTTTCTGGCTTGTCTGCCTGCCTGCTTCCCTCAACCGCATGTGGATCCTTGTATCTGCCTCACTCACCGGCACGTTGTGACAAAGTCGTGTCTCCTTTAAAAGCATAAACAATCAACTTAATCAATTACAAGAAGAAGAAGAAAGCAACATTTTTTTTAATAAATGGTCATTTTCTCATGAAGGCAATAACAGCAAAGTGGGACAATAACAAACAAACTGTTCCATGTTTTTAATGATTTCATTCCACCCATCTTTAAAGAAGCTGAACTTCACCTGACAGTCAAAAGTGTTTAACCTCATTTACTTTCAGATAATCAATAGCACTTGGGCATTTTTCTGTCTTCAATAAATATTTATTTAAGAACTAAACATAAATTATTAGGGATGCACCGATCAGGTTTTTTGCTGCCGATCACCGATACCGATATCAAAGAATGCTGATCACTGATACCGATCACGTGGGTGCTACAAACTACATAATCTGGGAATGAAGGAAATGTAACCTAATCTAAAATGGTCTGTATTAGGGTTGTCACGGTGTGAAAATTTAACCTCACGGTTATTGTGACCAAAATTAACACAGTTTTCGGTATTATCGCGGTATTTTTTTTTAAACGTGTTACATTTTTAGACAACTAAATAAACCCTTTATGTCAGGAAATATTGTCCTCAGTTTGTGTCAAAATTTTGCCTAAAATTAGTTATTTTGTAATTATGTTGTTTATTTGTTTACATTTTCCCCTTTAGTCTTTAAAATAGCAATATTTGCCCATAACTTCTTATCTGTTGTCTGTTTGATGTCATCATTTTAAAAATATTAGATCAGATGATACTCAGTACTCAAGTAGCCTTCTATTCAGATACTTTTTTACCCTTACTTGAGTAATAAACCCTATATCAGGAAAATATTGTCCTCGGTTTGTGTTCCAGTGAGCTTTACAGATGTGGGAAAATGCCATCAGGCAGTAATCATTGTTAAATTCATAATTATTCTCGGAGAGAGACCAACTCTTATCTGCCCCTGGGAGCCCCGTAATGCATTTCAACATGGGGGTGTCCGCGACACAGTTTATATGCAGGTAGCGGCGCTGCGGCTGCTTTATATAGCGACTCGTTGCATTCTCCCTTAACCCAAATCCTCGGATCACGCATTTTAGCTAAAACGCTAACGTTAGCATGCCTTGCGTTGACTGCAGAGTTGTGGGTGATGGTCACGCAGATGTGTCATGAGATTTGAAGCGTTGCTGCCTTTCACAGACACTTTTTCTGCACGTGCTGCAAACAGGATAGCTGTCCGTCTTCTATAAACTCCCTCGGCATTCTTCAAATATCTAAAAGATACCCGTACTTCCGAGTTTGTCTTCTTTGAGGGATAAAAAATGTCCTGAGCGCTGCCGTCTCCTCCTTTGACCATTATTTCAGCTTTAGCTTAAAGAAAGTTTTGGTTGTAAACAACAAAGTGAGCATGTGCCACCGGTCCTGCAACTTCAGCAGATGATACGGTGGCTGGTAAGGGTCACTGTGCCTACACCACAGCCACGGTAAACCCACCAAGATAATATAGTTTTTTTAAAAACAAGACGGTTATTATTATTGTCAGCTTTTTTTTACCGGGGTTTACCGCTACACTGGTTACCGTGACAACCCTACCTGATCGGTCTGCTTTGATATATTTTGAAAACTCAGATCAAAACCGATAGGGGCGCTATCGGCCGATTGGGATCAAATGCCGATCCATCGGTGCATCCCTATAAATTATAATATTTTTTATCGTTTTAAAAGACTCCTTGACTATTTTAAGACACTGTGATCAATTATAAAAGCAATTTTCACAATCAATACTCAAGTCAAAAATTTTCTGAATTTTATTTTGTTTGATAGCTGATTTTTTATTAGTCTGATGAGAAGGCAAAACATGACAGAGGAGTTGGAGTCATGACAAACCAGTCGTGTCACTTCAGAGGCGTAATGTTGCCACTGTAGTGAGAACTGCCGCCGCCGTCGCCTCTTATCCCCCTCCACCCATTTCTCGTTGTTCCTGTCCCCGTTCCTTCCTCCCGTCCATTCCTCAGTCCCTCCCTCCCCCGTCTACTCCAGCCAGCCCCACCCACAGCATGAGAAGACAGGGAGAGGAATATGATCTAACCACTCTCCCAGAGATATTACCTCAGCAGCCACCCCCACCCTTCACACACACACGCAAACAAAACTCCTACCTTCCCCTCTGTCATACCCCTCTGTGCAGATGCACTCCCACCCCCAACCATTCCCATCCCTTGTTCCCCTGATCTCCTCCTCATCCTCCACTCCCTACGCCACTGCTGCCAGGCCGTAATGTTTTTCTTAGCCTCTCCTACACAGTTTTCAGACAGATTCCCTCTCCCTCAACATGCAGCAGCATCCCACGCAGCCTGGGCCCAGCTGACCCACTGAGAGGAGGTGGGAGAGCTTTGGTTAGCCAATAATCACCAAGGGACAGGCATTGTGACTAAAACACTGAAAAGCCGAGGGAGACCACATGTGAAAGTGAATCCTTAATTTAAAGCCTCCGTGAATGATCACCAAACAGATACAAATGTTCTATTCCAGATCTTGACCCAGATGTGTTTGTACTGCAGCTCATTCGTGCTGAAGTTTGCACCAGCCTCACTGAAGCTGTGATGCTGTGGGGTTGACAGGATGTGGTGTAGGATTGTTTCTTCTCCACAGAGAGAAGGAGAGGCCGCTTTAACCCTCTCTGTTTTGATAAAAGGACGAACAACTAAGTCCTTCAGGGGTACTTCTGAGTTCAAAAATGCTCATGAAGTATGTATGTGGAGTAACCAGGTAGGTAGGTTTTAACTGTTTAACACCTGCCTCTAGAGGGTTAAGGGTTCGGGTCCGTTATCAGCGGGTCCTGATACCTGGCATCGGTTTGTTGTGGTTTCCTCAGCAGGGCCTTAACCAGAAACAGCATCCATTTGTGGGCAGCAGATACACTCCCCGAGTGTACATGTGACAACAACTCTTGTGAAGAAGAGACAAAAGTAGACTGCCACAGCTTTGTTCTTTTTCCCTCAGACTCATTTGAGCTGTGTGAACCGTTCAACTTATCCCACACGATTTAAAATAAACAACAAACACGTACCTGATCAATACCAAGTGGCTCTGCCAGTGAACATATGGAGCATTTGGCAATTAAAGATTCAGATACGTCTTCTGGGAAACTGAAATTGTTGCTAATTAGTACAAATACTAGCATCCAGTGATCAGGTAATTAATGTTCTCTGGTGTTATAATTGCCTAATGTGTTAATTAGCATCTATCTGTTGGAATAAATGAAAAACAGTTTTAGGCACAGGAGGGCTTGTGTCCAAATGCTAACATGTTGGAATAAAATGTTCTTGTATAATTTAAATATTTTAAATTATTCGCCCAAGTTTGTACTGCAGAACTTTTATGGGAAAAGGCCTGTATTTATATAGCACCTATAGGGTTCTACAACCCCCCAAGGCACTTTACAACGCAAATGGTCATTCATCCACACACACACATACATTTGCAAGCTGGTGGGGACATAGCCACAGCTGCCCTTGGGCACACTGACAGAGGAGAGGCTGCCGAGCACTGAACCGTGGTCCCTCTGACCACTGCCTGTAGGCAAGGCGGTTAATGTCTTGCCCAAGGACACAATGACTGCAACAGACTGAGCAGGGCTCAAACTTGCAACCCTCCGGTTATAGGGCAAGCACTCAAGTCCTCTGCTATGGTCACCCATAAACACTTAACTACAAGACCACGAAAAAAAAAGAGTTTAGTTTTTTCCTGATGCCTTAAAAATTCAAAATTGCAAAAGATATTTTAAAAAAAGCCTCTACACACAAAAATGGAAATTGGGGCAACTATGAAAATTTCACAACTTCATTCTTCATTGTTCTACTACTTGTCAACTTTCCCCAAAAAATATACATAAGGCTCCACTCTTATTGTAGGCCTTCCAGCTTCATCCATTCTCGATTATTTACATAAAATGACCACTTGAAGGCAATAAGTCAGAATTTTTTCAATATTTGAGTTTTGTCAAAAAACAATTATTTGCTGTGGTGGAATTTTAAATATCCTCTGTTTGGAAGAATGTAGAAAAATCCTAACAAGCTTGATAAGCTAAGGGATAGTCAAATAGATCAAAATGGTGTGTCTCATCTGAAACTACTTTAATCTTAAAACTATTGCAGTGTTTCACAAGTTGTGGCAGAGACCCACTTTGTAATAACTTTGTAATAACTCCCATCATGCCTAACTGTTAGCTCACCAGTTAATTCTAAGTTAAGTCTATTCCTCTAAAGTCAGGCTAGGGATGTAGGCAAAATATTATTACATAGAAATGTCTTATGGGATGCAATTCCAACTCCAGCTGCTGGGGGCAGGAGCTTTACCATCTTCATTTTGTCAGGACAACAAGATCTTGCAATAATGGTGGATGCACCTTGGAAGTGTCTGGCCTGAATTTTCAAATTGAACTCAGTCTTAAAAATCTCACACATCATCTGGGTTTTATAAATGATAAATGACACGCACTTGAACAGCGCCTTTCAGAGTCAGAGGACTCCAAAGCGCTTTGCACTACAGTGTATCATTCATCCATTCACACACACCTTCACTCAGTGATGGTGTTGAGCTATAACATAGCCACTGCTTAATTATTTCCAGGTCACATTAATGTTTTTCCATGACATTTGTACGATATCGCTGCAGGACCTGGAAAGGATAACGATCAGCAACATGCACGGCCCAGCACGGGATAACTGGCCGCATCTAAGATGCCAGAATCAAATAAAAAAGGTTTTAAAATGTGTGTATCCGCCTAAATTCCTACATGTGAAGGTAAGTTAACAAGCTTCTGCCTTGGGTTGCTAAATGATACATGCTAGCTCTTAACTAGCATTGTGAGGAAGTAATGCTAACAACATTAGCAGAAAGTTAGCATTTAAGAAATTAAAAAGATTCATGCTGTTAACCCAAGACTCTGATAATATTGTTAGTATTCCGTCTACACTGCGCTAACTTTGGCTAGTAAAAAGCTAGCATGCATCATCATTTAAGCCCAGAAGCAAGCCCAGAAGTTTAACTCATCTTCATAATGAATGTAGGTGGACACACAATTTGAAACCAGATCTTAAATATGGCCTGGATTATCCTGTTTACCATTATCCTTGGCAGATCCTGTAACAATTGTTTAAAAAATCCAACAGACTATAGGGACCTAAGTCATGCCCATCTACTTCTGGACCATGGGTCCACAGAAGAACAAAAAAAAAGAATGCAAGTCAATGGGACTAAAAGAGCTATTTTCTAATTCCTTTTGTTATGAGCCATGGATTTCACATATGATGTCCATGAATTTTAAAGACTCATTTTGATACCAAGAACACGCTTATTTTCGAACGGGGGGAAACGTTATTTTCGATTTTGTGTGAAAATAAGGACTGCAAATTCGCATCACAAAAGTGACATCATCGAACCAGACACAGAGTAAAACAGAAGGAAAATGGCTGCAAGTTCAGCGATCCTCAAATTTTTCCTTCAGAAGGAATTACCACCATAAATCTGGCCATTTGGTAAGTAGCAGCTACGCTAGGGGAGGGGAGATTTTGTGGTGACGTCATACGTATATGCAACGTACCAATGACTGGTTTGTAGTCATGCTAATTACAAACGTTTACAAGCTGATAAATTTCAAAGTACGTGACTGGCGTGGTCGAAACACACATTAATTTTCATTTAAATAGCAGTACAACATATGTGTGATCCAGGGCATAAGGCAAAGCGGATTAGAAAATAGCTCTTTTAGCCCCGTTGACTTGCATTAAAGGCACAGTCCGCAGGATGACGCCGTCAGGGTGAGGAGGAGGAGATTTTTAAATTCGAACGGCTGTTGCTCACTCCCCCGCCCTTCCTGAAAGAGCCGAAAGCCACACCTCCCAATGTGCACGCGCAGGAAAAGCAGAGTCAACATCGGAGCATTGCTTCTTGTAATAGAGCTGAGCTAGTGTTAGCAATGGAGTTATCTGAGGTAAGAAAGTTGTTTTTAACCAGCACATTAAACACTTACTGTTTACAAAAGGCATTTTATAAAGAATATCTATAAATATATTTATATTTTAAAATACCAGTAACAGTTGGCAATCTATATTGTAAATAAAATTAATCCTATCAAATTGTTAGCATTTTATTACAAGTAACTAGCTTATTTTTAATTGCTTTGCCATTCAAGATGGGATGAATATATCAAAGCATATAAATAATTTATGTGGAAATCATGAATAAACACTGCATTCTGTGTAGTCCTCCCATAATCATAGTTGTTTTCATAGGGTTTCTGTTTATTGTTGGTTTAGCCCAAATTTTGACTAGATGTAAACCTGATCTGTGTCAAAATTGATTAATATGCAAGAGTACTTTTTATATTAGTATAATTTTTTTTATTCTAATACAATTTAGAGTTCAGTGATTGAGGAATCCTCTGAGGAAGAGTTTGAACCTCCTATTGCATCCTCAAGACGTGGTGCAAAAAGGAGATGCCCACCATCATCTCAAAGCTGTGGTGCATCCAGAGGCCGAAGAAGTGTGAGACACTCAGCTGTGGACCTTGGAGATGAAGATCTCTCTCGAGTTCGGAATCTTTGTTCCGAGCGAATAGACTTTGAACGTGTAAGCATAACTGTTGCTGTAGCATCTCTTTCCACTTTTGTAGCAACACATACAGAACCTGAACCCTCAGCAGGCTATTGACATCCTTACCATGGTGCTGGACAGACACTGGTGTTCTCTTTGATGTACTTGCCCTCTCTGGTCCACCTGCCACAACACCTCCAACACCCAATCAACCTTCATGTTCCCACTGCAGAGATATGCCAACTGATTTGGAAAAGAAATGCTGCCAACAGCCTCCCCAGACATGTATTTCAACTGTACCACACATGGAGGAGTTTATTCTGCAAAATTCCCTGACCCCAATGGTAACTACACTGGTTTTATTCCAAGACGATTGTAAATAAATGTATATATTTGATATTTTACATAAGTTTGTTTTTATATATTTTTGTTTGATGCTCTAATAAAGTGTTCTAAAGCACAACTCTGTGTTGCATTTGTAAAAATACCATAAATTTTAAAACTCCTGCACAACAACAAAAAATTATGTCTACCTCCAACATTTTACATACATTTTTAAATTATTAGTCCTTATTTCCCCAAAATATATCTTTATTAAAAAAAACACAGGAAACAAAAATAAAGAAGGTTTTGGGTTTTCTCTTGCCTCCCCCAACACCTATGTCTGTGGCAAAGTTTTACCTGTAAATAAAAAATAAACTCAATTAGCAATGGACTGTTGTGTGGAAGATGTAAGGCAGATAATGTTTTATTTTACCATCACCGCAAGTCCGTAGGTGTTGTAGAAGTTCCTCTGTTGATGGTGCAGGAACTCCGGACAGCAAACCATAACGCCTTGGATCCTCAGGCCTTAGCTTGTAGCGTCGAGGAAGACCTTTCTTGCTTGTCAAATGTCGGTCAGTTGCTTCTGGGATATTACAGTCATGAACTGTATCCTCTATGTTAATTTCTTGCAGAGTCTCAAGTTGTAATGTTTTTTGTAATGCTGCTCCAGTCCTGTGAACAAAAGCTTTTTATTAACTATGCGCTATTGCAGTTTTATAGAATGTTAAACGAAAGGAATTACCTTATGTGTGTATAAGGTGTGTAGTCCTCATCACCGCTGTCATCAGTACCGCTGTCCATCTCGATGGTTTCGTCTTCCTCTGAAGACGAATCAACTTCTGGTTCTCTGTTTGGTGACCATGTGTCATCTGATGACTCTATCCTGAATGTACACAATATAAAGTTTTTAGTATGGAAAATTAGACACATTTTATTAACATCTGAATACTTACACAGAGTTTTGAATATTGTTGAACTCTTCCTCGTCAATGTTTGCTTCAATTC
Organism: Nothobranchius furzeri; assembly: GCF_043380555.1. Taxonomy (NCBI): domain Eukaryota; kingdom Metazoa; phylum Chordata; class Actinopteri; order Cyprinodontiformes; family Nothobranchiidae; genus Nothobranchius; species Nothobranchius furzeri. The sequence continues at coordinate 58,056,822 of NC_091746.1, forward strand.
CCTCACAAGATAACCTAAAAAAGTATTTATTGTTTACTTTTCCTGACAAATGTGACAGCCAAATACAGATACAACCTTGTACTTACATTTGTGAAGATCCTTCTTTTTTAGTTTCACCTTGTTCCATCACCTCCTCCAAATTATCATCCCTATGAAAATAAAATACAAGCACAAGAATATGATTAGAATCAATACATTATTTGTCATTTTGAAGGTAATAGACCTCGTCTATTGGCCGTCATCATCACCCTCTCCTTATTTTTCTCACTCTACTTATTACGCATTTCTCTCTATCCACTGAATTCCTTCTTTACAAATAATTTCTTGTCTCTCTCTTTACATTTTAAAAACACAATTGTGTTATCTTTTTCTCATAAACTTTGAAATAAAAATATAATTTTTTAAAATATGTTTAATTTTGTTGTTGTGAAGTGTCTCAAGAGTTTTATCTTGAGAGGCGCTATATAAAATGTAGTTTTACTATTTATTTCTATCCATTTTTTATAGTCATTCATTATCCCATTTCTAGAATTTTTTCAAAATAATCCACCACTAACTTAAAACAAACAGAGGCAAAATTATAATATTTCTGGTAGGTTTTTACGCAGCTATTTACCTTTCAGATGATTCTCCATGAATGCTAGACAGAGCTGGCATTGGTGTTGCAGAAATACACAGTTGGCGCTTCAATGGTGTAGATGTTGATGCTTCATATTTGGACTGATGACTGTAAAAAACAAAGCCCAAAAATTAGTGATCACAAGCTAAACAAGTCTCCCCAGCCTTCACAGATTTTTGCACGAGCTGATTATCATTCCTTTTATTTTAATATGGAGTTTTCACGTAGGTAAGACCACAAACTCAGACAGTAATCTGTACACGTGGCCCACCCAGGTTAGCACAATATGTCTTTCGGTGCTAATGGAAACGTAAGGTTTTGGATACGTTTCTGATCAATCACACCTAATTCTAACTGCTGAATCGTCTCCTCAGACTTCTACAAGTACTACATGAGCTGCTGATTACTCATTTTAATCAAACACGCAGCTCAGGAAAGTGTAAACACCTAATTCAGCTTTCAAGATGCTAACTGAACCCCGCTAACGGGGAAGTTATAAACAAGAGCTTAAAACAGTATACTGATGTGGCCTATAGTTAAACGCCACACTAATCATTAGCTCCCATATAAACAAAAAACTAAAATCCCCTTTCGTTACTCAAACTTCTTCCAATATAGCATAAATAGTTCGACTAGCATCGATTCATGTCAACTTAGCATTCAAGCTAATGCTACATTAGCCAATAGGACACCAAGCATACAGAGCTTGTTTGCTCTATTACTTCTTTCAGTGAAAGAAAGATTATAAGTAAATGTATCCGAAAAACAATAAATAACTTACCTGTCTAAAAGATACTTTGCCAACTCTTCATCCGTTTTCAGGCCGTGTAGATCACGAAAATCTCTCCATCGTGTGTAAAACAATCTCCAATGTAAATTCTACTCAACTGTCTCAAACGTCTTACAGCCACTTTTGAAGGGCTTTTAAACTTTTTAAATGTTTTTTGAGATGTGGAAGGCAGTCGAGGAATCGGTAATTTGGGGTTTTGTTGCTCCATGTTTCTGCAGTATGCCAAGTGAGGCGCGTGACACTTGTGCACGCTGAGATCTGCTCGTGCTCGATGATTGACAGCTGCCCCCTGGTGGAAACGCGGCGCTATTGGTCAACGCGTTAGGCTTGCAGAAATATTGGCTGAGCTCTACAGGGCAGGGGAGGGACTTAGGAGAAAATTGAAATATTAAAGATTATTTACTTTTTTTTTAATAAAATTGGGTCAGATGGTCAAAATCAAACATTTTTAAAGTTATTCTACATTTAAATGTTGCAGACTGTGCCTTTAATTTTTTCGTTCTTCCGGGAACTCATGAGCCGACCGGAAATGGAGGAGACTTGGGCTCTCTATACAAATGGCGCTCAACCCGGAAGTGATTCAAGTGGCTAAAGTCAGGACGCGTCAAACCAAGGGTCCGTGGCATCAACCCTACTGTGTCGTATTGACAGATTTTTGTCAATACTCACCCCTATTACGGTTAGGATATGAATCGCTCTTTACCTCTTCTTATGATGCCTGTTAGGTGTGAGGACATGTTGTCTCGTAGCTGGTCCTATCAGGGGTCAGATTCTAGCTCCCAGCTGTCTAATTAGCCACTCATCCCAAATCACAGAGAAGTGTTTTCTCCATTAAAATGTTTTATTTATTAATAAAAATGTGTCTTTCTTAACAAAAGGGCACACTGCAAATCATCAGAGCTGATGTTTTGATTAATCAACTCCTATGAAGTTCTAAGTTTGTTTGTGCTGCCTTAAACCACATTTTCCACATTTTTAGAATTCACAAAACTTTTTAACTTGTTATTTTTTTAATGCACTTTGAACATTTTCGGAGCAAGAACATATTTTAGCTGAAATACCCAATTTAATTGAGAAAAAGTAAAAGAGCACTGCGTGTTCAAAAACGCATTTACTGTTCTTATGATCGACCCAGTTGAATGTGCAACAATAAAAACGTATTTTTAGTGGAGGATAATAATCCCCCTGGTCTATCAATATCCACATTATCATTATGGCCAGCAGTGAGGAAAGGGTGCTGGTCAGTGGAGGATTGTGGGTTTTGCAGTTCAGAACTTGCTAAAATAGATATGTGGCTGGTGGAGATGTGACTACAGGGACCGGCGAGGCTCGAGAGTGTCCTGGCACAGTGGATGAAACCACATGCTGACACAAATCATTGGCCAAGATGTCTTTCATCTCATCTGGGAATCAGACACTCCTGTCAGAAGCAAGCAGGTCGGTATAAACCACAAAAGAACAAGTTATGGGTGTCAAGCCATAGAATAAAAGCATGCAGTGCTGAATGAAAAGGGAATATTTTATTCAAGCACATTTATACTGCTTGACTTTCTGTTGGTCCTCAAAAATCGAGTAGCATTTGAATGTAGGAAATTAACTTGTAATTTGCTTTGCAGAACATTTGACAAAGGGATTTGTCCTCATATATTTAAGTTAAAATTCAAGGCCCAGAACACCTTAAAGGACTGCATATCACCTGCATCCTTCCCTGACAAGACCTTGCTCAGTCTGTCAGCATTTAGAGTATGTGTTGTGAATGACGGCTACTATACCACACGGCTGAGCAATGCCTGCAAAAATGTATTTGGCTATTTTTATGTTTGCAAAGGTTGAATAGCTGTTGTGGTCATCCATTATCTGGTAGATTTCAAAGTTAGTCAGTTGTAGATATTTATCCAATGATTGCTGTCGGAAAAATAGGTTAAAGGATCACGTGGCAGTTTAGCTTGCTTTTAGCACCCCCTAGAGTTCGGTATTAGTTCTCTGTGGTCAAACAGAAAATGAAACCTATCTCCTCGACGTGCGAAACGTCTCTTCAGCCTTCCTTAGTGTGATTCATGAGTACATGAGGGATTCATCACTAAGTCAAACAAATCAGCAGTGCTCATGATCTGAAACATGCAGGAAACTTGCTGGAAGCAGACTGCAGTGCCAGGTATGTCAGCAGGTCCTAGGACAGGAAACTGCAGGATCTAGGACTGAACAGCTCCCTCTGCAGCTGGATCCTTAACTTTCTGTCTGACAGACGCCAGGTGGTCAGACTGGGCAGCATCACCTCATCCCCCATCACACTGAACACTAGTACTCCACAGGGGTGTGCGCTGAGCCCTCTCCTGTACTATAATAATAATAATAATAATGCAATGAACTTATATAGCGCTTTTCAAAACACCCAAAGACGCTTTCACACACTCTCACATTCACACACTGCTAGTGATGGTAAGCTACTTGTAGCCACAGCCGCCCTGGGGAGGTCTGACAGAGGCGAGGCTGCCATTTGGCGCCGTCGGCCCCTCTGACCACCACTAACACAGGCAAGTTGGGTGAAGTGTCTTGCCCAAGGACACAACAGCAGGATACCCCTGGCGGGAGCTGGGATCGAACCCATGACCCTCCGATCAGGCAACCCGCTCTACCACCTGAGCTGCTGCTGCCACACCCACGACTGCACGGCCATGAGAAACTCCAACTTCATTGTGAAGTTTGCGGACGACACCACAGTGGTGGGTCTCATCACCAACGACGATGAGACGGCCTACAGGGAGGAGATCAGCGCCCTGACCCACTGGTGTCAGGACAACCATCTCACCCTCAACGTCACAAAGACAAAGGAATTGATAATGGACTTCCGGAGGTGCAGAGGAATACACACCCCCATCACCATCAACGGCGACGCTGTGGAGAGGGTGAGCAGCTTCCGTTTCCTTGGAGTTCATCTGGCTGAGGATCTTACGTGGTCAGTGCACACTAACAATACAGTGAAGAAGACACAGCAGCGCCTCTTCTTTCTCAGGAGACTGAAAAGATTTGGCATGAGCCGCCGCATCCTCAGGACCTTCTATCGCTGTGCCATTGAGAGCATCCTCACTGGATGCATCTCCACCTGGCATGGCAACAGCACCGCTTACAACCGCAAAGCTCTCCAGAGAGTAGTGCGGTGTGCAGAAAGGATTATTGGAGGTGAGCTGCCCTCCCTCCAGGACATCTACAGGAAGCAGTGCCTGAGGAAAGCGGGGAGGATCATCAAGGACTCAAGTCACCCCAGCCATAAACTGTTCAGACTACTTCCATCAGGAAGGAGGTTCTGCAGCATCCGGTCCAGAACCAGCAGACTGAGAGACAGCTTTTTCCATCAGGCCATCAGACTGCTGAACACTTCGCAGACACCTCACCCTCACTACTGAAACTCCAACATTACACGCTCCATACTGTACATTAATGCCACAGTTTTTGCACATACCAACCTCTGTATATATTATATCTGTTATCTTATTGTTTACTTTATTCATTTGTAAAACATGTATATACACACTATACACACTCACACGCACACACGTAGAAAAATAAAAAAATAAAATACTAGCACACACATTTAGTAATGTATATACCTTACATACTATATATATTATTACTTAGATTAGCCATTTTTATATTTTGCTTGTTTTTACGTTATTGTATTTTTGCACAACTCTGTTGCTGTGAAGCTCGCACACAAGAATTTCATTCGCATGTACTGTACCAGTGTACCTGCACATGTGAAGTGACAATAAAAGTGATTTGATTTGATTTGATTTTGAGGTGGCAGGCCGCCACACTGAAGTTGCAAATGTTGTATTCTGGCCACAGAGGGAGGTAGGGGGTCTGAATTACATTTCATTAACTCCTTTACAAGGGATGGGCGGCTGCGGGTGGGCCTGGGGACTTGCTGTTGTTATCTCCCAGGTCTCTGGGAGCTGCTAATTGTGGCCCCCGGGGTAATCTTCCCCGTTAAGTGTCATTTTAGCACATACAGGCTCAAGAATATAATTTAAAAATATAAAAAAGTTGCATAGTATCTTAGTGTCTTTAAAATCTGTCATGTGGTTTTTGAGAAATTATGCAAAAAGACAAATTGAGTTGACATCCGACAGTTAAAACCACTCCTGCGACATTTTATACCTCTTACATTAAATGAATTATAATAGGTCTATAAGGTCAACAAGAAGCATGTTTACAAAGATATTTGCCTAGATAATACCCTCTCACATAATGCAATTTCTGCAGCTTTGCATTTTCCATGCCTTCTAGAATGAACCATTTCAGGGCTCTGTTAAGGAAAACAAGCTGTTACTGGCCACACCCACCCATCCCCTGATTGGCTGTTATGAAGGTCTGATGTCCAAGAAGGGCTCAGAAGTGAAGACACTGCTACACCAGTGTAGTGTTTAGTCCGCAAAGTTCTTCCTCGCTAAATCTCCGCTGCAAGCGGACTGCCTTTAACCAGTTCTTTTAATCCCAGGGGATGGTTGACAGGGAACACCGTTGTCACAGGTGAACTTCAGTAGTGACCATGTTTCAGTTGCTGCAGTTGACTCAATTTTGTATATCAAAAGAAGAGAGAAGGTACAAAAACTTAAGCACCAGGACCCTTCTCCATACCTCCATAAGGGTGATACATTAAAAGACCCTTAACCTCCATGTTCATCCCCTAATACAGACTAGACACCTGCCACTCGGTGAGAGAGTACAGCTTATTTGTGAATGAGATTTTAGGACTACGTGAAAGATCAGCTGGAGGTCAGATCCCATTCTGGCTGGACATCAGCTAATGAACAATCTGATTTGTGTGTGGCAAAGTGGACAAACAACTCTGACATTGTTTGAAAAGATGAATATATAAATAAATATATATAATATATAAGTAAATTTGAACTGAATTGAACTTATCTAACAGTAGACAGGTGAGAGGTAGTACATACCTAAATCATTGCAAGCAAGCACTATTTTGTGTTCAAGACCTTACCAACAGATGGCCATCAGGGTCAAAATCCCTGGGAGAGCAATTTTCGAACAAGCACTTTGTCAGATCGTTCAACCTTTCATCACTGGCAACAAGCAAAGAGGTTAATGTGCAAAACAGTGTTTATTAATGGTGAAAGTTTTGTAACTGCTTGTTACAAATCAGTGAATGCATTTTGTTCTCACAGGCTCCCGTAGAAAGAAACACTACTTCTAATTTGGCGTCGCCCACACCCACTCCCATGTATTTTAGACCCGATGTTTATGGTTATAGGTTACAAAGGCACCATTATTTTTCAACAACTGGGCATCATTTCATTCATTTTCAACAACATTTTGATGGATATTTACAGAGATTAATGATTAAAAACTACACATTGTCTCTTTAACAGCTGTAAAACAGGTAGTTTGATACCTAAAGATCAAGTTCACTAAGAAACTTTTTTAACTTGTTATTTTTTAAATATGATCAGTCACTCTGAGTTTCACATTCAGGCTAAATGTTAAAATAGTCTTCTACCCCTATTTCTTGCATTAGCCGCCGACAGAAAATTAAAGGGGAAACGCTCGGATTAGAAAAGCCAGTCATTTGCACGTCACATAGAAGATTTGTATTCATTTTCACTTGCGACTGGGGAACACTGCTGTTGTTTTAGTGTCCAGGAGAGCAGAGAACGTCTCGACTAGTAGAAGCTAACTGTTAGCATTAGCAAATCCAGAACTTCAGGCTTGAAGTATTTGAGGTGATGAAACATCACTGAGTACATTTACATGCAGCCAATATACAGGTTATGATCGGGTTAAGGTCGGGATTCGGGTTTCTGAGTTGATCAGAATAACCCGTTTACAAGCATAAATAAAAGAGTTACCTCTAACTTGCATAACCCGATTTAAATGCGGACGTTGGGGTAGCGTCAGGACGTATGGACTACGTCCAGACGCAATATGCGTCATTTCCGATTCTTCTTGTTCCTGTATCCGTGAAAACAACAACATGTTTCCCAGTTTGGAAGAGATAGCGACCGCGTTTGTTTGCGCTTTAGTTTCCTCGTCACTCAAAGTGTGGTGCTGTGCCGCGACTCGCCATGTTGCTCCCAACTTGTTGTTTACTTCCGGTGTTCTGGCGCATACAAGACGTCTCGCTACTCAAAAGACCAAGATTCCTTGCGAACAGAGCATGTGCAGAACACACGCTTTGATGGGGATATCCCGATATGCGTTTACACAACCAAACATTCGGGTTAGAAAAGGGTTACCCCAGGTGTAGTAACTGGGTTTTTAAAAACCCGGTTATGAGCATATCCGGGTTTTTGGCGGTGTTTACATGGACCTGCGGAACCAGGTTATTGTGAATATTCGGGTTTTAAAAGGGTTACTGGCTGCATGTAAACGCACTGAATGTTGCAGAGCAAATGGAGTCAGTCGCGTTGCTGTTATCCAATCAAAGGAGAGATGTCTGAATTTCAGGAAATATGATTCCAAATCCTGCCATCTTCAGCCCTCCTCTCCTCTGGCTTACTTCTAGTTACTGAAACAAAAGCACCAGAACATTTCCCCCACCAAGATTCCACTTCCCTTAATTAAGAAACTAGTTCAGTCACTGGTGCTTTCACACTTAGATTATGCCTCTGTGGTTTGGTCCAACACCAATAAAAATTGTCTAGACAAGTTACAAATTGCACAAAACAAGGCAGCGCACATGGTATTGGGGAGTCCATACAGAACCAGTGTAAATCTGTTACACAATAAGTTGTCCTGGCTAAAAGTAAGAGAGAGATTGGAGTTTTCATTAACAATGTTTATTAGAAATATCATTACAACAAAAACTCCAAATGTAATTTATTCCACCTTGTCTTTTTTCGCGGATAAACATGATTATTCCACAAGACAAAGTATGCATGGACGATGTGTGTTACCTACGTGCAGAACAAATCAAATGCAGAAAACTGTGGTCTATCGTGCAATGGTGCTATGGAATGCACTACCAGGATTTCTGTTGAGGGAGCTTAACAAAAAATGTTTTCAGAAAAAACTCCAAATATTTTTATTTTCCCAGAGATAATGTCAAGCTGAACATCTTCTGAAGTGAGCTGTGTTTTAAATTTTAAGAATGTATTTTGTTATGTTTGGGCTTTTGAGAATTGAACTGTGATTTTTCTACACTGCAATATTATGTTGAAATTAGTTTGTGTGTGTGTGTGTGTGTGTGTGTGTGTGTGTAGTCATGTATGAATGATGTGCACTATATATATATATATATATATATATATATATATATATAAAACGTAATGACTGTATGAGATGAGACCCCAGGAAGAATAGCAGCTGTATGTCAGCAGCTAATGGGGATCTTAGTAAACAAACAAACAAACAAACCAAGATTGACCACAAGTTTTTAATTTGTACTAGAAACCACTGCTAATGTATTGAAAAAAACAAGTAAACTTTGTCTTTAAAGACGGTTTTGTTAATGTCTCTTAGCTGTCTTAGTATCCTTTAATTCATTAATGGTTGTGATGTACACCTGCAGGTGTTGGAGCCTCTGCTCTTCCATGTACATTCTGACATGTGTTGGCCCCCTCTCACTAGGAGTGGGTACAAGTGCACCAGTAACATCACAAGCTTCTTTTTGATTTCTTTCTTTTTTGTCAAAAATATTTATAGTTGCTAAAAGGCTCTTTGGTTTTTAATGTTGCCAGGTCAACCTGCCCACTCTACACTCAACAGCTCTGGGATGAGGTGGATTTCAGCCGGGAAACAGGTGAGAGAACACAAGTGGGAATGATGGAGGAGAGCTGGAGAGGGAATGCAGTAGCAAGCAGGTGGTTCGAGGTAGAGTACATTTGTGAGAGGGAAGAGGACAAACGAGAGGTTGAAATGAAAGAATACAATCATAAGAGCGTTAGAGAGTTCATGATAAAGAGGATGATATAGGATAAGTTTTCTTTCCACTCCATAGCCCTGGTACTCCTCTCAGAAAGTGATGTCCTGACATTCCCTTTAGCCTCATCATCTTTTTGCACATGAAAAAGTGTGTGCAATCGTTTATGCTTCTCACCATTTGTGTGTGTGTGCGTGTGTGTGTGTGTGTTTACACTGTTTTGAGCTTGCCAGCTGCCAGTGTGTAGCACTCAGTCCAGCACAGGCGAAGCCTAATTACAGACGCACGGCTACAGATTTAGCCGGCATGCTAACCATAACGGAGGAGGCAGAAGGGAGGGGATCACTTGGAAAAGTCACGGCTGGACTGGAGCTTCACAAGAGCGGACCACAGGGACAAGGGAGGAGGAAGAAAGAGGGGGGTACTCTATTTCTGGATTTGCTGCTCTCATTATTTATCATAGTAGAAGTTTCGGCATGAAGAGAAAACCTGCAATTGTGCGATTGACTACATGCACCAACACGGCCCCCACCTCACCCACTCCCTTTCCACCCACGCCTCATCTTCTGCCACTGGGTGTCCAAAATGTCAGACGGTTCATGTACACAACTACATTTGCCCCATTGGTATGCACCAGCATTGGCCTAACTGTTATGATAACGCACTTGTCTTCAGCAGTGTAACACCCTGGGTGACACGGGGAGCGCACGTCTCATTACAGGGACAGATTCCTCTCGTGTCTGACATGCACTAAACGACAGAAAGTTTTCCAGGTTGTCAAGATGAAACTCTGCATGCAAAGTGTGCACGTACGTGCAAGCCGGCGCACGCATGCATGAAAGTTACTGTGTATGCGTGCGCACAAGTGTGTGATGGACAGTTTGAGAGACCAGGGAAGGTTGGCAGTTAAACTCTGAGCTCACCCACGACTCTACCACTTCCACCCACGGTGTCCTCTATACAGCTGCTCTCACTGAGCCAAACTCGCACTTCTCCTTTCCTCTCTCTGTGCTTCTCTCCATCACTCTCTTCCTCCCTCACCCATCCATCTTTACTTATATACTTCATGTTCTATGTCTAATTTTCCTCACATTCTCAATTTTTACCTTCTAACCACCTCATTCACAGACTTTACTTCTTTTGCTTCCTGTTTGGAAACTTTTCACGCAGTTTGTCCCTTCCCATGACCTCAACAGACATAAACATTTCACACGTGGAATCATTTTAATCATGCGACAAAATAATATTCATCAGATTTAATGTTTGAACATGGGCTCTAAAGGAGCTCTGCGGACACAAATAACCTCATAAAATCCAATTTAGAGTTCAGTCTCGTGTTTAACATGATTTGTGGTCATTCAATTACCACATAAATAATCCATCAGCTGGTTGCATGAAAAGATGAGTCAGCGATGAAAAAGAAAAAGTCATCGGTGAAAACAGAGGAGCTGACTCACACGACAACAGATCGCTCTCCAAATGATCTCAGTGTTCATCATCAGTAACCGCTTGTTGTGGTCATGGTTTGTCTTCCATTGACAAAAAGAATTTGTTCAGGATTTTATAATCCACCACCAGAGCTTAAGCACTTTGTGTCAGCTTCATAATAAATGTCTATTAGTCTATTTAGTGCAGCAGCTGCCCTCCAGAATCCGCCAGCCAAAATTGACAAAATTGGGAATTTTTTTTTGAGTGTGACAAGAACAGTTTCAGCGATAGTGTTGGGGAGCAATTTTGTCATGTGCCCTTAAAATGATTTTCATTATTTAAAAATAGACCTTCTAACTGCACACACACACACACACACACACACACACACACACACACACACACACACTCAGCAACACAAACACACATTCATGCACAGACACAATAGCAAAAAATGGCAACTTTTTTCAATGCAATTAAAATTTTAGCAGAAAACAGCAACAGGGTTTGATGAAGCCTCTTAAAAGCTTTTTTTACGGCTGAAAACAAGGTCAGACATACAAAGCAAAGGATGAACAAAGAACTTTACCAAAAGCTGCAAGGAGGCGCCTGAGTGAGGGGCCATTGTGCTGCACTAATGCAGAAATATTCTGCAGGAAGGAGTGAGATTAGAAGCATTCCCTCCCTTTGACACAGTTGTGCAAGTTTTGTTTTGAAAGCGGGAAAATGCGTTTCAGCATCTACCAACGTTGTTTTTAGGAGAAGAGCACACGTTGAATGGAACAAAAACTGCAACAAAACGTCAACAATGCACCATGGTGCTGGTGAAGGTGGTGAAGGAAAACCAAAATGTAGTTGTTTCAGATCATTTGATGCAACACTGATAAAAAAGTACGGGTGCAAACATAGTATCACTAATATTCTGACAGTTTAAATCAAGACAGGTCTGTTTAGAATCATATAAGGTTGGTTGTCTTTATGTCAGTAAAAATATTTATTTATCCATCCACTCACTCATCCATTGTAATCTGCTAATGCAGGTTCGGGTCAAGGGGGCAGCAGCCTAAACAGAGAGGCTCAGACTTCCCTCTCTCCCAAAGCATTCTCTGGTCAGCTGAGAGACCTTGTCCCTCCAGCATGTCCTGGGTCTTCCTTGATATTTCATCCCAGTTGGATGTGCCCGTAAAACCTCACCAGGGAGGCATCCAGGAGGCATCCTAACTAGGTCCAAGCCACCTCTACTGTCTCCTCTCAATATGGGGAGCAGCAGGTCTACTCTGAGCCCCTCTCTTATGACCAAGCTTCTCATCCTATCTCTCTTTTTATTTTTTTATTTTTTTTTTCATCTGTGTTCTGTCTGGTTGTGAAGCAAACAGAATGGATGTCTGAATGCTGGTGACAAGCCTTACATATTTACTCTCAGGTGGAGAGTTCTGCTTTTAATGTCACGCCTGACACTTAAAACTTTATTGTTATTGTTTTTTTGAATGCTTGTAATTCCGACCAGACACGGAGTCAGAGGTGAAAGAGAAAGGAAGGGACAAAAGGAAGGGGATGGGGTGGGGTGGGGGAGTGGGGGTTCCATAAAAATAAACAATCAATGATGAACAAGATTCTGCTTCTAGACCTGCAAAAGGAGGGGAAAAAAGAGAAAAGGGACACAACAATACAATAAGAGCAAACAATCACTGCGTCAACCTGATGAGAAAATATAAAATCAACATTGTTTTACTGAACAATCACGCAATAATAAATCACAGTGCATTTAGTGCCAACCACAGCCTTAAGACATGTGTTGAATGTGCCCAAGTCCATACTTATGAGAGCACCATGGGAGCACCTGTGTGTGTACACGCGCTTGTTTATATAAGGTTTATCTATAGGAGCGTCCAATAGAGAGTGTGAGGGGCCACAGATCTGCCCCCCAAAGATTTGTAGGAGATGGAGGGAGCTCCAAGTCTCAGAGGTCCAGGAGCTGCCCCAGAACTCAGGAACCCCAGGGAGACTGCGACCAGAAAAGCCCCTGTCCCCTCTCGAGAGGCGCAGAGGATTGGCCCCTGGGGCACAACCAGCAGCCGGCAGAGTCTCGGGGGACATCAGCGGCAAGCCCACAGGCTCGCCCGCAGCCTCCCACCCCCAAGCCGGACGAGCCTGGAACCCCGCGACCTGGGACCCAGGGGCGACCAGCCCCGCCGGGGACCCAACAGAGCCCAGGGACTCAGATCCCACCAGGCAGCCACCAGGATTAATCTGACAGATGCCAAAAATCTTAAACCCCCTGACCCGGGAGCCGTGAACACTCAGGCAGACCAAGGCACCACACCTAGTGTGGCAGGGGAGGGGAGGCGAAGATGTAAAGCAGCAAAAGAAGTCCCAGGAGAGGGGAGGAGTCAAAAGCCCTACCTGACATATACAGTCATACACAAACACAGTCACACACTCCCTCCCTCATGCTCTCACATACACATACAACCCAAGACTTACAAAAATGCATGCCGGACACCCACTCATGCTCCCCATACACACTCTATTCACTCTGGTCCCGATAGTGCTGCACAAAGGGGACAAACATCACCGGTTCCCAGAGTTCGACCCTTTCTGCTGGGGTGCTGATGAGCAGGCTCCCCTGCCCAACACTGAGCACAGCGACCCATCACCCCAGACCCCAGACAGACGGCCTCCAGCCCCAGGAAGCCAAGCGACAATAGAGGTGTGCTAAGACCCCTAGTCTCCCTCCGCCTACTGTGTTGGTGCGTGTTGATGAGGTGTATTCTCATTCTATCTCTAAGGGAGAGTCCAGACACCCTGCATGAACAGCTCATGTGAGCCGCTTGTATCCATGATATCATTCTTTTGGTCGCTACTCAAAGATCGTGGCCATAGGTGATGGTTGGAGCGTAGATCGCTATGTATGATTATGGTGAGGTAAATTCCCACATAAATGAGCCGGTCATTAAAAAAAGTTGAAGATCGATTCTGCTTTTTGCATAAATGGAGCTGTAGCATCTAAGATGCTTGTCTAAGGTTAAACTATTCCTGTTTAGACACGACCTTGAGACTAGCTGGACTGCTGTAACTAGTCTAACTCAGAGTGAGTCAGAGTGCCTTAGCTTGTCTGCAGATTCAGAATGGTGCTGGGACATTCTTGGACGGCAGGCAAACGTTTGAACATGCTGCACCGATACTGGCAGCTCTACATCGGTCTCTTTTAGGATACATTTTAAAAATCTTTTATTGGGTTTTAAACCGTTAAATGTTTCGGCTCCAGCGTAGCTGTGTTCTCTCTCGGCCCTCTACTGAATATGAGAATAGAGCTTGCTCTCTCTGCCTGCTCCAAAACTTTGGAATGAACTCACCACGTTTTATTAAAACAGAAACTATAACGACAAAATACAAGTGGGTTAACTTAATACCCACAGTCGTAGAGTTTAAGTGAGTTTTGTTTCCAACTTTTTAGAAACAGATTGTGGAGTGTACTCAAATCTTTGTACATATATTTCCTGTATATAACAATATATTGATGGCATAAAAAACTATTAAGTTGTGGATAATGAGGACACAGCTTAACCTCAAACCTCACCTTAAGCAGCACCACACACCGTTGGTTTGAGCTCTGCCATGTCAGCAGTGCAGTCTGGGAAATGAGGAGTGGGTGGGTGTGTGACCCGACGACCTATCAGCATCTGGCTCAGGGCTCAGCCATGCACCATCGACAACATCTCCCTGCGCTGTGCTGCAGCTCGATCGATCGCCCTCGTTTTCTCATGTACAGAAGGAAAACCAACTGTTTTACAGTTGTGTTGCAAGACGTCTGTGAACTGGGGGAGGTGGAGAGGAAACTGCATCGCAGATGGTTGTTGTGTTTCTTGAACACTCGACAGTTTACTCACCTTCTGGGCTTGTTATCAGTTCCACATGATATTTTTAATGAGTAAGTGGACACGAGCGTATGGCTCATTAGACTATAATATAATTAACCCTGCTGAATATAACTGGCTCCATCTGAAAAGCACATTTTTGCATTTAAATCATGTTTCTTTTTTCACCATGTGAATAATACGGTTTGACATTTTAGTTAAGTGTCTGCTGCAAACATTGTATGAAGTTTTATTTCTTATATGTTTTCTTATATAGTCCTTTCCGATGATGCAGGTCACAAAGTAACGCATCAACAATCAAACAACTTTTCTCAGTAACCAGTAACTGAATACCCTACTACTTCCAAACTGCTGCATCTCTAGTCGGCATTTTTACTTCTGTAGACACTCGAAACACCAGAATTGAACATTATAGCTGCTTTAGCAAAATTACATAACAAGCAAGGTTTTGAGCGCTAATACTCACCCTTCCCCTCGGATATCTTTCCTAAAACGCTTCTGCCAGACATGGAGACCCACGATGCCAGAGAAAATGAGATGGTGCTAAACACCAGGCACCATTTTCTAGGTCCAAACGTCTTTTGTTGTTCGCAACTTCAAATGGTGTTTCTCTTTTTGGGACTCTGGTAGTTTATCCCAAAGTTGAAGTGGTAGCAGTCAGCTGTTTTCCCTTCTCTGGTACTATTGAGCAGAGAACATCTCACACCAGGGGTGTTCTGTTGCTAAATGTGCGAGTGTGTAATGAAGGGAAATGTGGAAGTGCTGAAGTTTGGTCAGAGCAACATCTGGAGGGTCCAGTAGTTGCTTTCGATTCGAAATAAACTAGTGGTGGAGGTTATTAGAATGTGAGAGAACCATTTCATTCATTTTTTTTAATCTTCACAATATATTTATAGCAACACAATGTTAAAGGGATATTCCACCCAAAAATGTGTCCACTTATGGGAATATGTCAACAGACAAAATTTTGGGTGGAGCATCCCTTTAAAACTTGAAGAGACATGAAAGTAATGCTTTAAGCTCATTTGTTTATTAAAATTTGCTATTGTAGTGGTCTCCTTTAAAAAGCAGCTGAAAACTCACTTGTTCAAGCAGGCTTTTACGTGACCTTCATCACCACCCTCTCCTTATTCTGTTCTTTTTCCGCCTTTCCCGGGATCCATTGATTTCCCTCTTTCCTGTTCATTTTCACTCTCCCTTTCCTTACATTTCTTTTGTTCTTTTCTCCTTATAAACATATTTTTTTAATCATTTTGAAAAATCTTTTTATACTTGAATTTTTTGTTTTCGTTTTTGTGAAGCGCTTTGTGATTTTTATCTTCAGAGGCGCTATATAAAAGATTGTCTTCTTCTTCATTTTCAGCCACTTATCCGGAGTTGGGTCACAGGGGCAGCAGCCTAAGGCCCAGACTTGCCTGTGTAACAGGTTAATGCCAGTAACAGTTTAGTTGTGGAGTTATACATTCTTACTGCAGTGGGAATTAATGACCTGTGGTTAAGCTTTGTTTTGCATCTTGCGTGTCTCAATCTAGCTCTAAAAGACATGTGGTCAAAGGATGGCAAGGGAGATTCTGCCTACTCTGTCACTGTGACAGGTAAAATACTAATACTGATACTAATACTAATACTTATAATTGATGATAGATTATCAATGTGTCTGGTTTATATGTTAGTTTTTCTGTATAATTTAAAGATTTTTATGGTCAAAATCACTGACTTTACACATTACTTGTGCAAATACATTGCAGAAGTGTGAGGGGAAGTAGAGACGAGCTCGGTCTCTGCTCTCACTGAGCTGCCCCGCCCACACTAATGGATTCAGGCAGAGCGCATTTGCCAACTCCCTGTATACATCTACAACATAATAATCTTTTTTTTTCCAAGATGTTCCCCAGCCTCCCTCAAACAAACTCAGAGGCACTATACATTTCTTCAAAAACTTACCAGGCCTTTAATTTTCTGTTTCTAATTCAACATGAGAGAGTAAACAACTTTACACTGGCAGACAATAACATTTAAGATCAAAGGTATGAAGCCCTGAACAAAGTTACAGTAACATGCTCTAGTGATGTCAAAAGGAGCTGAATAATGTCCCAGCATGCAACTGACAGGAAACAGGAGAACATTCTGCACAGATCATCAGTTCATCGTCAACCTCAAACAAATATCTAATCGTTAGGGGAAAAAAATGTCTAACTGACAAGATCGAGGACATCCGCTCTGGTCGTCAGGTTGCAGAGCAGCACGACAGATGGTGATGGTGTTTCACTCTTGCTAATCACAAAAGTCACACTCAGCAGGGTGGCTCTACGTGTTTACAGGGATGATTCTTCGGCCAAAGCAACAGCGTTCGAGGATCCTCGTCGGTGTTGATTTGTTTCTAAGACCTGACCTTTCATTCAGACAGGAGCATGGGAACATAGCATGAAAAAAAAAACTCTGCCAAAGCTTGAATAATTTATTAAATATTCCTCTGCTACTTTCAGTTTGACATAACGATTTCAGCAACTTGGTGATACTGACCCCAGGTGATGGGAGTTCGATCTAACACGATCTCTGTCACACCTACCTGGACACACTATTACGCTCTCCAACCCCTGAAAGAAAAACAAGATCTCAGTTATGTCAGATTGTAAATTTTAATCATCTGCAACAATCCTGTGAAGATGGAAGCAGAAAGATATGATTTAAAATGTTTGAGACACTCGCCCATGCTTCAGGTCAGAGAAATGTTCCAGCTGTTATACTAATGCATTCCTCAGAGGCTGTAAAAGGCTTTAAGCAGCTAAGACAGGTAGGGGAAAAGTACAAAGATCATCACAGAAAAAAATGTCAGCGTAAAATCAATACTTCCCCTGCAGAAACTGAGGTTGAGACTTGTTCATATCGTGGAACTGAATCAACAGAAACAAGGTGAAGAAGAGAAGCTGTGGTTGTTTATCTGTCATTGTCTTTGGACAAGCCTGATAAAAATCCGTGTCGCAGGCAGCTAAATGATAATAAACACACGGGCTGAAGCAGGGACTCTTTGCTTTGTCTGGTGTATTCTTAAGTGTAACGAGCAGCACGATTTAGGCAATGCTGAGGAATTTTAGGAGAAATGGTTAAGTTGAACAGCATCTTTGTAAAAACGGTAAAACAAGAAAAACCAAGTCTGGTAGAGATAAAGCGTGGACGTGCGGGTGAACGAAACAACCAAAATCATTCTTTGTTTCCTGTTTCCTTTACACACTCTTCACCTAATTCTCAGACATGAATACAACGGGCGATTCATTAGAATGATTAAATCAACAAAGTCCAGTTTTGTTCTACAGTCAGTTCCTAATTCTAATGTCGCTGTAATATTACTCTGTTTTGAGATCATTATGATTTTATGACTTAGTTTTAATTTGTTTAGATCTATGTGAAGCACTATGTGATTCTTTATCTGTGATGAGTGCTATATAAATAAAATTTTCTTACTTACTTACTGACTTACTTACTTACTATTATTGGTATTTCATAATAGTTTATTCCAGATTCAATTTTCAAATACTTCTTCTATCACATATTTTCTTTTACATTATTGTATTTACAAATATTTTTATGCAGCCAGCATCATGCCTCCTGTTCTTGTTTAAATGTTCTAATTAGTTTTTGTTTATTTATTATTAGGTGGGCCTAATTTTAATTTAGTTAACAACAGTTTTTTTGGAGGTTTGGGTTTACATTTGCAAAACATAAAATAATCTAAATGTCTACAAAAAAAATGTTGGGTTGTATTAAATAAAAATCCATACATTTTAAACTCAGACACCCCCCTTCCAAAAAAAGAATTAAGCGATTAAATAAACAAACAAATAAATAAAAACTTTGAAATATCAGTTTTAATGACAGAAAGAATAAAACTTTGTTGAATGTTTATCGAGAAGATAAATAAAATTTCAAATGCTGCTGCAATGTTATACTGTAAAAGAACAAATGTTAGATCAGAAATGTAATATCTGTAAACGATTACTATGTAATGTATTATAAATCAAATAAAGCTGCAAAATGTTAAATATTCTCTGTTCTACAGCATTTCAACATCTTCTAACTGTTTCAATTTAACGTATACATTTAAATTTGCTTAAATTTTCTGTACACAAGAGATGGTTCAATAAAAGAACCTAAAACCAAAAAAGTGTCATAAATCTAAATTTACACATATTTTGCTGTAAGCTTGGCCTCCTATGAGATACAAATAGTTTCCATACATCTGAGCACCATACATTCATACGTATTCCTGTAGTTTTTACCGTACATGTGGCGGATACACACAGCTCCTCTGTGCCGTCTCTGGTCATCTGTGCTGTATTATTTACAGAGAACAAGTCCTAATCAGCTTACTTCCTTGGGCATCAGTCTTTGGCCGACGGCACAAAAGGCCTCGCTGGGACCACCGCAGCCTTTCCTGGGACACTCTGCCCCATTAAACACCACACACACACACACACACACACACACACACACAAAATCACAAACATTTTCTGACACCTTACACACATTTCAGGTTGGCACATCCTCGATCCGGTGCTTCACTGAAACTTATTGTTCTTACTTACAGTGAGTCATCAGTTGCTTTTTCCTTCTTCTTTTATTTTATTGATTGGTTAAAAACATGGAAGTGTGTTTTCTGACTGGCTGAGACACAATTAAGGACCTTTTATGCCACAAATCTCCAAAAACAAATGTGAAACTGCTCGTGTGTTTTTCTATGAACCACCGGTTATGACCGAAAGAAGAAACGCACACTTCACTTAGTGCTTGATGACTGATTACCATGAACCACAGTGAAAGCAGACAAGCTCTTACAGTGTATTTTCCAACCTGTGCAAAGCTTGACACCAGGAGGTCCGATAACCACCTGCAGATTGTGAAATCTTTGCTACCACGGTGACACACTTCCGTCTTTTTCTGAGAAAATCTGTTAAACAACCAGTTTGACTTTTTGCTATCTGCTGCATTCCTTTTAGCAGATTGACGCAAAAAGACATCAATTTCTGGGTCAGTGTTGTGTGTAGACCATATCTCAGCACTCTGAGGTGGGCCTTTTTTACGTCGTTGTGTCTTAGTAGTCACACACTGAAGGGAAAGATGAGAGGTGTGTGTGTGATAGTGTGTGTGTGTGCACTTGATGGCCCCTTTAGATTAAAAAAGCTTTCTACGCACTCTCGGTGCAACGCCTTTAAATTATGACATATTCATGTCATAATTTAAACACCAGTGTTGTTTGCATGAGTTCAAAAATTAGTTTTATTTGAACATAGCTATTAATTTTTGTAAACAACAGATGAGTCATCTAGTCATCAAGCATGATTGCAGAAAAGAAAGTCTTTGTTCTACTTGTTGCCGTGTTTCACACTCAACTCAAAGAACAGAGGTCTGGATTATTACCATGGTGACAGGTGAGCCTTTGTGTCTTGCAGGATGAGACTCCCAAGCTGATCTTGATGCAGGTGCTGCAGCCAGTGCTCTCATCAGTTTCACTTCTCTGTTTCCATGTCCTCATCCACCCACCCACCCCTCCCGAAGCCCTTCCTGCCCGCCTGAGAAACAGAGGCCTTTGCCGCGTTGACCTCACCCTCAGACCCCAGGAGACTGTGTCCATTACTGTTTCCAGCTGTCTCACTGTCCAGCCTGTTAGTCCTGCTCAGACCAAAATAGCACCGTCCACTCGCCCTCACATCCTCTGCCTATTAGCTCTCACATATGCCCTCACTGTCCCTGCCATTGTTTAATGGGAGGGCTGGCTGTAGACGGTTAATGGTATGGCACAGGCTTTACAATGAAAACAAATCTAGAGAATTCACCCAGTATTTATTAACAACACTCACCGTGTATTTATTCTTGAAGCTGTGTGAGAATCCTAATGGGAAGCTGTCTTGTTGGGGGGAATTTTCAGGAATTATAGGCCAAAAATACCACCTTAAGCTTTAACAATCTTTTAAATACATTTATTGTGTTTTCATAGAAATTGTTATTTGGAAATGGATTAAAAAATACTTTTCCTTTTGCTTTGGAAGAAGATGCAGATGCAGCGGATGTGTTTCTGCAGGGCTACTAAAGAGCTCAGAGGAGAACGATGTAATCTGGGAGAAACAGAGTCGAGATAAGAAAAGAGGACAGACTGTGGTTGATGTTTTAGGAAGCAGAGGTGTGGACTCGAGTCACATGACTTGGACTCGAGTCAGACTCAAGTCATTATTTTAATGACTTCTGACTTGACTTGATAAAATCTATAAACACTTACGACTTGACTCGGACTTGAATGCCAATGACTTGCGACTTGAATCGACTTGCATCTGTTGACTTGATGATGACTTGAGCATATTTGATATTTTAGCACAAAAGTGGCACGACATGGACAAAATCATAAATCATTCTTGTTTCTGGGTTTGACCTTGCACTGCTAAATGCAGCAGCTCTTTGTTTGTAATCAGTTTCAGCTGCACTTCCTGCTTGTTTTAGCAAATAAATGAAGCTTTAAGAAGCTTTAGTTCTGGAATTTATTTATTATCATCGCCATTAACTGGAAGTTGGACAGATGACTTGATTATGACTTGAAAATTCAAAGTTAAGAACTTGGACTTGACTTGAACTTCCAGATAATTGACTTTGGACTCGACTTGGACTTGGTTGCCTTTGACTTGAACTTGACTCGCAACTTGACTGAAAAGACTTGTGACTTGCAAAAGTAGGATGATTGTGTACATGGTGTTTAAATCCCAGGACCCTGGTTAAGAAGACAAATGAACCTTTCCTTAACTCATTCATTGCCATTGACGACTAAAGCCATCACATGAAATACAGCCGCTCGCTGCTATTGACATCTAAAGTTGTCAGTTGAGCTTTTTTACGGGGCAGGCTTGGGAACGAGCTTGCACATCTTGAGAGAAAACATGGCTCTAAAGTAATTTTCACCCGTGTGTCACACATCACATGATCATGTAGCGGACAATCTATGAATTAGGAGATCGCTTTGGAGATGCCTGAAGACTAATTTATACTTCTCTGCCTGCGTCGGTACGGAGAACGCAACGCCATAATGCGTCATCTCAAGAGCTCTTTGACAGGCTCGCAGAGGGTGACGGAGACCACAAGCTTGTGATTGGTCAGGATACGGCTTCCTATAAATTCGTCAACATCACCACAATTGCCCCGTCATAATGTAAAAAGATAGAAGAACGCATTGCGGAAAAGTCTGAAAATATGAACATTTGTTTACCCGTGGCTGAAAGGGAAAAACATATGGAGCAAGCGTTTTATTCGTTAATGGAAAAGACGAGAAACTTGGGTTTAAAGGTGCTGATCGCATGAAGAGGTGGATGGGGGACAAATTTGTTTGTGTTCAAAAGTCTCAAAAATACATTAAAACGATGTAAACGAATGAGAAAATACACAATCGTGTACCGGATACATGACAGTAATGGTGTCACGGTCTGGGTATCTTCTCTGATTGTTTTCCCTGAGGTGGGTGTGGCTGAGACTCCCCAGCTGTCTGGCATCATCATTACGGCACCAGAGTATTTAAGGAGCAGCGTGACACTTCTCCACACTGGTTCATCACTCAGTTTGGGTAGATCTGTTCGCCAGTCCTGCACTTTATTCAAGTGATCTGCCTGTTTGTATTTTAGCCCGCTTACCCCATCTGCTCAGGTTTCAGTCTCCTTCCATTGTTTCACTGCTCTCCTCTGGTCGCCCGCTCTCAGTCCCCCACCTGCTTCTACCTCCTGGATCATCCACTCACCCAGACCTGACTCGCCTCCCCCCTGCTTCCCTTCAACCTGAAGAACGTAAGCCATAGAGACTGTTCATATCCTCCTGCCTTCTGCCCCCCTCAAAACCATCTCCATACTCACTCTGTTCTCCCTTCTAGATTCCGTCACGCTGAGCGCCCTTCCTCTGAGTCTGCCGTTATTCCTGCTACTTCGCAGCGTCTTTAGTTCTCTTTTATTCTCCTCTTTTATTTTTTGTTATAATAAATCTTATTTGTCTTACCTTCTGCTGTTGTGGTGATTCTGTATGTTGTGGATCAAACACCTGGTACCCAACACAACATTAATGGTGGCAGGATACCTCAGAATAGCGCTACGTCCTCTGCTGTCCTGATGGGGAATTGTCTCGTCTCGTCTCTTCTTCTTCCTCCTATCCGGGTCCAGGTCGAGGGGGCAGCATCCCAACTAGGGAGTTCCAGACTATCCTCTGGGCAATTGGTTTGCAACAATCCCCAGCTGATGGAGTGGCGCAGACCACTCAAAACTTTCTCAGTGGCCTAGTGGTAGAGTGGCCATCTGGGACTGGGAGATAATGGTTCAAATCCCAGTGGGGTCATACCAAAGGGACCCAATGCCTTCCTGCTTGACACCCAGCTGTAAGGGGTTGGATTGGGGGTTAAACCACCAAATAGTTCCCGAGTGCAGCCACCGCTGCAGCTCACCACTCCCCACGAGGATGGGTCAAATGTGCAGATGAATTTCAGTAGTGTGTAAAAACGCTGGCAGTCAGAGGCTTTCTGTTCAGAAAATGGCTGGCAGTAAATTAATTAAACTGTTAATGATACTTTTGCTAAAGGAAAAGGTTGATTGATTGATTGATTGATTGATTAGTTGATTGATTGAAATGTTTATTTGAACATAAGACAAAAACTGTTTAAATCAATAAACAGTAAAAAAGGAAAGATATAAATTAATAAAAAAGTCTATGACAGACAAGATGTTATGATTTAAAAAACACAGCTTTCTTACAGTTTTCTGCTGCCTCTCTGATACCATGTTGAAAAATCTAATTTAGGTTTAATTTGTTCTAATAAATAAAGATTTCAGTAATTAAACTTGCAACAAACAACACATTAGAATTTTACGTGCTACGGTTGTTGGATTCAATGGTAGTTTTCAGTAAAATGTTTACAGTAACTGAATGAGTAATTGATGATCTTTCTCATTGTAAAACATTACATCTACATCACAATCTAAACCCCAAACTTTCACAAAACAAATTATAACAACAGAGATACAACTCTGATGATGCTGTTTGTGAGCCCCCCTTCCCCAGAATCACCCGTTGTTGTCTGGCTCCCCAAAATTTGACCAAAAATCAGTTGAACCAGAAGCTGTTAATGCATTCACAAGATAAACTCTGCGCTGCATCACATTCTGCTATGCAAATCAGCTGCAGGTAATGAAGCTTTTGCAGTGTGAAAAGGCCAATTACCCTCATATGTGGTGGCTGGGACAAGAGTGTGCTCGGGCTCCCTCCAGGCTAAAGACAGAGCCAGTAAACACCTCATCAGCTGATGACATACACACGGAGCTGGAAATCCTTGTGAAACACACTCGCAGACACACACTTCCACCTTAAATGGTGCACTTTAGCAGATAAGTATGAAGAAAAATACTTTTATATGAATGTAAACACAAATAATGCAGAGTGTTTACTTTGTTACAGACTGAAGAACTGTAAATAGAAGGAAATTATATGCAGTTAAGCAGCCAGTGAGTTGGGAGAAGATATAAAAAACAAATATCCCTCCTTTGTCTTCTTTTGTTTTTAACTGTTTGCCGTTCATTCATCGGGCACTTATCTGTTTGATTTAGGACCTGTTATGTCTTGTCTTGAGTTCACATGGATAAAAACATGATTCTTTCTCCGATGCACAGTAAGTCAGAGAAAAATGAAGCGTGGCTCAGTGTTCATGAGACAATATTCATCAGACTGGAGAGGAGAACGCTGACATGCAGCAGGAGGCCACTTATGTCACCAGTTGCAGAGGATCGTGGGTAGGGAGGTGAAAATTAAAGCACGCAGGCGGCGTCTTGCACCTCCGTCTTGACTGAAACTCCCCACCCCTCCCTCTCTGGTCCTCTCTGGTGTCAGTGGCCTGTGAATGTACTGTACCCGTGTGAGTACAGGATGGGTGCAGGTGAGTCGCAGGTGTAGCCGTGCATATTTAGGGTGTTTCATTATGGGTCTGAAATGGGTTCCATGCGCCTCCCAGCTCGTCATACAAATGACTCTGATCTCGTGTAGAGAAGGGCGTGTGGACTGGGAAGATGAGAAAACCTGTTGGGTGAGTCAACGGCATCTAGAATCGCATTGTTTCATGAATATTAGGGTAGAACTATGCCAAATGTGTTGGGTGTAAGCTTCTTGTTTCTAGAAATTACTGTAAGGCCGGTTTACCTGATAGGATTTTGGCCAATTTTCAAAACATGACAGACCATGTGGGTAACAAAAAAGATAAATCACTCATATATCAGTTCTGGTCCTACAGCGTCAGTGTTCATGAACACTTTTGAGCTATGCTTGTGAAACTGGCAGGACATTTTTGAGCCACACAGGACAATGGCAACTCAACTCTGTCTCCTATCCCAGCCTGGGCAGGACTGCGGGAAGGCCGCTGAAATGTTCCAGGGTCACTGCAACCCTCCAACCCTCAATGCTCCTCCCCCTATCCACACTGAGGTGACATGCGCTGCTTATCGTGGCTGCAGGAACTGAAGTAGGGATAGTCCCAACCCACCACCCCACCTAGTGGACACTTATGTTGTGTTGTCTGAAGTCTGTTGCATATATGTTTGAGATGTTTTTTTGCAGAGAAGAGCTGCCCTCCTGGGGGAAGGTAACTCTGAAGTGCCTTTTTTCCCTCCACCTGAACCAATCCTCATGTAACCCTCTTATCTCTATTAAGGTAGCGCGACTCAGGGTTGCGAATGACCACAGTCACCAGTTCTTGTCATGTGTCTTGCCCATGTATGTCTGATCTCTGAATTGTGTGTACTGAAACTCTAATTTCCCTCTGGGATTAATAAAGTATCTTTGATTTGATTGATTGATTTGTCTAAATACCTCTGCCAATATTACAGCTTGGTTCGAAACCAATTATTGGACCATCCAGGGACGAAATTTTGATTTCAGAAGTGGGGGGGACACACCAGGCTTGTGCGGATTTGGGGTGGGGGTGTTATGTAAAGACCCTTTTACACGTCACATGCCCATCTCAATAATTTTTCCATCCTCAATATATATATATATATATATATATATATATATATATATATATATATATATATATATATATATATATATCAAAGTTAAAAAATGTACAACTCTATTATCATTAATATTTATTATCATTATTGAAGTGCAGTTTTGGCTGTTGACAATGGATAGGCCATTGTATTTATTGTTTTGGGTCTTTTTTTATTGTTTTTGGTGCAACATTTTCTAACAGGGAGTGAGATTCTTTTTTTTATTTAATTTTTGTTTGTTATTTTTATTCATTTAGAAGTTCTGGTTCTGGACATTTCAATGTTAAATGAAGGTTTATTTGTTGCATTTTAAAGGGTGTACTTGCATTATTATGATATATTAACATTATATTAGTGGTTATTTTGGTCTAGATAATGTTGACAATGATATTGTTTATCATCAACAATTTTTTTGGACAAAATATCATCCAGCAAAATTTGTTACTTTCCCAGGCCTAGTCAAAAGTATAAAAAGTATTTATACATAAACGGTCCCTCCTGAGATCTGGCCGTTATTTCATTTGCTGTGTTAGAGGACATGCTGAACTAATGTTTTACACATGATCATCACCCTAACATTTGTCACAATGATCAATTTTATGTCTATCGTATCTTCATTATTTCAACCTCACCTGTGAGCCTCCAGCCTCTGCTCCATCTCCTCCAGGCTCTCGTCCTCCATCTCCTACAGCCTCTCCTGCTGTACCTTCACCGGTCTCTCCTCCTGCATCTCTGTCGGTCACCTGAAAAAAAGATGCATGAACTATAAACAGTGGGAGATTTTGGAATGGAACAAACAGAAATATTTACAGGATGGTTCTAGTATGATTCACAATTATTATTAATATAATGTGTAAATTATTCATTACCAATTTGAGTGTATAAAAACATATTAAATATGTTTTTCCCTTAAAAGTGTTTAAACAGTTGTTGCATTTCAACACACAAAAAATAAATGGAAAAAATAAGATAAATCTAATGAAAAGTGTACATCTTTGACATTAAGCTTAAAAAATCTGTTGACGATGATACTGTTCATTTTTCAGAGCTTTTTAATGTGAAAATATGCATTGCAATAGATAAGTTTACAATAAAGTTAAATGATAAAAGTTTTGAAGTTACACTTCTACTACTACTACTACTAGTAATAATAATTATGATGATAATAGTAATAATAAAAACATAATAATTATAATAATACGAATAAATTGTGTCTGAAGAGTCAGTTATGTGGAGGAGATGAGTTTGTAAAAGTTAGTTTTGAGTATGTTTGTGAAGGAGGAGGTGAGTCTGAGCTTAATGCAGGGGTGTCACATGTTCCAACTTACGTTTTGACTTTGAAAGAAGTCTCTTCTATCCACTTTCGTTTCTTGACATGCTGCCGCCTGGCTGTGCATAACTACCAAAGACTCACAAATGAACACTTATTCAAATGTTGTGTAATGGAAGCTGAGCTGAGCTCTGATATTACACAGCGTCTAGTTGACGATGTGACTCAGTACCGGTGTTCCCTAGCGGCTCCAAACTAGCAAAACAACGTGAGCACGTTCTGTTTACTACTTGGAGTGACAGCAGCAACAGCCAATAATACGTTAGCAAGTATCAGCAGAGCCAATAGATTAGCTTTTGGGTGGGTCTAATAGGAAACCGGTTTCCGTTTCGGTCCTAGTGCTCAATCAAATCCATTTAATGGAGCGTAACATTGTTTTTGGACGGAAAAAAGTGAAGGGGACCGAAACTGCCTTTTGAAAAAGTGGGGGGGACATGTCCCACCCGTCCCCCCCCAAAATTACGTCCCAGGGACCATCCGTTTGTCTGTCTCACAGAACTGCCGCACCCCAATTCCCTGGATCCTCCACTCATTACACACTTGCATATTTAGCATTAGAACGCCACTGGTGTGAGAGGTTTTCTGCCCAATAATATCAAAAAGAAGGAGAAACAGCCAGCTGCTACAACTTCAACTTTAAGACAAACTGCCCAAGTCCCCCCCCCCCCCCCCCCCCCCCCAAAAAAAAAAAGAATTAAGGTTGCGGACAACAAAAGACGTTTGGAAGTTAAAAATGGTGACTGGTGTTCTCATTTCCTCTGGAAAGGTTCCAGTTCCATCCAGACATGGCTTGGGGATGATAATTATGATATTATGATAATATTGCTAAAGACGCCATTTTGTTTTTAAATATTTTTGGTGAGCTGAAGAGTAATGTGATTACAGAGAAACTTTTGCTGCACACAGTAAACAGTAAAGACTGAATACCAAAGTTGCACAAATGATGTGTGAAACTCCATGTTTTTTGTTTACATGACGAATAACCTCAGAAAAAGCTTTGCCCAGCCCTCTGATTGAGTGTGTGTGTGTGTGTGTGTGTGTGTGTGTGTGTGTGTGTGTGTGTGTGTGTGTGTGTGTGTTTCATTCACTTCCTATCTTGACCTATGTGACTCAGCGTGGGGTTTATGCGGTTGTATAGTCGTGATGCCCTCGGATATAAGCCATAATCATCTTCCTTTCCATGTCTCAACATTAAAGGCTGCTTCTTTTTTCTCTACTGTGTAATAATAGAGAACATCCAATTCTTCCCCTACAACAGCTTGTAACTTTGTACAAATCACATGCCCATCAAGAAGCTGCGAATCCTCGCCAGTGTTTTATTTCACTGAGTTTTCAGCTGACTGTTAAAAAACTTTCCTTGAAGGTGAGTGAGTTTTAGTTGATATCAGGCATAAGGATGGAGGAGGGCGATGGATGGAAACACACAACGAAGGTCGCTGCTCTGCTGTCACTCCATCTCACAGAAGGAGTGACAGGATGTACGAAACTTTGAGAAAGTCTACAAATAAAACAGCAAGAGGGGGGAGGAATCTGTCTGTCTCACCAGCAGAGAGGAGGATGGGAAGAACTTGGACCTCACTACACACACACACACACAAACACACATATGCATGCACACACACACACATACATATGCATGCACACACACACACGCACGCACGCACACGCACTGATGCATTTCCATGCAAACAACTTGGCCAGGCCAGGCGGTTAGGTGGGAGGATGTAAGGCAGAGGGCAACACCCTTATGTGCAGCTTTGTTGTGTGACACATAGACAGCCCACCCTAACATTCCCTCCCCTATATTTGGCCTTGAATACAATTGCAGGTTTGAGCGTGACAAATCGGACTGGGGCAGGCAGGCAGACTCAACTGAGTGCAAGGACAAAATTATACAAGTAGAAAATACTGCAGCCGAGCAACTGTTTGCAACAAGATCATGTGCAGCACCGAGAAGTGAAAGCTTAATTTTCACTCATAAATGAAAGCTATGAGGAAACACATCCTAATCAGAAATCTACAGAATACAAAGGTTCTAGTGCTCATTCTTTCAGCCATGTTGGGAAATGTTTGTATCTTTTAACCTGGTAAAAGGAGAATGTACAGTAAAACTAGTTATTTAACATGTTCTGATAAATATACTTTATATTATACAGGTGAAACTCAGAAATTTAGAATATGGTGCAAACGTCCATTTAGAATTCAGCTTAGACTGAGAGATCATCTAAAGGCTCGGGAACCCTTTGCAGGTGTTCTGGATTCATTAGCTGATTAGAGTGTGACGCTCTAGAATAGTGAACCTTTGCGCAATATTCTAATAGAGATTTTGAATTTGGGTTTTTCATCAGCTGTAAGCCATAATCATCGCAATTATAACAAATAAAGGCTTAAAATATCTGGCTTTGCATGTAATGAGTCTGTCTCCTATATTAGCTTCATTATTTTAAGGTGATTTGCACTTGACATTAGTGTGGACTTACAAACCTAACACCAGTTGGCTTCAACGGACAGTGATCTCTAGCTTTCCCTGGCGTGGTTTGTAGTCGAGTGTGAAGCGGCTTGGATGAGAATCAGTTCCTCTAAATCCAAGACCATGATCTTAAGTCGGAAAAGAGTAGAATGCCTTCTCCAGTTCAGGGACAAGGTCCTGCCTCAAGTGGAGGAGTTTAAGTATCTTGGGGTCTTGTTCACCAGTGAGGGAAAGCTGGAGCGCGACATCAGCAGATTGCTGCTGCATCTGCAGTGATGTGGGCATTGTACCGATCTGTCGTGGTGAAGTGAGAGCTGAGCCAGAAGGCAAAGATCTCAATTTACCCGTCAATCTACGTTCCAACCCTCCCATGGTCACGAGCTTTGGATAGTGACAGAAAGAACGAGATCGCGGATCCAAGCGGGAGTCAGCTGGAAACTGACTTAATCAGGAAGTAATTCTTGTTTTAATAAACCACCATGTTATGAGTTTTGGCCAAGTTTGGCAAATCAGAATTTGACACGTTTCTGAATATTTACCAACATCCCTCAGAAAGCTACGCCTTCTTCAGATACAAAGCATTGTGGATAAGAATGTTCAAAACTCTTATGTGAGGTGAATATTGACATTAATATGTATCCTATTGTAACATGTATGAGTGCAAACAATGATTAACTTGTTACATCAAACATATACTGATCATAAGATCTGAACTGGATCATTGTAATATTCATTTCAAAACCATCATTGATTTAAGCACAGATTGTTAAAACATTTATTTAAACAACTTGTTCATTCATCACACATGATTATTGTAAGCTTATGAGTTGTAAAAGTCATGGAGTCTTCAAGTAGATGGTGAGAACTTCAGCAGCCTGGCTTTTACGCAGAGAGTGTAGGACCTTGGGTGAGTGTTTGTCTGGATGTTTTGTCTTCTGTATGTAAATAAGCATTGAGCAGAACCTTCTAGATTTGGAAGGCCAAATAGAAAGTAGATTTATTTCTGTAGATGAAAGGTTATTATGTTGGTCAACATATAAGTGAAAATTGACCCTTTTGGTATGTTACAAGTGGTTGAATCACTTGTGTGGCAGCTCATCAGGCACTGCAGAAGCCTGTTAATCACCTGCTGATAGAAATCAGGTGTGTTGAAGTAGGGTTAAAACCAAAACTTGCTGGATACCAGCCCTCCAAGCCAAGAATTGAATAGCCCCGGCCTAGAAAGTAGAGCAAGTTGGTTTAACACAATACACAGGGGCGTCGGACTGGGGGGGGGGGGGGTACCGTTTACCCAGGGCCCACTGCAGGGAGGGGCCCTGAGACAGCTTTGAATAAAAATGTTTTATTGTTGTTGTTTTTTTCCCCCCAACTTACTTAATGTCTTAATAAACTTCCCTTTACCTGGATAAAGAGGTTAAGAAACAGAATTTCGCCTAAAAAATAATAACTGAATAATCTCTGAGGCATCTATCACCCCTTAAAAATGTGCAAAGTGGTTTAGTCCACACCTGCGGTCAGGGACTGCACGGCCGCATGTACAGCTATGAGACATCGCAGATGCCGACAGCCAGAGCTGGAGGCAGGAGAGTCAGTCATGTCTTTTCCCAAGAAAGGGAAATCTGGCTTCCAGAAAAGAAAAGAAAAGAAAAGAAAAGAAGGAGGAAAAGTTAATTGAACAGAAGCAAGTAGAAGGACGGTGAGCAGCAGCAGCAGAACACAGTTTTAGCTGATATTAGCTAGCTCTCAGAAGCTGCATTCATGTTAGGTGTTCAGTGTTAAACGCCTTTAGTTTCACCATCAAGATCAAATATAAATAAATTTGTGTTATCAGTGAAAACACTAATTAATATATATATATTAATCAGAATTATTATCGCGGGCGGCCGCCGCCAATTATTTCGCGGACCTCGCAGTAAAAACAGGTTCAATCTGTGTGGATATTTCAGCTTCTTCCCAGTCATGGACCAGGACAAACTTGGTATCGATGGATTCATGGTAATCTCAGGAACGTGAAGCTGCCACTGTTTTTCGTATAGCATGATGACACTGATGTTAGAGGATTGTTATTGACTTGGTTAGATATTTTAAGCCTATTTTAAATTTCTTTATATTTGATCTTGAAAACGGACAATCTCATAATTTGGCTGATAATGCAGGGATTATAAAATTTAGAGTACATTACATTCACAGAGAGAACCTGGTTTATTTCATGTCATATGTATTTAATATATCAATATATATCAGCAAAGCTTAACATCATGAACCATGACAGACATGACTGAAGAGCAGATGAAGATATCATGCCAGGCACTGATGAGAAAATATTACAAGGATCTCACAGCTGAATTTGAGAATGAGATGCTACACCTGAGAACAATATATGGTGCCACATTTCCACACATTCGGGCTCCCCTTGAGCTGCTTAATGCCATCTACAGGATGCAATTACAGAGCATTTTTGGAGAAGTTTGTATTGGACTGAGGATTTTTTGCACACTACCTGTGACTGTTGCTGGGGGTGAACGGGCTTTTAGCAAACTGAAACTGGTGAAAAGTTATTTGAGATCAACAATGTCCCAGGATAGACTAAACAGCCTAGCT
Organism: Nothobranchius furzeri; assembly: GCF_043380555.1. Taxonomy (NCBI): domain Eukaryota; kingdom Metazoa; phylum Chordata; class Actinopteri; order Cyprinodontiformes; family Nothobranchiidae; genus Nothobranchius; species Nothobranchius furzeri. The sequence goes on from NC_091746.1 coordinate 58,088,865, forward strand.
CTTCTTTCTATTGAAAGCCAATTAGCCAAAGGATTGGACTTTAAAGATCTCATAAGTGATTTTGCTAACATGAAGACCCGTCAGTTGGCATTTACTGGAAAATAAGTTCCAGGATTTTTGTTTGAACACATTGTTGGCAAATAAAAATAATTATATGTGAAGTCTGGGCATTTCACTTTTATTATGCTGGCATTTGTATTTGCTCAATATAGAGGTTAAACTAAGATCATATTTATTATCTTGTCTTATAGCATGACAAAACATGTGTAAGAGAGATATTACATAACTGAGCATGGGGGCCCACCTAGAAGACTTGTACCTAGGGCCCAGAATTTGGTGCTACGCCCCTGACAATACAATTTATTGAATGAGTAAATTGAATAAGTATTTTCTGAGTGTGTGTGTGTGTGCACGCGTGCATGCGTGCGTGTGTGTGTGTGCACGCATGTGTGTGTGTTAGGGTAATTACACAGTGGTGAACTGGTGGTGGGACAGTAAATCAACTGTAGAATTACTTGAATTGGTCAGCACTCATCTCCAGAGAGGGACACACTCCAAGAAAAAAACTGTGTGTGTGTGTGTGTGTGTGTGTGTGTGTGTGTGTGTGTGTGTGTGTGTGTGTGTGTGTGTGTGTGTGTGTGTGTGTGTGTGTGTGTGTGTGTGTGTGTGTGTGTGTGTGTGTGTGTGTGTGCGCGTATATCTTTGTACTTCTCTGCACATCCTGATTTCTCCTGTCCACATGTGTGTGTCTGTGTGCTCCATGCATTCTGTGTGTGTACGTGCATATTATAGGATGGGTGTGTCTGTGCACGAGTATATTTGTATGCACATAAATGTTGGCCGTGTGTCAGCGGAGCTCCTTACCCAAACAGGTCATGAAAAAAGGACTCCTCATGGCTGCTTCTCTCACCACAGTGGCTGCTCGGCCTGCAGCCTCCCTGCTACTAAAAACTCTCTTCATAAAAAGAGTCAAAAAATATTCTAGCACGTCACTCAGAATCTCAAAACATTTCTCACATTTTGTTATGCTTCACTGACAAGACTTTAATCAAACATGGTTTTGTTGTCTCAGAAATATTTTCTGTCTGTTTCAGGTATGTAATGAGGTCCTTCGCTTGTTTTATAAAAGCACCAAAATCTACTAGCACAACTGTGGCAGTGTGAGTGTCCTGTCACAGTGTCCCGATTGATCACGCACCCTGGCAAGGGGATGTCCCATTGGCAGACTGGTTAGCGCGCATGACTCTCACCCGGGAGTCTGGGGATAGAATCCCGCCCGGGCCCTCGTTTCTCCACCTTGCCACACAACAATAATTCATTAATTATTTATAATATGTGTGCATTTTAACACTTTAACCAAGAAATGATAATGATAATAATGAAAGCAAGTTTTGAATAGATCATTTCATTATAATTAAGCAGTGAAGGGTTTCTGAATTTAGACAATAAACAAAAATGAAACCCTAATTTTTAGTTTTGGTTTAAAATTAGGATTAATCAGCCTTCTAATTAATGATGCTAGTATAGTATAAGTTCTGATTATACCAACAACTAAAGAAATGTAAAATAATTGATAAATACAATTGCTGGAACTAAATATTATTTGTCGTTTTGTGTTTTTAGTCTGAACCCAGAGCTGTCAGTGTAAGGTGAAGTGACCTTACAAGTGCAGAAACCAATAATGACGCTCAAAAACATTAATGTCTATCCAACGACAGCATGGAAATAATAAACAATGAAACTTGTTTACACAGTGATAAATTAAAGAAAATCTTTTTGACTGCAAGCTCAGAGGTCACCCTTAGGGATGCAGACCGTTGTGTCTCAGTGATTAACAGAAAGCCGTGACCTGAGAGGATTAAATTATTAATCGCATAGTTAGCCTGTAAAACTGAGAAGACAGAATGTGTGCAGCTCTCACACACTCACAGATGTTTATAAAGTTAGAGATGGTCAGTGGGGTTTTTTAAACGATCACCACCTTTTCTTAGTTTGACCATTAGCACACAGGTAGAAGTAGCCGTGTTCATCATCATGGAGGTTTTATTATAAGTCAGATCTGTTTCATACATTACCATAGTAACCAGGTTTCAATCAGATTTCCAATCATTTATACTTTTTATTTTATAAGCGGCTTATTTATACATTTAACGAGTCTGGAAAAAAATTTTCAGTATTTTATATCTAGTTACAACCATCGACATATATACTGGACAATTCGTGTCCATAGGCTCCAAATAGAAGTTTTGTGCCAAAATGGGAGGTGGCCACCACCGCCATGTTGACCATGTCACAGGTTCCGTCAAGTCCAGACACTTCCATAAAAGGGTTATGGTGAGGTGGAGCTGAGGGTGGGGCTGTAAGGCTGGGAAGAGCGCAGGTGTGTTGTAAAGTACTGTACCTTGGGGGGTCCAGGACTCTAGAAGGCACGATATCAAATAGAGATAAATCTTCAGTATTTTACCTCCGATTCCTCCTCAAGCTATTTACAACTCATCTCCAACATTATGAAAAATTTTAATGTTACAACTTTTAACTCTAGCTATGGGCCATTTCCAAAAATGTTTGTTGTTTTTTACTCACTAGTTCTGATTCCTACTTTTTATTTTTTCCTTTATATTCTTTTAAATCAAGATTTAAAACCTGCCTTTTATAGAAAATATTTTCCATGACTCGAGTTTGTCAGTGAAGCTCCTATCAGATATTGAAGGGGACGTATTATGCAACACTAATGTTTTTCACTCGTTTATGCTGCCATGTGTGTCTACTGTCTCTATAAACACTAGAAACATGAAACATCTGTTTTCTGTCAGGGATGGATTGCAGGATTTATGAGCCTAAAACAAGCAGTTTCAAAAACTCCCCGTTTGTGATGTCACAAAAGAGGAAATTAGAATAGAACCACTTCTTACTGCTGGAGGAGCAGCAGCTTTACTCTGAGCCCCTTCCAGATATTGGAGCTTCTCAGCTAATAGCAGCCTGACCATGGGATGGGTGGGCATCCCGAAGCGAGCTGCAGCAAAATTCTGCTAAGCAGATGCTGAGCATCCTGCCTCCAGCACCGAATGCGCCAGGAAGGTTGAGACACATCCAGCCCGTAAAACCGCACAAAAGTTAGCGGCGTGGCCCAGCTAGCTGCTGCACAAATATCCTGGACTGACACCCCACGAAACAGGGCCCAAGATGTGGCCATGCTCCTTGTAGAATGAGCCCTCACCCCCAGAGGGGTTCAGCACCCTTACACCTATATGAAAGGCTGATTGGTTCTACAATCCAGTGTGCCAGTCTCTGGCGAGACACAGGTTTGCCTTTATGGGACGTGGCCCAAGAAACAAACAAATGGTCTGATTTTCTGAGACCAGAAGTCCTGTCCATATAAGCCCTTAAAGCTCGAATAGGGCGGAGACAATTAAGCTTCTTCTCTTCTGCTAAGGAAAAAGGAGGTGGGTGAAAAACCAGCAGCTCCACAGGGGTGCAGCTATAAGACGACCCCATTACTTTAGGCACAAAAGCTGGATTGGGCCGCAGACACACCTTAATGTAGCCAGGGCCCCACCGTAAACAAGAGGGACTGACTGACCATGCCTGAAGGTCACTCACTCTCTTTGCTGAAGTTTAAGCTAAGAGCAGTGCAGTTTTTAAAGAGAGAAATTTAAATCCAGCCCCATCTACAGGTTCAAAAGGATGATGACAGAGGGCCTCCAGAACAAGAGAGAGGTCCCACAGTGGTTCCAGTGACCTAAAGACTGGTAGCTTATGACGAGCACCCTTCATGAAGCGACTCACTAATGGGTGTTGCCCCACTGGTTTGTCACCAAACCCCACATGGCATGCAGAAATCACAGCCAGATTAACCTTGATAGTGGAGAAAGCTTTACCCTTGTCCATCAGACTGCAAAAAACAGAGTACATCCACCACCGAACACTGAAATGGGATAACATGCTTTTCTTCACACCACACCTCAAAAACCCTCCATTTACAGCTGTAAATAGAGCGAGTTGAAGGGCCCCTAGCATTTTGAATGGCGTCAATGACACTTGGGGGCAGGCCCTTCATGTTCCTCCTGTGGGTGGTGGGTCCACAGTTGGATGAGCCCATGTATCCGGTTCGGGCTGGGCCCAGCCAGGCCCCATGGGCGAAAGCCCGGCCACCAGGCGCTCGCTCACGGGCCCCGACCCCAGGCCTGGCTCCAGGGTGGGACCCCGGTAACCCTCAGGGCTAGGTACTCCGACTCTTTGATTGTATATCCATGAAAGATCCTTTGAACCGTTCTTTGTCTCACCCTTCACCTAAGACTAATTTGTCATGGGAGACCATTAGGGCACTCAAACTCCTCCACCACAATAAGGTGACAGTTCAAGGAGGAGAGCCCCAGTCGCACCACAGAAATCATTGACACCATGAGGCCGAGAAGGCGCAGGCAAAGTCTGTACAACTGTCATGACCTCAGTCATTCACCCTCCTCATTTAGCCTTCATGCAGTTCACCTGGTTCCTCTCATTAAGCTCCAGACATGCCCTGTTTCCCTGGCAACCACAATCAGCTTCATCCACTTCACCTGATCCTGACTCCTCAGCTCATCACTCACACCTGCTACCCCTGCTACAAAAGAACCAGCCATCCAGTCATTCAGTGCCAGATTGTTGAACGCATTTGCAAGTAAATCTTCCAGCCAACTACCCTGCCTGATCTCTGCCTCCGGACCTCGTTTTTTCTCCTGACCTCTGCCTAGTACTCTGCCTTCCACCACGACCTTCGCCTGTCCTCTACCATGTCTACTGCCTGTTCCCTGTTTCTGCATATCTGATCTGGTTTTGACCCTCACCTCCTCTTCAAATCTGTCTCCAGCCTCGCCCACCTCTGGTAACTCCACAAAGAATAAAAGATTTTTTATCTACTTTTACTGTGTTTGGTGTCTTCACGGGTCTTCTGAAGTTCTGCTCGTGACAGAATAATCAGGCCAAAAGTTTGACCCGATGCCGACACAGTCCTTGGGAGTTTTTTTTTTCTTCTTTCTTTTCATCTAACCTGTCATGGATCCAGCAGAATCCTGGACTACACCAACAACTCTCCACTACAGATACTGTGGAGACCCAGAGACTTGCCGGACTTATATCGAAGCCTGCGCTCGCTACTTGGACCTGGCTTCCTCGGATCATGAAAAGTCTCTTTCATGATATCTAATCTGGGTGGTAACGCCCTGGTGTGGGCAATGGACTATATTTCTGTGCGTCCGTCCGGATCGGTGTCCTTCTGGGAGTTTGCCAGGCGTCTGCAGGAGACCTTTGGCTGTTGCTTGTCTCCTGTTCATGCCTCCGACTCCACACCCCCAGGACATCAGGTCACCTCGTCCACATCCACTCTGTCTGTCCCGAGTCATCAATACTCTCCTGCTCCCATCAGATCCGGTTTCCTTTCCCTTTCCCCTGTCCCTGTAGACGCCGTCTCTACCTCCACCCGACGACGACGCCGGAATCTTTGCCAGTAACCTCCATCCAAAAACCACCCGCCCACACCGCATCTTGTTTCAGCGGTGGTCCCGGAGGTCGCACCGCATCCTGCCTCAGGGGTGGTGCCGGAGGTCGCACCGCATCCTGCCTCAGCGGTGGTCCCGGAGGTCGCACCGCATCCTGCTTCAGCAGTTGTCCCGGAGGTCGCATTGCATCCTGCTTCAGCGGTGGTCCCGGAGGTCGCACCGCATCCTGCTTCAGCAGTTGTCCCGGAGGTCGCATCGCATCCTGCTTCAGCGGTGGTCCCGGAGGTCGCACCGCATCCTGCTTCAGCGGTGGTCCCGGAGGTCACACCACATCCTGCTTCAGTGGTGGTCCCGGAGGTCGCATCGCATCCTGCTCAGCCTGTCCCTGAGGTTCCGGTCCAGCCCGTCCACGAGGTTCCGTCTCCGGTCCAGCCAGTCCAAGAGGCTTCGTTCCCGGTCCAGCCTGTTCAAGAGTCTTCGTCCCCTCAAGAGTCTTCGTCCCTTCCAGAGTCCCCCGTCTCCAGGGTGTCCAGAGTCCCCATCTCCAGGGTGTCCAGAGTCCCCATCTCCAGAGTGTCCAGTGTCCAGAGTCCACGTCTCCAGAGTGTCCAGAGTCCCCGTCTCCAGAGTTCCTGGGCATTAGCAGCACCCGTGCACGCTATGCACATAGGATGAGGGTCCCTGCCTGAAATAGAAGCCCCACATGACGCCGGGCACAGGCGGGATGCAGCCTCTTTAGCCTTCGGTTCCGACCCGTCAGTCAGGGTAGGGGTGTAAGCCATAGCTGGAAATCTGACTCGTCGTGAAACGTTAGCCTGAAAAACATTAGCAAGCTAGTTAGCAGGTGTAAGTCTGCAACTAAAGCTATATTTTATGTGTAGGGCAACTCGTCGTGACACGTTAGCTGCAACAAAGTAGCTCATTAGCTAGAAAATGCTAAATAAGCACAGGACAAGCTCACCTCAACGCGTTAGCTTGAGCCACATTCGCTAATGCTACTCCGTCAATGACAACCGAGTAGCCGTGGGAGCAGTTCGCCGTGACGCGGTGACTGTTCCTGGTGGTGTTCCAAGTGACTTAGAAGCACTTACTCAGCTCAAATCCAGACTGCGTTGGAACTGCTTTAGGCGACGTATCCTAACGGTACGCCTGGGAACAGTTAAGCAGCTAACCAAAGATAGCCTGAAAATCGCTGAGGGAGCAAAGTGTAGTTTCTCACGGGAAGAAAGCGAGAATGAGTAGGAGGGGTTGGTTGGCCGTGTATATACTGGGTGGGCGGAGCCTGGGCACGGCGCAACCGGTCTGTCAGGGACAGACGTGATGTCATTGGAGCTTCCGTAGTTGGTCACGCAGGGCGATTCCCATAGTGAAACACTGAATGAAGTTAGAAAAAGAACAGACTCTTCTGCCAACCAACAAAACATGACTAACTAGAAAAGTTCTAAAATGTAAGCATGTTTCAGCATGAGTCACAATCAAACACAAACACAATCACAGGCTGTCCAAGTAGTTGGACCCACTGATTATTGGCAATAAACCACAATCAGCCTGCTGTGTTGTGTCAGCATATACCATCCTCCTCCTCTGCAAAGCCTGAAGCCTCAGCGTGGAGCCACGCCGTTGCATCCTTCCTCTTTGTTCATGCATGATGAGGAGCAACACACACCCTGCTCCTGCTGCACATGGGACCCAGAAAGCAGCACACCTCAGGGTACGGGGGAGGTTCACCGAAACCACCCCGACCCACAGACAGACATGCTGTAAAACGTTCTGCTCTTGATCATATCACCGCTTTAGCCACCACTTCAGTGCAAGCCCCCAAACTCCCATCACCATGACAACCACAGGTCAACCACACACACACACACACACACACACACACACACACACACACACACACACACACACACACACACACACACACAGAGAGAGAGAGAGAGAGAGAGAGAGAGAGAAAAATGTGTGAACAGATAAATAATAAAGCTATTGTAAGGCTAGAGATATTAACAGTTATATCAAATGTTTTCACTTTTACTCCACTGGTTTTGAACAAATTATTAAACTAATAGAGGTTTTACGTTTGACTCTAATGTTTTTTATATTAAAAATATTTTATTATGTAGTAAAATATTTCTAAAACATTTTACGTAAAGAAAAATGAAATAAACATTATACTAACTTTTCATTTCCCTATGCCCTAATGATGATCTTGATTGAACGTCTGCATTTCGGTCTCACTAACAGCTTAAAGCACTAACAGCTTGGAGATTAAAATATAACCATTGCATCTTTCAAAGTGGGTTTCTGTGGAAAGCTTGTAAAAATCTTTCAGTGAAAGCTATTAGAACAACCTCAGTTGTGTGAAACGGAGATTTGTTCAGATAGACGTATAATAATAAAACAGCTCTTACCTTAAGAAATGTTACAGCTGATCAAATGAAGGAGTTTTACACTATTTTGAATCTAGGCTCTTCTGGAAGGGATTAAAATTTTTACTGGAATTTTTAAGGATCGTCTGCTAATGTCTGCTTACAAACAACCATAAAGTTTTATCTAAATAGCCTTGCATGGCAGTGTGGTGGTTTGTGAAATATTTTAGTAGAAACCGCAATGTCTGAGATTTTAGGTTCTTTGAATAGCCGTAATTCACTTTATTGGTCCAACTCTCACTAGCCGATATCTCATCAGTCTGGCCAGAGCTCTTCTTAATTTCTTGGAAGTGATGCTGTTCTAAAAGCTAAAACAGGTATTAGCTCTAGTTTTTTTTATTTTGTTGTTTGTTTTGTTTTGTGGTTTGGCATCTTCTCGTTATTGTGTTTGTTTGTGCTGTAGGGTTAAATATTGTTGCATTCAAGCTTAATGTATTACCTTTACTTATGACCAATAAGATGTGATATTCTATATAAATATTGAATATCAACCTGCTTGGTCTTTGGATGTTTAATCAGAAGATTCTAGGATTCTTTGCTTTTTCAGGGATCAAACACACTTCGTATCAATTCAGACAGACTCAAGTTTATAAAAGGTAAGAATTTATTTTCTAAACAATTAAAAACATGACAAGTTAACTAAGACTACTGTGATGGATGAATCTAAGTGGATGGGATGTGATGTATGGTGATTGAATGGTGTGTGTTCATCAGAACCTTGTATCTAGAAGAACTGAGTTCTGGGTGTGAAATTAATTTGTTTTGCATTAACTAGGAAGTTGATTCTTATCAAAACCACATCAGACGCAATTCATGCTGTGTCTACCTCACCTTTTTTGGGAGACCCTCTTCGAGGATCCGGAGATCAGGAAGGTCGGATGACCTCTGGGCACTGAGGTTCAGTAGATTAACCGCAGCACCGACTCTCCAGTCCAGAGATGTTTCCAGGCACAACAGGTTGGAACTAGTTTGCGTCTAGAAGGACTCTTAGGGAGTTGGAACTGTATCAGCTTTGTTCTGCAGGAAACGTTTGCTGTGCCAGCTTCAGCGATTTTGACAGCTTGTCAAAAGATGCTCTAGGTCAAAGAGGTTTTTACTCCGGATGGCCGGTTCATAGCTTTCTCTAGAACTGACTCACTTAGGAAGTGACCTTAGTTTTATTAAAGGTTTTACCAAACAAACCTCAGAACACTCCTCCTTCAGATAAAAGAGCTCTGATTTGTGGATAAGAAATTCATTTGTGTCATGACGTTTAACTTAACCTTGTGTCAGTAAGATATGCATGTGTGTGTGAGTGTAGATCATGATTGCCTTGTCATATCAAACATTACTGACCACCATATATAAATCTTTCAATGTAATAATAATATTAATTTCAACTTCAGTAATTCACGTACAGATTAATCAACCTTATTAATTTAAGCACATATTAATCAAAACATTATTATTATTCATCAACCATTATTATTCATTCAACCATACGATTATTTACTATTATAACAGCTGAGTCCTTTATTCTGTGCAGGACAGCCTAGATAAGCAGACAGGCTTGGCAGAGAAGAACCTTGAGAAGGAAACATGATGTTGGCAATCTGAGTGTAAACACGCAGTGTCGAATCTTTTCCTGCAGCTTGGAAGATTAAGAGACACACAGAGGCAGATTCATGTCTGTAGATGACCGGTGGCATGTAGGTCAATCTGTAGGTGAAAACTGACCATTCCTGGACGTTACAGTGCCCACCAACGAATAAATCACATTCTCATAGTAAAAATGTCTTTAACAAAGATGGGAATATAATCTGAGTCCAAACTAACCCACTTCAGTTCAAAAACAGAGATTTATAAACTTCACTTTATGTTTACATTTCAGATTCAGCTTTTTCATTTGAACTGATCAGCTGCTTGTGCATCATTTGCTTTAAGAGAAGGTTTATAATTTATAATTAAACTGCTTGCTGTGGATCAGATTTAATAGCCTGTTAAAGAGGTAATATCATCATCTGTGTTCTGCAATGATGAGTTTAAAAATAACTCACAGTTCAGCCAGTAAAGACATGCAAATGAAAACCATAGCAACTCTGCTCCAACAGCTCACCTGAGTGAACCATGATGGGAGTTTATAACTTTTATTTTATGTCTGAAGAGGAAAATTCAGCTCACTGTCAGCCTTGTTAACAGTTCTACGCAGAGCATGATGATGTTAGCAGACTGATTCACTCACAGGATGCACTCAACATTTTTAAAAACTACCGTAAATCCTCTAATACAGGCCCGGGCCTGTATTTGACTCAAGCTCATCAAGCTCCAGGCCTTTACTGGAAGGAGGGCCAGTATTAGAGGCAGGCCTCTATTTCTATTTGAGCAAAATGAACTAATGGTTCGCTGGAGTTTTTGACAATTAAGATTGCGCCCACATTTTCAAAGTTAAACACATCTCTTTTAACAACGGTAGTTTCTGCTTCAGCCCTCTCCCTCCTCCCCCTGCGCAGCGGCCGCAAACTCACTGATGCGCCTGCAGCCTCTCGGAGTTCCTGCTGCTCTAAACATTAAAATAATTATTTCATTTTCTGTTCCTCACTTCTGATTACCTTCAATGGTGTCTGTTTGTTGCAACCACCAGGTACAAAAACTAACTTGTTTTTATCTGACTATTTTTCTGTCCTGTCTGTTTATTATCTTCCTGCATCTCCGCTCAATCCTAAAGAAAAACTGCTACCTGGGTTCATATATATTCACCTTATGAGTTACCTTTGAACTGCAGTTCTAAAAGATCTACCGACCGCTAAAACAGCGGAGTGCTCCCTGCTTGGCGGCCGCATCAGTGATCGGTGCGTCGAAGGACAAGGTGATGTGCCCCGCTCCACAGCAGCGAAACACATCAGGCGCAAATAAAAGACAGAAAACATCAAAGGAAATGAACCGACATGAACGATTGCGTGTTAAATTAGTTTTTGAGGTGGCGACACCTGGTTGTTACTGTGGCCGTGCTCAGGAGGCAGATCTACCGACCGCAAAAACAGCGGAGTGCTCGCTGCTTGCCGGCCGCATCAGTGATTGGTGCGTCACCGGATGACAAGGTGATGCGCCCCGCTCCACAGCAGCGAAGCACATCAAGCGCAAATAAAAGACAGAAAACATTAAAGGAAATGAACCGACATGAACGATCACGTGTCAGTACCGACGCTCTGGCACAGCGCGTTGCCCCCCTCGAGCGCAGGAGCTTGTCACCTGCTGACAGCAGGCTGCTGTCTTTTCCGAGAGCTGCATCTTGCCGGTCATTATCACGTGACAGCGACTAGTCGACGACAGGCATAAAAAGTCATTATAGTGAAGTTGACTAGTTCATACAACCCCTGCTACTGCTCCCCAGAGTGTTCTGCAGCATAATCAGCACGTTCTCTTTGAACTTGATATCAAATTTTCCCCTCCTCTTCGTCTCCGCACGGTTAAAGTTAGCCTCGCGGTCTATCACTGGCAAATCAAAAGTGAGACAATGACACAACCGCCCCCTGTACTTGCTTGTTACCACATTCCACTCGGCCACAATAAGAGACCGGCCATCATTCACCTCCGCCGACTCCGACACCGGCCAAAATTGGAGACCCGGCCTTTAATTGAATACCGGCCTGTATTAGAGGATTTACGGTAAATAGTTAAATAATCTAAAATAACTTTAGTTCTTCAATCTAGAAGATTCTAAGTCTGTTGTTTTATTAATATTTTGCTTTTAACCCTTATATCCCCAAATATATTTGATTCACCGATTTTTAAGTAGGGTTCAAATCCAAATCTGAGGCTTGTGTGACAACCATGAACACTTTTTGCATCAGAAAACAGTAAAACTGAATAGTAATCTCAACCCTGGCACACACACACACACACACACACACACACACACACACACACACACACACACACACACACAAACACACACACTCACTCATGCACAGCAATGGGAGGAGTTTTAATTAAGGAAATAAAAGTCTAGTTCAGAGAAGACCACAGTGCCCCAGCCTTGTGTTGGATGTAGTTTTAGGGACACGAAAACACCAGACACCCTTCCTCCATCGGTACTTTTTTCCTTTCTAGACAAGACACACACACACACACTCACAGATGTTGTGTTGAATAAGTTTACAGCCCATCTCTGGCCGAAAGGCACCTCATGCTTTCACTGTGTACACTGTATGGTTCAGACAAGGTCACTAAGTAGGCCGAGATTTCTGACTTTGCACCCGTTGCTGTTTTAACACAAGAGGGAAGGAGAGAATGTTAAACACAATGTAGCATCCTAATGCAGGGAAGTACCCATGGGAAAGCAAGTTAGTTTGATTAAAAAGTGTTATTCTTTATCAAAAAGGGCAGATTTCGTCAGTAAACCAGTAAATCTGGGAGTCAGTTATTCAAATTTTAATATCATGGGAAAATGGGAAAACAGCTTTTAGGATTTTTTTTCATTCATATTTGACAGAAATCTGGAATTTCACAATCACATTTCTTACAAATGACAAACTAGAAAAATTTTCAAACACGTGTGACTCTGGAGAAATCCAGAGTCATCACTCCATCAGCCACAATGTCCAAACCAAAACCAGACTCCAACAGCACATTGTGTTGTACGTGGGTATCTTCGGATTTATTACATCAAATCTGGGATTGACTTAACAACTTTTAGTTCATTAAAATTTTCCTCGGCTCACTCAATACAGTAGATTTTAATATTTTATTAAAGAGAATGATTTTAACAACTACAGAGAGGCTTTTATGGCTTTTGTCAAAACCTTAAAACCTGTGAAAATTCAGTGAAAACATCTTAACGTTTAGATTTTGTGTCCATCACGATGTTTTTTTGTTTTTCCTTTTTAACATCTGAGAATTGTTGCAAACCAAGAACACATATTTGGCCAGAAATCTTTCTATTTTTACACCTTTTAACTGGTTTTTCAAACAAACCTTGGCAGTAATCATTAACTGGTGTTGAATTTGACAGAAAAATCAAGTGAGCAAAACTTTATTTATTGAATATTGTTCAAGGTATAAAATCACAAAGTTCTTCACAATAAAAGTACAGATGAATATCTGTGTGAAAATGAAGTTTTATATTTGTGTTTTATTCTCTCATATCTTCATGAAAGATGTTTTTGACTGTTTCTGTCCCGCTCAGGAAGGTTTAAATGAAAGTTCCTCAGAATCATACACCTGACAATTAGAAGTGGTTCCGACGTGGGAAGATTCTGGGTCCTTTTTGTCCACAACAGCCTTCAAAACATTTTGAAGGTCAGAAGTGTGTTTCCTCCCTCACTCCCTCCCTCCATCCTCCACCTGCTATCATTATCTCACTCCCCAAACCCCGACTCCTCCGCCCTGCATCCCTACCTGTCACCCTCTAGCCCCTGCTGCTTGTCACATCCCTCTCACCTCTCCCTCTGGTACCTGACACATCTCTCACCTCTCCCACTACTCTGCATCCCCGACTCCACCGCATGCTTTCACCCCTCCTCTCTTTCCATCTTTGTCTTTCTGCATACCAACCCCCCCCCCCCCCTCTCTCTCTCTCTCTCTTGTCCCCGCCCTGTCTGTCCTTTTTCCACTTTTCTGACACTCAGAAAGTGTTGCTGGTGAACTTCCTTCTGTGTTCCATCTGCCCCTTTCCCACCTCTCCCACTCCCTTCCAGCAGACCCACCTACTCAACGGGTGCTCACCATGCACGCAGGCGAGCTCACACGACGTGGCCCAGAGCTGTCAACATGATCCTCGGACTGTCCTCCGCTCTACATTAGCTCAGCAGCAGGGGGAGTGTCAGGCTGCTGCGGGGTGGGTGGGGGTGGGGGGGTTGCAACCTCACATTCTGCAAAATGAGGCTGAAGGACAACAGAATAAGAAGTCTGATACTATGTAAAGAAAAACTATCATGTGCATGCCTGAAACAGAAGATGCATTATAAAAAGGTAAAAGACATTTTAAGTATAACAATTATTTGCCTAATGAGCAAAAAGCAGCCATTTACTTTATAGCTGGAATTCACAGCATTTAAAAACAAAACTTTCGTCCAAATGATTCTGTTTCTGTTTATTGCCCATGCCAAGAAAAAAAAGCACATAAATAAAAGAATCCTACTTTTTTATTTCAGAGGGTATTTTGTATTTTATTAGTAATTTCAATGTAATAATTGTGATAATAAAACTTAACCCTAACCATGTATATTTTAATGTTTTTTTTTCAGACATTGAAACAAAAATGTTTTTTTCTACCAGCTACAGACCTGCAGGTATAAATGTGAGAAGTTTCATTGTAATTTCTCTTTTTTTTCCTTACATTTTCACTCTAATTCATATGAAATTGGATGTATTTATAACATTGCAATCTTCAGCTTCAGGTTGACACAGACACTTATTCAGTCATAAAACGCTTGATTTAAAATAACAGACTTACTGCTGCAACATTTTAATTTAATTATTTTAGCTTGAACCCAATACTAACACATTTAATTCCACCCTCTGTTTGTGACTTATTGCACATTTTATCAGCATTACTCAGTACACAATAGCCCCATGAACTGTCTACTGCCCCCACCTGCTGGTGAGAAAGCTATCATGTTACCCAACAAACTGAAGTTGTGTGTGTGTGTGTGTGTGTGTGTGTGTGTGTGTGTGTGTGTGTGTGTGTGTGTGTGTGTGTGTGTGTGTGTGTGTGTGTGTGTGTGTGTTTTACACAAAGAGACATTGAATCTCTTCCACCCACTTAGTTTCTGTCCTCGCAGTTATCGTTCTCCCACACCTACGGTATCTCCTGCAGCCATTCAACCCAAGAATAAAAGAGCAGAACATCAGAAGACCACTGCACCAGGCTGGCTGGCCTGATGAACTCCACATGCTGACAGGCGCAAATAATCAGCTGGCCTTTATGAAACCCACATGTTCTGTAATAACAGTTTGCTAGCTGCTGTTGTTTGTATCACATCGTTGCTCTCGGAAGCCACAGGAGGGGAGAGTCTGTGACCCTGAGAGCTGTTGGGCCTGTGCTGTCTAATTCCGTGTTTATGGTTTGCCTTTTATAACACACATAGACGGAGCTGTCCAGGCCACAAACACATGGAAATATCATCATGAACCCTCTTAACTACTGATTGGTGCCTGGTAACATCCCTCCAGTGAGGATTCAGCCTTGTGCAGGCCGACCAATGGCAGCTCAGCTTCTGCCCGTTTCCAGATGTTTCGCTCCCCCATCTATTCAAATCATGCTGTGAAAAAGTTTGTGGTCCATCAGAAATTTTTAATAATTTTTTTTTTGGTCACACTAAAATCTTTCAGCTCAGACAAAGATAATCTGAGAGAACAAATTGTTGTTTTCAAGTGGTGATTTTATTGGCTGAGGTAAAAAAAACAGTTCTACGTGTAACTGGTCCTTTAGTTATAAGGGACATGCTATAATTATTTAAAGTTATAATGGCCTACTGAAAGGTCAATGACATTATTTATCCCACATCAGTCTCAAATAAAGTGATTTCAGCAACTTGTCCTTGACATCTTAAGTACCTACTGTACCAGAATGAGTCATTTTAGGGCTCTGTTACTTTAAGGAAGACAAGCGGTTTCTGGCCACTCCCAATCATCTTCAGCACGGATATTGGAGGTGTGGCGTGAGAGCGTGTGAAGAGGTTTAGATTGCTGTGAAACCAAGGGGTGGCGCTTATACTTTCTGTGGTCGGCCTGAAACTGTGGGCTCTGGGTCTGCAGCGATTCTCTTCTCTCTTAAAAGGAGACTAGGCAGTTTGGGCTTGCCTCTATAGCACACCCTAGTGTTTGCGTAGTAGAACCAAAAGCAAAACCTATCTCCTCGCTATGCGTTCGTCTTTTTAACACCTTATTCTAACTGCTGAAATGACTCCCCCGCCTTCATTAGTGTCTACAAGAGTAATTCATCAATAAATTAAACAAATCAGCTTTGTTTGTGATGTAAAAGATGTAGGAAACATGCTGGAAGCCGACTGTAGCGCCAGGTATGTCAGCTCAATTTTGTTTTCAGTCCAACAGAGCAATTGAAGATGCAAGTGGAATATTCTGGCCACAGGGGTCAATAGGAGCTGGGCGGCCTTTCGTTGCCATGTGAAGGGTCATTTTAGCACATACTGACTCAAAAAATGATTTAAAAATATGAAAAAGTTGCATAACGTCTCTTAAAAAGGTGAAACTAATATATTAGCCTAATTCCAAGCAAACCCAGATATTTCAAGGCTTTATTTGTTTTAATTGTGATGATTATGGCTTACAGATTGTGAGAACCCCACATACAAAATTTAAAAAAAAAATTGTGAAAAGGTTCAATAATCTAGACTCAAAGTGTGACACTCTAATAAGGTAATTAATCCAAAACATTTGCAAAGGGTCCCTGAGCCTTTAGATGGTCCCTTAGTGTGAGTTTAATTGCTGACATAAATGGACTTTGCACCATATTGTCAGTTTTAGATTTTCACCTGCAAGCTGAGGAGCTCTAATGTCTGGGAGGGGCTTGAGTAGAGTCACTGGTCCGTCACAAACTGCGACTTTTAAAACACTGGCAGAAAACGGATTGACAGGCTTTTTCAAGTCTGAAGTGTTTGTAATGGCTGTAAAGGCCAACATCACAAAATGATGCAAATGGTGAGATTGCTTTCACTGAACTATTCTGATGATGTGGAGCTGATCTAAAAAAGCAATACATCATGCACTGACCTAAAGAAATGTATAAACGCAACATACAGTGTAAAACATTCTACATTTCAGGAAACATAGCAAACCAGGAGTTAAACATGGTGATAGTGGTGTGAGAGTCTGGGACTGCTTAGTTTCTTCAGTGCCTGGACCACTTCTGTAACTGATGAAACTTTGAATTCTGTTCTCACAAAGTCCAGAGGAAGAATGTCTGACCATGCTCAGTGGGTGACATGTCTGGTGAGTATGCTGGCCATGCAAGAACTGTGATGCTTCAGCTTCCAGGAATTGTGTACAGATTTTTGCAATATGGGGCCGTGCGTTATCATACTGCACCATGATAAGACAAGACAAGATGACAAAAAATTTGATTGGTGGAATAGTATTTACTGAGTCCAGATCTGGTAACAGACTCCTCACGATCCATTGGGCAGTTTTCACCACCCTGGCCAGGTCTTTTTTGTTTTGGACTGTGCAGCTCCCGTACCACACCGTCATACTGAGGGATAGAATGCTCTCAGTCCTGGCTCTATAGAAGTTCTTGAGCAGCTGGGAGAAAGGCTGACTCTCTTCAGTTTCCTGAGGAAAAAGAGTCTTTGTTGGGCCTTCTTTACCAGAAAGGAGTTGTTTAGTGACCAGGTTAGGTCTGAGGTGATGTGGATGCCCAGGAATTTGATGTTGTCAACACGCTCTACTACCTCCCCCCGAATGAGTAGAGGTGGGTGCTCTGTCCTATTGGACCTCCTGTAGTCCACTATGACCTCCTTGGTCTTGCTGGCGTTGAGCACCATGTTGTTCAAAGAACACCACTGAGTTAGGTGATGGATCTCCTCTCTGTAGAGGGTCTCATTGTTGTTTGTTATGAAACCCACTGTGGTGGTATCATCCGCGAACTTCAACATGAGGTGATGGCTGTGGATGAATGGTCAAATTGCACATTTCAGGGTATCCTTTTATTGTGGGCAGTCTAAGGCACGCCTAAACATTATTCATGCTGTCTAATCAACCCCTTGATATGCCACACCTGTGAGGTGGGATGGATTATCTTGGTAAAAGAAAAGTGCTCACTTTCAGATGGTTGAGTTCAGGTCATGAAAATGGGAGCAAAAAGCAAAATTATTGCATTTATATTTTTGTTCAGTGTATTTAGAGAAATGAAATCTTCATATATTTTCTTCAGCCTTTGTCAAATTTGCTGATATTTTTAGAGCAATAAGCCTGAAACAATAGTTTCCTTGGCAACAAGATTAGTTTTAAATGTTCATTTATAACTTAACTTCACAAAGGGCTGCGAATCTCAAAGACCTAACTCTGTAAAAGAGGGGTGATAATGGCATCTTTTATTTAATCTGTAGATGAATACGTGTGGGAGAAAGCCTTGTAAAAAGGGCCGTTTGCTCAGAGACAGCAGCATGGGAGCGAAACAGAGCACTGGATAACTTGTGGTGCTGCGGGCGTTATGATGAAGACAAAGTAATTATGGGACAGCTAAGGATAGACATGGGGCTGGGAGAGATGAGAGAGAGCGAGACTGAGGAGAAAGTAAGAAGAATAAAAGGAGGGCATTGGGTCGGTTGAGAGAGCAGTAACCTGCTGAAGACTTGAGTTCTTTATTAGCCTCTGACTGTGATCAATTCAGCAGTCTTCTGGAAGAAAAAAGACCTTCATGCATTTCTAATTTCAGTCATTTGGATACGTATTGACATATTTTCTTTATTTCTGAATCTGTTGGTCTAAACTTGATTGTCATCAAATAGCTTTTACCTTTTTATAATGATGCTAATATAATATCCATTCTGTATTTGGAAATGTTGCTTGGTCATAAAAGAAGGTAGAAGAGAATCGCATACGTTCTGCAGTTCCACTTTTGTCCACAAGAGGTCCTACGTTCACAGAAGGGGTGTCAGGTCAGACCATCGACATCAGACTGAAGGGAAATATTTTTGGTCTAATGTGACACTTTATTTTAAAATGCCACATCAGATCTTCATGATCTTTGGGGAGGATGTAGTACTTGATGTGTACGTTAAGACTGAGGTGGAATGATGTTGTGGAATCAGACATTTAAAAAAAATTCACCATTGAATATAATCAAAATTGTTTTTATAGCCAAATTTGATTGCACTTTATTTTGAAATGCCACATCAGATCTTTTTTAACTTTGGGGAGGATGTAGTACTCGAAGTGTACTTTATGACTGAGGTGGAATGATGTTGCAGAAACAGACAGTTTTTGACAAACTAACCATTGAATTGTTGAAATTGTTTATTTGTTTTGGCAAAATTTAACTGCACTTTATTTTGAAATGCCACATCATATCTTTTTGAAATTCGGAGAAGATTTAGTACTTGTTGTATACTTTAAGAGTGTGGTCGAATGATGTTGCGGAATCAGACAGTTTTTGAGAAATTTACCATTGAATTTAGTCTAAATTGCTTTTATGGTCAAATCTGATTGCACTTTATTTTAAAATGCCACATAAGATCTTCATGAACCTTAGGGAGGATGTAGTACCTGATGTGTACTTTAAGACTGAGGTGAAATAATATTGCAGAATCGAACATTTTTTTAAAGAAATTAACCAATGAATATAGTCAAAATAGTTTTTATATCTATCTAGTACTTGATGTGTTCTGTAATACTGAAGTGGAATGATGTTGTGGAATCAGACAGACTTTGAGAAAGAAACCATTGAATATAGTGAAACTATTTAGAAATGCCACATCAGATCAGGATGAATGGGACGGGATGTATAAGAATAGCAAAGTAACCTACACAAATGTGTTCTTTTAATTTAAAGTATTTTTAAATAACTAAAATCATAAAAAATGCAGTTTATGTTGCACACAATTTTACACAAAAAAGGGTTAAATCGTGTTCATTCTTTTAATTAAAGGTCTTTTTAATAGATCATATCATTTAAAACGCTGTGTTATATTGCACTCATTTTTACAAAAAAAAAAAACGATTAACTCCTGTTTATTCTTTTAATTTAAAGTTTTTAAAATAAATAAAATCATTTCAAACGCAGTTTTATCTTGCACACAATTTTACAAAAGAAAAGTTTTTAATCGTTTTCAGTCTTAAAAGTGTTTTTTTAATAGATAAAATAATTTTAAACGCAGTTTTAGCTTGCACACAAATAAAAAAATGTTTTCATTGTTTTCTGTCTTGTGTTTTTTAATAGATAAAATCATTTAAAACGCAGTTTTATCTTAAGACACAATTTTACACAAACTTAGAAAGTGTCCATCAGCACGTTCAGACCAGACACATGTCCTATAAGTGCGCTTTTATTTTGAAAGTCACTCTCGACCGAAGACACCGTAGATCTCTTGTAGTCATGTAAAAATCGAAGGAGGTCTGGCTTGACGACATTTCCCAGAGTGCCGTGCGTCTTGCTGCACGTGTCACCGCTGCCAGCAGACCGGGACTGAACGTCACATTCCTG
Source organism: Nothobranchius furzeri (assembly GCF_043380555.1). Taxonomy (NCBI): domain Eukaryota; kingdom Metazoa; phylum Chordata; class Actinopteri; order Cyprinodontiformes; family Nothobranchiidae; genus Nothobranchius; species Nothobranchius furzeri. The sequence goes on from NC_091746.1 coordinate 58,108,913, forward strand.
CATTCCCCTTTCACTGCGTGAGAGATGTTGGAGTTACCAGCACACAGCTAATCCTCTTTCCCCGCTTGTTTTTGACAAACGCACCCATGACACGGCGGATTTGATCTCAGGGGGTGACCCCAGCTTCTCTGGAAGTCAGAATCTCGCTTTGGGTAAGGATTTATCCCATTTTACGTCGGTTAAAGAGGTATTTCTTCTGGTGTTTTCCAACCGCTGCAACTGTTTTATAAGGGCTGCATTCACCGCACGCTGCTTTTGTGGATGAGTTTGTTGCCCTTTTGTCTGTTGTGGTGCACCTGTTGGTGTTTCATTGTTGACTCAGTGGGGTTTGAGTCCAAAATGTATGGCCTGTGGTTAATTGTTGTTGTACTTAATGGCTAGCGTAAGCTAGCCGGATGGTTAGCCGCAGAGCTTGCGTCACCGTTGTGTTACCGGTGATACTCGAGCAGACACATCAGTGCGTGGAGGTGTCTCCAGATGTGGTTTTAGTATAATTAAAGGGACAACTATTGTGTTGTGGTTTTGATCACGGGCGTCCTGTCAGGAAGCAGCAGCGCTCGGCTACAACCCATAGCAAATGGGTGTGGTTAAACGTTCTAAACAAACCTGTGGTTAACGTAAAGATCACTCACACGTCAGAGAGATGTGCTATTTCAGTTTCACTCACGTTTGGTTGTACCAACTTAACAGGAATTATGTCTTCTTCGTTAGCTGTCCTGTAAAGGAGCGGAGCTAGCTACGGATCGGCAGACTGCCTCCGCTCAGCTGTTGACTCTCACAACAAAGAGATCGCAGCTGCTACTGTAGGACATGGAGGCATCCATGACAGATATTCAAAATAAGAGGTGGAGCAGATCATCTGGTTGGATATGTATTGGTCAGTTAGTTCTTTAGATTCCACTCAAGCTCAGTTTATCCACAACATTCCTGGAATTTCTGCTGTTCAGAGACTCATTACATCAGACTTGGTTCTTTTTTTAACACAGAGAAGGGTTGTTTTACCTTCTTTTTTGTTAAATGCGGTTAGAAGAAACACAGAATGAACGCACAAAAGATACATCAGACGGACTTTATTAATTTAAAGGAATGTTTGCATGCTGTCTCATTAGAATGAGATTTGTTCCACAAACAGTACTTAACTTGTTTAAACAGAACAAATAAAATTCTTCTGAAAGCAAAAACTGTTATGCTTTTAAAAATCTGTCTGGTGTGTAAGTTTTATTCAATATGAAGTGAAAATGGAACTTCAGCTTGAGGCTAAATTTAATCTAAAAGTCTTTCAGTTGGTAAATCAGGTTCAGCCAGAAGAGTAAGTTAGAAAATAAGGTACATACTCATGATTTACAACACAGTAAAAGCAAATGTTCTATCCAAACAACTCTTGTTTTAATTTGTTTCCAGTTTGGTGAGTTTGAACTGAGTCAAGAAAATCACCCCCCACACCATTACGCTACGAGTGGCCTGTAACTGTCAAGGCATGGTGGGTAGGATAGGTTCATTTGACTTTTGAATCAATACGGTACCAATGCCCGATACCTAGGAATCGATACCGGTACCAATGTCTGATACTTTTGAGTGTTTAATAATTAAATAAAACTCTTTTTTATTTTAATATATATTTTCCCTTAATTTATAACTATTTTTGATATATTTTATCATGATAAATATAACATGCAACTTTTTGTATTTTGTCATCATAGTGTTGTACAAAATTTTTCAAAATGAAAACCTTTAACTACAACTGTTTCTAAATGATCTAAACATTATACCCAGCTCCATGTACTCCTACTCCTCTTTTATGCCATCTGGAATAACTATGATGAGGAGACCAGGTATTATAGACTACAAATGAAATTAAAACAAACTTTTATACCATACAACTGTTTGTATTTTAATATTGTGATGTTTCACAAACTAAAACCCAGCTCCGTGTACTCTCATTCCTCTTCTTTCCTCAATGGACAAATTGTGTGATGGGTGGGTCCTTGTAGTACTAACTAAATTTACTGTGTGTCTTCATTTTATCTTTCTTTTTCAAACTGTTCATTTTTCATTAATGGATGCTAAAATATCAAGCTAACGTTAATGTAAACTGTTTATTTACCCATTGGAGCAGATTAAGACAATGATTCCTCACTTAGATCATTGTCAATGTCATCTAGGACCATTACTTTTTCTTTTGTACGTTAACGATATTGCTATGGTTTCTAAATTATTCAGGTTTATACTATTTGCAGATGACACTACATTATTTTATTCAGTAGAAAATTCAAACGTTATGTTAGATGTAGTTGAAAATGAGTTTACAAAAATCAAAAAATGGTTTAATATCAATAGGCTTTCTGTAAACATTGATAAAACTAAGTCAATAGTTTTTTTATAGTAGCAAAAACAGTGCTGATGCATCATTATATGTTGAAGGAATTGAGATAGAAAGAGTAAGAGAAGGAAAGTTTTTAGGTGTTATGATTGACGAACATTTGTCCTGGAAGTCTTACATAAATGCTATTCAAATTAAAATATCTCGAAATTTTGCAGTACTAAATAAGACGAAGGAATTGTTGAACAAAAAAGCTTTGTATATTCTGTGTAACTCGTTAATTCTTCCATATCTGACATATTGTATTGTATTTACACAATAGAGCAGTGAGAGTTATTAGTGGAAGTGGATGTAGGGATCATACGGATCCGATGTTTTCACAGCTAGACCTAATGGAATTTGACAAATTAGTAGAATATCATTTATTGAAACTTATGTACAAAGCACATAAAGAAGTCCTATCAATAAATATTCAAAAGAGATTTGTAAAACGATAAAGTAATTATATTTTTAAAGTAAATTATAGTTTAAAAAAAAAAACAAGATTCCGAACAGTGATAATGGAAATATGTATTTCAGTTTAAAGTGTCGGTTTATGGAATAGTCTCAACAGTGAAATAAAACAATCTAAAACATTTCCTGTATTTAAAAAAAGTGTCAAACGTATCTTGATGAAATAATAAGATCTTAAGTAGGCTGATAGACTTGTGGTGGGGGGTAGGTGAATGACAGTCTTCGAGTTGAACAGCTAATGTCTGATGTGTAAAGGGGGCAGATATTGTAAGTTTTTGCTTCTTTCTGCTCCTTTTCATTTATGATTATTTGTGAACGCGGATTGTTTTAATGTAAATTTTGTTTGATTGCATGAAATGAAATAAAAAATGGAAATGGAAAAAAATATTGTCATCATCACCCAGTCACCCATCGCATTTAGTGAAGTGGACCCAAACTTTAGAGCTACTTGCTCTGTTTCCAGCTCGCCCTACGCTCTTGCGCAAGCGCTGCTGTTTATCTTGGCAAATTGCTGTTTTGCAAGTTCTTGTTAATGAAGGACAGGTACCGAAACACGGCACCGTTTCATATCACCAGGGTATCCGCGGGTCCTTAAAATGTCTTAATAAGTCTTAAATTTGCTTTTCCAAATTTAAGGCCTTAAAAATCCTTAAAAATGACAAATAATCCTACAGTTTCCAAAGGTCTTAAATGTCCAAAGAACCAATAAACAAGATTCTTTTATTTCTATACAATTTTCATACATTTCTAGTTAGTGTTCAGCATTTTTAGTGTACGATGTTGGTGTAAGCGGAACCGTACACATTCAGTTGGTTGTGAAAGGGGGCTATTTTTAGATGAGCGCATTAGCTGGTTAAGCTAGTGGGAGCTTGCGCCATGGGGATGTGCAAGTGTAATGGTAACTGGATGGCTAATCCCACGTTCGCGATGTTCCAGGCAATAGCTGGAAATTATATCTTAAATTTAATTTTAAAAAATTGCTTAAATTTGGTCAAAATGGCCTTAAAAAAGGTCTTAAAAAGTCTTAAATTTGGCTCCCTTAAACCTGCAGATACCCTGTATCACACAAATCGGTCCTTAGTAGATACCACGGAATTTTGTTGATTCCCTAAAAAAGGAAAAAACCAAATACTATTCCAATCCCTAATAATGGATCCATTCTTTTATGATGATGTCTTTGAGAGTTCTGTGTCCAGTTTGGGTGGTCCTGTCCTGTGTGAAGTCTAGCCTCAGTTTCCTATTCTTAGCTGACAGGGGAAGCGCCTGGTGTAGACCTCTGCTATTGTAGTCCACCAGCTCCAAGATTGTGTGCATGTGTTGTGCATTCAGAATCAGAATGAGGCTTATTGCTAGGGCTGGGACGATAATCAATAAATCAATTAATTGTACAATAGATGAAAATTAACTCAATAATTTTTCCTACTTCAATATATTGAGGTTAAGAAATGTACAACTATATCATTATTAATTATTATCATTATTGAAGTGCAGTATTATTTATTTATGTTTTACACTGGACAGGCCATTGTATATATTGTTTTGGAGAAACAGGGTTCATTTAATTGTTTTTGGTGCAATTTTATTTTTATTTAGTTTGTTTTATTTATTTATTTAGAAGTTCTGCCTCTGGACTTTCCAATGTAAAATAATGGTTTAATTGTTGCAGTGTAAAGGATGCACTTGTATTATTATGATATATTAACATTACTTAAGTGGTTATTTTGGTCTCTACGATGCTGACAATAATGTCATTTATCGTCAATAATTTGTTGGACAATATTTCCAGCAAAATTTGTTATTGTCCCAGGCCTACTTATTGCCAAGTCAGTTCTTACATTCATAGGGAATTTGTTTTGATGCTTGGTGCAGGGACAGTCAAGAAGAAACACACACACACACACACACACACACACACACACACACACACACACACACACACACACACACACACACACACACACACACACACACACACACACACACACTAAAAGATGGTTGATTATGATTCTACAGACTGGTTGAAACAAGACATATTTGGACTTCTGTTGCCTTTGGATTAGCTTGGACCAGTCTGACCATTTTCCTATAACCTATGATGTCAAAGACTTTTTCCTCCACAAAACTAACATTCACTGGATATTTTCTGTTACCATTCTCTTTAAACCCTAGAGACCATTCCTCTTTCAAAGTAATTTCAGTCCCCTTTTCTTTATATTCTGTTCAAACGTCAACCAGTCTTTTTCATTTATCTTGATACCTAACCACCTTCAGTTGCTGCCGTGTGATTAGCATTTGATTAGCATGTTAGCTATTACTGTTTACAAGCATTTATAGAAGCATTCTCAAAGTGTCTGGTGAATGTTTGTCAGAGATAGAACTTGCCATTGGTTAGTCGCCACGTTCGCCTGTCCTCAGTTTAAATCTTGCATATATACCAGACTTCTTAATAACAGAAAAGAGTGGCTGATGTGTAAACTCAGCTTAGGCCACATACCATACACGCTATTTAGCTGGAGTCTGTGCATCGTCATCATCCCTGTGATCTGCAGTCCTGGCACACTTGAGTACTTTTGTTGCTGCTGGTACATTCATTGCTCCTGTGTTCCACCAGGTAGCACACACAGGCCTGTGATGAACAGTTACTTGTTAGCATGCATTGTTGAGAGCTCAGCAGCCTATAATGGAGCAACTGTGGGAGTAGCTTGCATAAAACTGGAGCACCCTGAGTCACTTCGCTTCAGAGATGTAGCCTTGTTTCAGTGCAAAATGCCGCTCATTAGGTTGCTTCTGTTGCATTGTGGATGGAAGAAACGAGAGGCAAGAGTTTAAAAAAATTGTCGAAATAGATGAGATATAAAATATTGATGAAGCTTTATAGGGTTACAGATCAAACATGGTGTCACAGCAATGTTTCCATTTACATTGAGTGTTTATCAGCCTGCAGTTGTTTTCTTACCCCCAAATTCCACTACCTCCGCTCCGACACGAACGCCGGAGCAAAATCGCTCCCGTTGTAGTCAATCAGAGCAATTCCACTACTGCGGCCGTGCTCCGGCAGTGCGGCGCAGTGTGCCGCCCTCTGTTCCGGCAAAAATAGAATCAATCCTATTTTCGCCGGACGCCGGAGCACCTCCGCAGTAAATGGACAGAAATAACAACCGCCCAACAGGAAAAGGAGCAAGCACAACTTCCGTTTTTCACAATAAATCGATAAACAAAAGGCGTTTTTTGTTTCATATGCACAGGTTTAACAACTTTTAACAACTATCAATGGCGGCTGAAGTTTAAATGCACAAAAGTAAGCCCTAAATACAGTTTCCACTATCAAAGTAGTCACACTTTGTTGATCCAAACACTAGGGCTGCAACAAACGATTATTTGGATAATCGATGAATCGGATGGGGTCTCGACACGATTAATCGATTAATCGGATTACATGGGGAAATTTTTTAAAACTGTTAGGGAAACGTTATTTCTCTCCTTCCTTCACTTTATTTAACACAACATTATTAGAAAACAGTTCAATAGCAGAAAAACAACATGCCATCACCTAAATTGTCTTATAAGGTGTATAGACAGAGACCCTAAGCTACATCTATCTGTGACCTAAAATGCTTGGTCCAATTAAACAGCTTAAGGGCAATTCTCATCTGTTTTGTTTGATCTCATCTGTAGACATTTATTATAACTGGGGATGTCAAACAACTAATTTTTAAATGTAATTAAACATAGGCTGTGAATTAATCAAAATTGATCACTATTTCCAAAAATGACGCAAGTTTAGAAAAGCAGCAGATGAGACATCGTGTCTGATAATTTAGTTTTTCATCTGATAATATTAGAACATGTCAGTAATGTCTGAGGGGCTTTTATAAACACCGTATAACTAACACTCCTGGAGAGGGTATGAATTACACAGAGGCTTCTGGGGAGCCCAGTTATGGGGGGGCATTTTGCCTTGGCCCCCAAAATGTCTTGAAACGGCCCTGGGTGTGTGACTGAGTGTTGAAGGTGATCTGAATAGTATCAAATTTATAAATATTACAAGTGTATAACATTGTTTTATACAGGTAAAAACGTGTAGTGGAGGTAAATCTACCTACATTTTACTTTTCAACACTTTGTTTTGTTTTTATTTAACTATTTCCTGTCCTGTCTGTCTCTCATCTTCCTGCATCTCCTCTTAATTCTCCAGAAAAACTGCTGCCTGGATTCTTACTTTTTCGCCTCATCAGTTACTTCTGAGCAGATCAAAGGGATCTCCTGACCGTAAAGCGCAGAGCGCGTTTTCGATGCTGCGTGAGGTGAAATCACCGCAGCACAGGTGATGAGCTCCGCAGTAGCAGAGCGCTGCAGGCACAAATAAGACAGAAAATAGAGAACATGTGCAGACATGAACGATCGTGTGCTAATTATAGTTTTTTGGTTGCGCCACTTTGAGAATGGACCGTGCGCTGGAAGCAGCTGCCTGGATCGCTGCGCAAAAATGCGCTGTGCCGCTCTCTGCTCAAGAGTCCAAAAATGATATAATATAGAAAACTTTTTCTGGTTCACCTGGATGTGTAGGATATACATTTCCCCCATAATTCGATCCCTGCTCCTGGATGAAAAGCCGGACATTTTCATCAATACAAGAACCCGCAGTCCGGACGCGCCGGACAGAGAGTGAAAAGTGGACACGTCCGGGGAAAACGGAACGTACGGTCACCATAGTCCTCATAAAGCGGGAAATTATAGATACAGTAATTTGCTCGTGCCCTGGGCCCTTTAGAGTTCGTGGGCCCTGGGCAATTGCCCAGTTAATCCGGCCTTGGGCGGAACCGGTTCGCAGCAGCGCGAGCCCCCCCGCTCATCTAATAAGCGTCGCGCTCACGACTTTAGACTCTTTTTACGAGCTTAGGGCATGTCTAGCCTGTGTAATAATCCGGGACTTGGATGAATCACTTTTGAAAAGTTTTTAATGTACCCGGACACAGAGTTCTCTCCTTCCTCGCTGATGATCCCAACATGCTTGCGTTTAAGACGCTGCATCATCCCGTGCCATGCTAAGTCTGACCTAAACGTTGCAGGTAACGCATGTCTTCGCCTGATTTAACTGAAAATGCTCCCAAACTTAAAAAGCTTTTACTTTTTTGACTCTTGCTGCTTCTGCCATGTTCCTCTTCCAAACAACTGCCGGCTCTCCCTCGCGCTGATCTGTCTGCGCGCAACGGCGGGCGGGAAGGGGGGGCGCTTTTGGAAGAGTTGTGCGACACAACGAATCGATGACGCAATTCGTTGCCAACGCTTTTAGTAATCGATTTTCATCGAATTTATCGATTCGTTGTTGCAGCCCTACCAAACACTGCTGATCTCTCAACACAAATGATGGGCAGATTAAACGGTTCATTTCGATGCTTCTCCCACACAACGGGTGTTTGGATCTAACTTCTGCGTTTATTGCTCGGACTGTATCGCAAGATCTCGAAAATCCCGCTCATGCTTGTTTGCCCACCTCAGGTCTCCGCACCGGAGCGGAGCCGTTGTAGAGTGGGTACCAGTAAAAATTGAGTTCGGAAGCGAGCGGTTGCGGAAGGCAGGGGCGGACCGGAGCGGAGGTAGTGGAATTTGGGGGTTAGTCATTGTCTTTTGTGTTCAGGCCTGACTAGGGCTGCACGATATTAGGAAAACCTGCAATATTCGATAACAGTGCTTAATATTGCGATATCAATATTACTCACGATAAATGAACAAATACTAAAGTATGCAGTGTTGATGTCGTCTGGCGTGTGACGTCTGCTCTGGGTTCAAAGCAAACAAAAACTAATGCATGAATTCCATGACAACATAACATTTTTATTGCAAAAATATGCAGCTGCACCTGCTACTGTATTAGCAGCAAAACGACAAACTGCATGCATGCAGTTTCTCAGTGACTTTAAAACATCACCTCCACCATAAAACTTTTTCTGATGCTCCAAATACAGAAAAACATCCCTTACCAGGGTTTTTGAATACATAAAAAAATTAGAAAATAAGTTTAAATGTTAAATAATAGTTAACATCACTTAAATGCAACAGCAAATTCTCTCATTGCTACTGAACATTTTCTCCACTTATGTGGTTATGATATAAGGCTGTTGCTGCAATTGGAAAGTGAACGGTGCTGGGCCAAACTAGGAGAATATTAAGATTTTCTGAGGGAAAGAGAAAAACAATTGTCTACCTTTCAGAAGAGGAACTGGCAAAAAACTACATGGAAAATATGTGAAAACGTTTGTTTTTAACGCCAAATTGAACAAGTTTACCTAGATCTTAAAAAGCAGCTCAGATGATGAAAATGCAACTATGATTCTGATAGCAAGCTAACAAATTGAACTAGCTCCTCTAAGATAACCGGCTAGCAGAGCTTCTGAGTGACAATTTATGTGCAGCAGCAAATCAACTATCCTGATTAACAAGGTTAAAAAGCTCATAAATGAAAAATCACTTTGATGTGTGGGGGAACTTTTCCAGGCCCTCTTTAGCAGGGTGGGACTGGGAGGAGAGTGCTGTAGCCTTTTAGCTGGAAGCTAACCGGAGCATGGGGCTAACATCACCACCCGGTGGAACACTAGCAACATGGAGGTAGGTGGGTTGGTTCACCGGCACATGTCGGAGTCAGCCCGGTAAAAATGATTACCAACACAGAGCGGACTCACGTTCGCGTTTGAAAGCAGCGCTGAATCCAGAAACATCAGCACAAAGTGCGTTCGGTGCCCTGAGCCAGCATGACGAACAAGGGAACAGCGCCGCAAACTCTGTTCGGGTGTTGCTTTCCAAAAGGGTCTATGTAGGGGGCGGGCGTATTACGTGAATGGAACCATCTGATTGGCAGCATATCAGAAGGACTACATTTGATTGGTCAAATAATACTTACGCATAAAAAACAGAGCTGGTTTACAAAAAGTTGATGTATGGCACGGATGAAAATGTTTGAACCAAACATTTATCGCTGTTTTTGCCGTGTTTTGTGATGGGCCTATCGCATGTCCTGTTATCGCGATGACGATAATTTTTCGATATATTGTGCAGCCCTAGGCCTGACCAACAAACAAACATAGTCATAGTGTCAACCACCCTTTGTTGCCTCTTTTCACATTTGTGTCTGCTAAGCTTCAAAGTCCCTCTGCACGTTCACCTCCAAACATGTTGGAAAGCCAGGGAGCCGCTCTGCTCCATTGTGTCCATAGATCTGCACAAAATGTCTTTCTTCAGCCACAGTTTCAACAGTTTCACTGTTCTGTCAAATTCTATTCAATTAGGCCACTGCATGGACACAGAAAGACAATGGGGTTATTGTTTTATACATACACACAAGTTCATGTATCCCTGTGACCCCGTGTGGCATTTTAAGACTATATTTGTTTTGATCTAGTCAGTTAGTTTACTCACGTTAGCTTAAATGATACTCCTGTTGAGTTTATTTGTCTGGTTTCTGTAAAAGCATATTGAGAATTTTTTATTCATTACAATTTTTGTGGTCATTGAGAACATTTTTGTAAATTCAGTTTTTATACTAGATTTTTGCCCCATTACTCTACCTGCAGGTATGCTTGTTGAGTGGTTGCTTTTGCAGAATTTACAGCCTTAAATGAGCAAAATGTAAGAATTTTTCATTGAAATAATCACATTGTCTCAGTAGGGCAGGGCAATAAGTCGAAAATTTATCATGATTGAAATTTATGACTCATTAAGATAATTTTTCCCATGTCAATAAATTTGATAATAAAAAATGAAACGTTGTGTAGGCTGGCAACGTTCATGTTCCTTTAACACTAGAACTCCTAGAGAGCCGCCAATTGGCTCCACCCCCCTCGATCTACCAGAGAGCCGCCATTTGGCACCGTTGTTTTTCACCTAGCATTCTTAATCACTTATAAACGTTCGCCTTTGTTCTGTAAATCACTTCAAGAGATGCTGGTGCTTCCCTCATCTCCCCCTCTTGCCTGTTTTTTTAGCAGTCAGAGGCAGCTAGAGGAAAACCAGAGACACAAGACTACTTACTCAACAAGAGTGTCTTCAGTCAGAGGCTACATGCAGGATATAATGACAGAGCATACAGGCATCTGTAAAACGTGATTTTTGTTTTTAATTACTATGTTTGTAGCCTTTATAGCCTATGTTGCATTCACAACTTGTGTGCTTATCTGAAGTCTTCACAAAGTCAGTCATAAATTATTTTGGGTGGGTAAGTTCAGTTGACCAGATTCAACAGAAGCCCTTTTTACAAAAGGGCCACAAAATGCTCAGGCAATCCAAGAAAGCATTATGGTTTTATTAGAACAACAAACCTTCACATTCACAAGCCTTTTGTGAATGTTTTGTATTGCCACTCAAACAATTTTGTGGGAATAATGCAGGTTATGCAATGCAGGCTTCGATTGTCCAGATTCCAAAAGAAGGTTCATAACAGCTGTGATGAAGCTGCTTTTCAGGTGTTGAAAACAAGCCAGCCTCTTGAAAAGGCTTCAGGTGATCAGTTAAATCTGAATAGAATTTATTTTTCAGATTACCTGGCTGCAATTGCATGTAAAAAGAAACTGTGAAAAGTGAAACTCCTTCAGTTCTTTGAGTTTTGACGTGATCTGTTCTCTGTCTCTGCTGAAGCCACACTCCTTGAGTTTTTTAGACAAACTCTCAAAGAGGTGGCTGTCCGTCACAGTTCCTGAGATTTGTCTGGCTACATTTGCCTCTGCTCATGGAGACAGAAGTTCACAGATCTCGTTGTCACTTCAATTAGCCATGTCCGCTGGTTGTTTACTAACTTTACCATGTTTACGTGGTTTATATACTCTTTCCAGTCGGGGGTTGCCACACATTTGCTACGTCATTTGACATCTTCCTCTGTTGTGCCAAGGCACAATCGCTGTCTATAGGACAGACAGTTACCACAATATTACTACCAAGCGAGGCGCAGCAAATGCAGCAAAATTCACACAATGCCATGCCAGCATGGTTTGCTTATAAAACACACTGTTGCTGTAATGTTACGCTGATTTGCCTGCACAGTGTGTCTTGTAAAAAGGGCTTGTGAGTCATTTTCTACCAGGGCTAGAGGCAAACAAAATGAGGCCAACCTAAATGACTGAAAATTTTCAAGTTCCCCAGCATTCCTCCGCATTCCAATGGGCCATTGTCTGTGCTCTGTTGAAAGGCAGCTAATTGTCAGTGATTGAGTTGTGATTTTCAAATCAAGGAGCCATTTTGCTACCTCTGGTAGAGCTGAGGGGGTCAGAAAATCCGGGTAGTTCTAGTGTTAAGAAGCTGACCCACCATGTGTCTCTCGTAAAAAATGTGACTCAACGTAATGCATGTGACAGCCCCATCTAGTGGACCTGTAGTTATCGTCCATTTATTGTTATCAAGGTGGAATCCTCAATATATTGTGATATTGATTTTAGGCCATATCGCCCAGCCCAATTTCTCAGTCATGTTGGAAGGAAAGTTGAACTGAAACAGATTTTTTGCTCAGCTGGCTGAGCTGTTGGTGTTTCTCCCGGAGGGGGCGTGGTCACTTTTTACCATCTGTAAGCCTGCGGGGTAGACTTAGGCGGTATCCAAATTTTAGTAACATCTAGCTTCCTCTATATTTCACCAAGGTGTACGGTATTACCAGTAACAATAAAAAAAATGATGACGTAAGCCACAAGTGGAATGACCTAACTGTTGGCTTGGACCTTCACCATTCTGAAACTGAATAAAAAACACTATTACTAAAACAAAAACAACATAAGACACATAATATTAACAACTCAAAAAACAAGTAGCTTATAAAAAGAATTTTCGCCTGAAAAAAACAAGCGTTTACCTTTTCTGGCTTCAACCTAGGACAGTGAGGACCGGTCCTGCTGCCTGAAAACCTGTTTTGATGAGCTTGTGGCACCGATATACTAGTATTTTGGTACTTTTGGTTGTAACGGAAGTCATTCCGTTCCGTTACATGGTCTAGTCACATCATCTTGGGAAGGCTGGCTGCATATTTCCACCAGAAAAGCGCGTTACTTTCTCTTTTAATAACAGGCTCCAGACAGAAGGCTGCTTTTTCAGCCACGGCTCGCTCCTCTACTGTGCCGACGGGTGTGCGTCTTTCGCTGTCTTCTTTTGTTTGCACAAATGATCTCAATAGTGTTTACCGGCTCTCATTTTAGGTTTGCTTTGAACTCGAAATACTCCCAAAGTGCAGAAGTTGTGTTTAGACAGGTCAGCTGGTGCGCAAGCTGCCATTTTTCTCTCGGCGTGTCGTCTCGGCGCTGCCACGTGATGACATGTTCATAAACTTAATGGAACGTCTCTAAAAGTTGGACAAACCATTTAAAACTATTTAAGTAAAACTGAAAATTTAACCAAACATCCATTTGATACATTAAATGACCTTTATTGATCTTTTTTTATCTATTCTTTTAAAAATCTTTGTCTCCTCCATGCACTGTTTTTTTCATGACTGTATTGGAACTGACACTGGCTGTATACGGTATTACTGTAATACCGCCCAAGCCCACTGCGGTGTTGTCAAGTTGGCACCAATCTAACGCTGCGTTGCCGACATTTGTAATTTGACATCTGCCGGCAAAAATTTCCAGTGTTGTTTATAGAACTGAAGCCTGTTAACAGGAGCGACCCTGAAGTTATTTCTTGTACCCCTAAGAAGCCATAGCATCTTTTTGTTTTACTCTAATATTGGGTGAAGCGGGCTAGAGGCTAACATTGTGCCAGTGAAATATGTGTATGACGTGAATAATGAGTCTATTTTGTAATAATTCTTTTGTTGGTTTTTAAGGCATTGAATGGGATGGCACCAGAATATTTATCTGACTTGTTACAGCCATATATACCTAGTCAAATCGCTCCCCTCAGAGAGTCATCATATGCTTCTAGTCCCTGCAAATAGGCTCAAAACAAGAGGAGACGGGGCATTTTCGGTAGCAGGCCCGAAATGATGGAATGATCTTCCATGATCTGTGCGACTCTCCACGTCAGTAGAGGTTTTTAAGAAGGCGCTGAAGACCCATTATTATAATCTGGCTTTTAAATCTGTGTGTTAACTGATGTTGTTTTGTATTTTGCTGTTTGTTTATTTATTTATTTATTTATTTAGTTTCCTATATATTCTTTGTTTTTATCTTTTTTAGTTAAGTCTTGGTGACATAATATATTTCTGTAAAGTGCTTTTATAAATAAAGGTGATGATGATGATGATGATGATGATGATTTTTACTTCCTTTAATGAGTCGTTCAGAACTATTACAGCAAGGTAGCAGCAAGACGGCAAACAACCCCACTTCCTCTAATCCCGGAGGCATGTTACAATATTGAGTGTAGTTAATGCTCCTCACCCTAAAACAACCTAGAGTTCTTCTAACACCAGATATCACAATGTATTTATCAACTTACTGTTAATGACTCCTCTTCACTTGTCATCTAGAATCTTCTGGTGCTGATTCAAAACTGGCAACAGCCATGAAACTCACTGAACGGGAGTGAGATGGTGACATTTAGTTTAGAAAAAGGGACAGCAGTACCCAAAACTGACCACAGGATTTAATTTTTACTTCATTCTTACACCTCTAAAGTTCAAAAGTGTGCTGTAAAATATGTTTAATTTTTATTTTCATTGAGCAGAAGCATTAAGCATGAAAAGAGTCGATTAAGAAATTTAGATTTCTTGGTGTTGCCTTGAAAATGTTTTATGTTGTTGCATTGCAAAAACTTTTTACTAGGGTACATCTAGGGCTGAAACGATTCCTCGAGTACCTCGAATAATTCGAGTACAAAAAATCCTCGAGTCAAATTCTCTGCCTCGAGGATTCGTTTAATTCATATTTAATTAATTCGTGGCTTTGCAGTCGCCCGTGGTCATGTTTCACCCGGACTGAAATAAGTGACGCACATGCCCACTGGACTGCACACGCGAGTAGCGAATGTAACTTAACTTTCTCTTAAGCCATGGCGGACAACGTGGACCCCGGTGGAGTGCGAAAAAGACAGAAAATGTCAAGATGTGGGACCATTTTTCACGTCGTTAGGCGGAAAACGCAGTCCAGTATAAATACTGTAAAATGGATTAAGCCTACCACAACACCACATCCTCCGTGCTGCAGCACCTGTAAATGTCACTTCTGCAAGCGGACTCGGAGCCTCTACAAGATAATGCATTTTAGCCTGTATTTCTATATATTCTGCAGACACTGTGCGACTTTTTCGTTTGTAGCACTCAGTTTCAGCTCACACCGTATGTCTGGTAGCAACACGTCGGACTTAAAATGTGCTAAAAATAGCAGTTTTTACACAACACGTCGGACTTTTTATTGTGTTGTTATTGATATTTGTTGTCCCTCAGGATTGCTGCAGGAGGACAGGTATTTATGAGAGGAAAACGAAAGAAAGTAAATAAATGTTTTGTGATCAGTATAATTTGACAAAACCACGGCAAACATGCTTTCTCGACAATCCTTGTTATTGTGTGAGAAAAAAAGTGTTGAAATTAAAACGGATGTGTGTTAATAGGGAACAGCCGGCGAGCTGTTTGCGCATGCACTGTGAGCGGTTCTGGTTCTGTTTGGGCCGCAGCCGCTCGCAGCGCTACTTCAACAGTTATCCTCCTAGCTTTTGTCTGGCTTGCAGGCTAGCAGATTCTCGCACGAGGGGAAAATCGGCTCAGGTTGTGTACTTATTTTTTGCACAGCCATTTGTTTACTGTGAAGTAAAGTTGAAGTGCTGAAGTTTTGCAAACTAATTTTGAATAAAACTTGAAGAATAACTGGCAATTGCTTGCTCATTTTAACAGGTCTTTCATAATTATAACATGCTATTTGATATAATGGTTTACAAATACAAAAGGGTAATTTATTAGAGTACTCGATTAATCGAAAAAAATATTCGATAGAGTACTCGATTACAAAAATATTCGATAGCTGCAGCCCTAGGTACATCTAATTAAAAAAACATTCCTCCATCTATATTTAAAAATGTTTATACAACAGATGAGAAGACAATCTATTACAAAAATTTACTACTCTGAATTATATGTAAACATGTGGGATTTTGTTAATCCATTCAGTCGGTAGTAGACCAGATTAGATGAATTATCAGCTCTGCCTGCGTTAGTTAAGAACTTCTAGGTGGACTCCCACTGGGGAGACCGGATCTTGTGTTCTATTCTGTTTAGATTGCAGGGATTAGGGTTGTTACTGGTTGGGTTTTGGTAACCATATCAAAGGGTGTAAATCACTGGTGGACTCATCTGCTGTAAGTTGATCTTAAATTGTTGACTGATACTTCTGTAGAGTCCAGGCATAAACCACCTGCGCACAGGTTTCAGATTCTTTACAGAAAATTCTGTCAGCTCAGCTCTTAACAGGGGCAGTATGAGAGAATTAAAAGGACAAGTGAAATCACTTTAGAGCTTTTCAACCATTTCTTACCTTTTCCTACGCTTATGTAGACAGGAGCTGTTTGTATGTAGGTGCAAATAAAATGTGCATTTGAAGGGATCAGTAGAAACCTTAGACATATATACCATAGACCGGGGAAGTCCGGGCCTTGAGGACCGTTATCCAGCACGTTATTGTTTTAACTTTGTTTCAACACATCTGATTTCAATCAGCAGGTGATTAACAGGCTTTGCAGAGCCTGATGAGCTGCTGCACAGGTGACTGAACCACTGAATCAAGTGTGCTGGAGCAGAGAAACCAATAAAACGTGCTGAATACCGGCCCTCAAGGACTGGAATTGAATACCCCAGCCGTAGACCATATATATATATATATATATATATAGAAACTTTAGAAACATAAACTACAGCTACACTAATAAAACATCTCACCCATAAAGCCTCCTGCAATCCAAAACAATTATGTAATTACTTATTTTAGTATATTAAGCAAACATTTTTACTGAACACTCATGCTTCTTTTGGACAAGTTGATGTCAGTTTTATAAAAAGCTGAATGATAATGTAGAGTTAAAAATAAGAGAGCCTATTAAATATGCGGTTCAAGCAAACTAACAGCCTGGACTTCTAATGGAAACTACTTAAAACAAAAGTAGGGCTGGGGAGTATTTTGAAGACCGCCGTGCGGTGGACGTTTAACTACTGTGCAGCGCTGCAGAAAAATCTGTTAGCAACAACAGGTGAACACTGAGAAAATCTGATTCCAGTGATCTCAAACGAGCCTTCACTGCTAATCAGACAGAAGAAGAGACGAACACAGCAGTGGTTGTTCCTGTCTATGAATGAATCACACGTTAAATCACATTCTTCAGCTCAGTTGGAGTTTAAACCAATTTGGTTGATTGTATCAGATATACTTGTATGTTGGTAGGATTGTAGAATTTTTTATAATGTCATTACACTCTTTGGTATTATCTTAGTATTTTTTAAGGAGGTACTTGCAATTAACTCATTCACTGCCAGCCGTTTCATGATCGCCAACTTCGCTGCCAGCGTTTCTCACCGTTTTTACTGTTTTTTTAAGAGTCACAGAACGTTGCGCGCTAGGATTATGTCGATGCCAAAACAAAGCAGAGACTCACCTCTTACATCAGGAAGAATCTGTGTGTTTCGAGCGTTATCCGTTCTTTCATAATCCGTTGTTGAATTGTGATCGGCAGACGTTTTTCCAGTTCGCGCCTGACTTTTTTTACAGGAACGGCCCAAAACGATCTCCTTATACATGGATGGTCTGCTTCCTGATCATGTGACGTGTGACGTATGCGGTTGAAGATCGGCTTCAGGGCTGAGATGTTTGTTCTCTCAGCGCGGGGGCTCGTTCTGATGCTCAAACAGTAAAAAAATGCAAATGACGACTTTAGTCGTCAAAGGCAGTGAATGAGTTAAAAGTAGTCAAAAGATAAGCACTGGTCTAAAATATTCTACTTTTATGGGATTTGTGGTACCATGGTGTGCATGTAGTATTTATCATTTGCCACATCACTACCCCTCAAACAAAGAGACTGTGCTGTCTGGTGCCACGCTCTGGCTGTCTGGCCAGTTTAGTATCTGTCTGAATGGTGCTGAGCCTCAGGCACACTGTTCATCTTGCTCCACTGAAGCTGCTTTGCATGTCTCTGTGTTGATTTTTCACTGTAGGCCTTCACGCCTCTACCAGGCTGTCACAGATACCTCAGAGGCTTTAGCAGTTATGTGTCCAGTCCGAGCAGTCTGCATCTTAAAGTCTAGACATCTGAAATGCATATTTCACGGCAGACGGCTCTTTGTTGGAACAGCTGGTACAGTTGAAGGAGGGAGAGTGAAAGGGTGGAGACAGGAAGGAGCAGGAGGAGCGGCATGTTGTGGGCTGACACACAGAAATGTGTAGTAGAGAAGAGAGGTAGCACATGTAGAGTATCACACTATGGTGACTTATCTGTGTTGTGTTGCCACAATCAGAACAACATTAAAACTCACAAAAAGTACACAAAACAGTGAACAAACAACAACATACTGCTTTATTGGTCACAGGCTGGCTTTCAGTGGTCATTACTTTATCTTGTAATCAAAGAAACTGTGTTAAAACATCTGATTGGTGTGTACTGGGTTGATGTGGTTATTCTGAGATGCTCTGTGACGAGAGAGAGATGCTCGAGAGAGATGCTCGAGAGAGAGATGCTCGAGAGAGAGATGCTCGAGAGAGAGAGAGAGAGAGAGAGAGAGAGAGAGAGAGAGAGAGAGAGAGAGAGAGAGAGAGAGAGAGAGAGAGAGAGAGAGAGAGAGAGAGAGAGAGAGAGAGAGAGAGAGAGAGAGAGAGAGAGAGAGAGAGAGAGAGAGAGAGAGAGAGAGAGAGAGAGAGAGAGAGAGAGAGAGAGAGAGAGAGAGAGAGAGAGAGAGAGAGAGAGAGAGAGAGAGAGAGAGAGAGAGAGAGAGAGAGAGAGAGAGAGAGATTTGTTTTATTGTGTCTTATGTCTGGGTCAGATGGAAATCCTTCATCTAGAATCTCCTTTTCCAGTGTGCACCCAACTGGGAATACGCTACTCACTTAAGCACCCATATTAAGGGGCTTGGAGGACTTTGCCATGATTTGTCAGAATACTGTGGGTCTGATGTATTACAAAATACTGCTGGACTTAGTGTTCAGAGACAAATGGTCAGATATGTGATGATGCCACACAGTTGCTTACTTTGGATATCATAGTTGAGGTTGTTTGAGTATTGTTTTGTTTATTAATGCACAATCTGTTAAAGATACAATAAAAAAAACATACAACTATTCATATTAAAAGAGAAGGAACTCAATGCCAGTCAGTCAATCAAAATGTCAATAACCATTTGCAGTTTGAGTCTAGAATATTGAACCTGAAGCCAAAAATCATCACAATCATAACAAAGGCTTGAAGTTAGGGCTGCAACAACGAATCGATAAATTCGATGAAAATCGATTACTAAAAGCGTTGGCAACGAATTGCGTCATCGATTCGTTGTGTCGCACAACTCTTCCAAAAGCCCCCCCCCCCCCTTCCCGCCCGCCGTTGCGCGCAGACCAGAGCAAGTCAGATCAGCGCGAGGGAGAGCCGGCAGATCAGCGCGGGGGAGAGCCGCAGATCAGCGCGAGGGAGAGCCGCAGATCAGCGCGAGGGAGAGCCGGCAGATCAGCGCGAGGGAGAGCCGGCAGATCAGCGCGAGGGAGAGCCGGCAGATCAGCGCGAGGGAGAGCCGGCAGATCAACGCGAGGGAGAGCCGGCAGATCAGCGCGAGGGAGAGCCGGCAGATCAGCGCGAGGGAGAGCCGGCAGATCAGCGCGAGGGAGAGCCTGCAGACTTGCGCTGCTGCGAACTGGTTCCGCATTGTTGCGCAGCGATCCAGGCAGCTGCTTCCAGCGCACGGTCCATTCTCAGTGGCAAAACCAAAAAACTATAATTAGCACACGATCATTCTTGTCTGCACATGTTCTCTATTTTCTGTCTTATTTGTGCCTGAAGCGCGCTACTGCGGAGCTCATCACCTGTGCTGTGGTGATGAGCTCCGCACGCAGCATCGAAAACGCGCTCTGCGCTTTGCGGTCAGGAGATCTCTTTGATCTGCTCAAAAGTAACTGATGAGGTGAAAAGGTAAGAATCCAGGCAACAGATTTTCTGGAGAATTATGAGGAGATGCAGGAAGATGAGAGACAGACAGGACAGGAAAATAGTTAAATAAAAACAAGAAAACACAGTAAAATGTAGGTAGATTTATCTCCACTACACGTTTTTACCAGTAAAAAACAATAAGTTATACACATGTCATATTTATACATCTGATACAATTCAGATCACCTTCAAAACTCAGTCACACACCCAGGGCCGTTTCAAGACATTTTGGGGGCCAAGGCAAAATGCCCCCCCCCCCCCCCCCCATAACTGGGCTCCCCAGAAGCCTCTGTGTAATTCATACCCTCTCCAGTAGTGTTAGTTATACAGCGTTTATAAAATCCCCTCAGACATTACTGACATGTTCTAATATTATCAGATGAAAAACTAAATTATCAGACATGCTGTCTCATCTGCTTCTTTTCTAAACTTGCAAAAAGTAACAAAACAATTTGAAAGCCACTATTTGTGGATTCTCTGAAAGTTTCCATGGAGTGTGTGACAACTTATTTTTTCATTGATCCTATCGTCTAATCTCACAGCTGAAACAAGCATCCTTAATAATCTGTGCACAGGAAGCTTACCAATGCTGTAGTAAAACAAAAGGTATAATAATTTATTATTAATAAAACCTTGTTGCAGCACTAAAGCATAAAAATTAGATTTTGCATTAAATATGCAAAATATTTACATATGAATTGTTTTAGAGCCCTTTTACTGGTAGAATCTGATATTAATTTAGTTCTTACAAAAAATGGGTCCCAACATGGTTTGTGTGGCGTTGCCATAGTGTGATGTCATAGGCACAGATCCCCTGTCCTCTTGTTTGGAAATGGAAATATGATCACCCTATATTAAACAACCTGTCCACCCGGGCTTTTGCGCTGCACAGAGACGCTTCGCTGCCTACGACTTTGAACGTCAGTTGAGAGTCAGTCTCATGCAGACTGACCAATGAAGAGAGGGCCTCAAGTTAAGACCCTCTCCTCACTGGTCAGTCCACACGAGGTGGGTCAAAGGTTACTCTGGGCGGGTTACGTGTTGTCAGGCATTCAAGTATTGAGTATATTTACTGCATATTACAGTAAAATATTCTGTATGTGACCACATTATGGTGATCCTCGGGTCGTGATGATGGAGCCCTTGAATATTGTTGCCCAGGGTACAACAAAGTGTTAATCTGGCCCTGGTTCCGCCGTCACATTCCCGCAGAAACTGGTTGATACACCGGGGCCAGACTACTAGCGTGTGGTTTTACAACCACAATGTCCTCGGAAGCAAAAACGCTTTTAAAAGGGAGGGAGGAGTCCTAACTGTTGCTGCAGGCGTGTTGTGTGAGAGTGCAGTTATATACTGGTTAATATATTTTTGGGTTCAGTTGCTTTCATGTGGCCTAATGTGAGTCTATTTGGGATCATTGGAATGATCAGCAGCATTTCTTGATGTGACTTTATGGCAGTTGCCCAGGGCATCATCACAAGGAGGATGGCATTCATTTACTTTTGTTTTATTTGGTATTTTTTCAGTCATTTTTGGAAATAGTGATCTATTTTGATTAATTCACAGCCTATGTTTAATTACATTTAAAATAAATGTCAACAGATGAGATCAAACAAAACAGATGAGAATTGCCCTTAAGCTGTTTAACTTGGACCAAGCATTTTAGGTCACAGATAGATGTAGCTTAGGGTCTCTGTCTATACACCTTATAAGACAATTTAGGTGATGGCATGTTGTTTTTCTGCTATTGAACTGTTTTCTAATAATGTTGTGTTAAATAAAGTGAAGGAAGGAGAGAAATAACGTTTCCCTAGCAGTTTTTAAAAATTTCCCCATGTAATCCGATTAATCGATTAATCGTGTCGAGACCCCATCCGATTAATCGATTATCCAAATAATCGTTTGTTGCAGCCCTACTTGAAGTATCTGGTTTTATCTAATTAGTTTTTATTTTAAGTAGAATTACTGAAATAAATGAATGTTTGCACCATATTCCATTTTTTGTTCTTTTTTAAAACACAAATAAGATTTGTCTTTACCTTGCTGATGGTTTCGTTTGCGCCTGCAAACATCCTCAGAGCTGACGCTGATGGTGGCATCACTTCCTACTCTGCTTATCCGCGGGCAGCAGAGGACGTTGTCGCCCTCTGCTGCCCGCTCTCCCCTCTCCGATGATGCAGTGAGAAAAAAACGAGTCGAAGACACACAAGAGCAGCAAAACAAGAAGCAGAAAGTACAATAAAGAAGTCAGATCACTGCACAAGAGAAAACCATATAGTGGACTGGGACAACACAAGGATCATAAACACCGAATAACAGAAATACAAAAGATGGATAAAGGAAGCTATAGAGATAAGGAGACGTGGATGTGGGACCATGAACAGAGACGATGGAGTTTACTCATTGGATCGCGCATGGGACTGCATCATCGGAGAGGGGAGAGCGGGCAGCAGAGGGCGACAACATCCTCTGCTGCCTGCGGATAAGCAGAGTAGGAAGTGATGCCACCATCAGCGTCAGCTCTGAGGATGTTTGCAGCCACAAACGAAATCGTCAGCAAGGTCAAAAGAGCCAAAAATGGAATTTGAGGCAAACACAGCAAGTTTCACCTGTAGCCTCAACGTTGCGTCACAATATTTCAATTAATACTTTTTTTGTCTGGGACTACAGCTTGCAGGCACAAACCACCATTGTTTATCATTTTTAAAGACTCATTACAATGACAGTGTTATTGTACTTATCCATGCAGAAAACATCACACAAATCAGAAATTACTGTAGTTGTGATGTTATATTAATTATTTGGTGTTATAACACACATTTATCAAATACTGTAGTTAAAACATTTACATTTTACCTAAATTTAGCACTCTAGCCAATTAAAAGACAGATGTGTCTGAGGACACCACAACTTAGGACTTTAACACCTTTCACTTCTGCGTTTATTTGTTTTTTTACAAAACATCATTTGCTTAGGCTGTTAAATACTGTGCTCTTTCATCACTCCTGCTTTGAGTAGTTTAGCTTCTCTTTTGGTAAAAACTTTGTTTTCTGTTAAATGTTCCGCAGCCATTTCTGCTAGTCGCCAGGCCCGACTGTAAAGTGTGAATGGATTATGCTACGATATTGACAGAGATGGATTAGAGTTCAGACTTAAGGTCAGATTACGGATTACTTTAGAACATGTTGACCTCTAGATGTGAAAACCATTTCTTTAGTGGGAGAAAGTTAAAACTAAAAGCTACCCTTTTATTGTAACTCACATTTGTGTGTTGTTGATATTTGATGTGTTGCGTCTTTGATGTCTTGACGTTCTTACGCTGTAGTCTACTGAAATCTAATCATTTGTTAAAGTCCATTTTGGAAAGCGTTCAGGGCATATCACTTCATTAAAAGGTGAACGTTTACAGTCCTGCAGCCTGAATCAAAACAAAAGCTTACTTTCTGTGTGGCTGACTTGTCGGCTGCACATGCAGAGGACTCACCAGCAAGTTCCCAGGGCTCAGCAGATAGCATTCTGCCTGCTCCAGCCATAAATCCTCTTTACATGGCTGGCGATCAAGCCATGATGTAAAGGAGATTAGCCGCAACAGACAGGCAGGCGGGAAGCCGCTTCGCTGTTGGTCAGGGGTCAGGTGATCACACAAATCTGACAGGAGAAACACAGTGAGAGGAAGGTGGTAATAGAAATACAAACAGGTAGGCATGGAGAGGTGTGTGAGCGGACACACCAGAAAAGGTTGGAGGCTTTTCAAAAGTTCTGAGTGATCTGGCTGTAGCCCCACCTCAGGTAACATAAGAGCTGTTTCATCTCACTTCTCATTCTCTCTGTATCTTAATTCTGCACAGGCCACTTTCCTATCCCCTCCTCCTCCAGTCGCTGCAGCGGTTACCATGGAGAACTCCTCGGTGGCCTCTGCGTCGTCCGAGGCAGGAAGCACACGCTCGCAGGAGATCGAAGAGCTGGAGCGCTTCATTGACAGTTACGTGCTAGAGTATCAGGTGCAGGGGATTCTGGAAGACAAGGCAGACGGAGACGTGGACCAGGACGACGGTGGCAAAGTGCCACAGGTCAGAGCCTCAACCTTTAACCTGAGCTCTCTCGTATCTGTTTACAGCAACCTTCTCTGAAACAAATACCCACATTGTATATATATATGTATGTATATATATATACATGTATGTGTATGTATATATATATATGTATGTGTATGTATATATATATATATGTATGTGTATGTATATATATATATATATGTATGTGTATGTATATATATATATATATATATTAGGGCTGCACAATATATCGAAAAATTATCATCATCGCGATAACAGGACATGCGATAGGCCCATCGCAAAGCACGTCAAAAGTGGCAATAAATGTTTGGTTCAAACATTTCCATCCGTGTCAAACAGCACCTTTTTGTAAACCAGCTCTTTTTTACACGGAAGTATTATTTGACCAATCAAATGTAGCCCTTCTGATATGCGGCCAATCAGATGGGTCCGTTCACGTAATACGCCCGCCCCCTACGTAGACCCTTAAGGATGGAAAGCAACAGCCGAACTAGGGCTGGGGGTAAACGATTATTTTTAAAACGATTATTCTGACGATTATTTTATCGAATAGTCGACTATTCTAATGACTATTTAGAAAATTAATCTAATGATTATTTTTCTATTGCACAATTAACAAAAACCAGAAAATCTCAAATAAATTCCTCAAAAAAATTGATAAATTCTTACTGTAAGAGAATAAACACTACAGGCCTTCCATTTTGTATACCACTGCGTTTATTGTGTTGTTTGGTTATGTTCTGGTGACGTGTAGAACTTGGGAGTGCAGGCTGCTGCCTGAGAGGTGGTAGAAGATGGAGTGTCTCCATGCTGCTTTGTTTTGGTCACTTATGTGCGTGAGGCGAGTGGTCTTACGGGTTAAACCAAACTCAGGTGATATTTTACACTAAACCGAAAACCCACAACACTCTAAATGTAATAAAAGGGAGATCTACACCACAAAAAAGATGAACTCTAAACCAAAACGTAACAGCTTATCCCAACGCAAGAAGCTGTTAGCGAAGATGCTAACAGTAGCTTTACCAACATTAAGTTCAAGTTACCAAGTTTAAATAAACCAAAAACACCCAGCAGCAAACAGACCAGCATGGAGGAGAGACTGCTACCACCAAAACAGCTCTCCTCGTGTCTGAAAGAAGCTCCTTAATGAAGGGAGAAGCGCTCCCGGTGATTTTCTACATCTGCGATAGACACGAAGCAGCGCATCTGACCCCGGAAGTTGTTGTCTGTTGCCGGGAGACGAAGGCGGGCAAAACAGGAAAATAATCTAGTAGTGGACGGACGTTGTTCCGGGTCTTCGGTATTTGGCGGAGATGTTAGTGAAGGCGGAGAAGAGGGCGAACTGGAGGAAAAACAGGCAGATTCCTCCTCTATTTACAAACTCCTGGGGATGCAACAAGTGGGCGCGGTGCGTCGACTTCCGGATCTGACGTCGACAAATTTTTAGAATCGAGACGTCGACTTCGTCGAGGCTTCGCTACAGCCCTAACCCGAACTGAGTTAGCGGAGCCGTTCCCTTGTTCGTCATGCTGGCTCAGAGCAACAAACGCACTTTGTGCTGATGTTTCTGAAATCAGCGCTGCTTTCAAACGTGAACGCTAGTCTGCTCGGTGTCGTTAAGCAGCTGATAATAACCGGGCTGGCTCCGACACGTGCCGGTGAACCAACCCACCTCCGTCCATGTCGCTAGTGTTCCACCGGGTGGTGGCTCCGGTTAGCTTCCAGCTAAAAGGCTACAGCACTCTCCTCCCAGTCCCACCCTGCTAAAGAAGGCCTGGAAAAGTTCCCCCACACATCAAAGTGATTTTTCATTTATGAGCTTTTATAACCTTGTTAATCAGGATAGTTGATTTGCTTCGTCGTCTTCCTCCGCTTATCCGGGTCCGGGTCGCGGGGGCAGCATCCCAACTAGGGAGCTCCAGGCCGTCCTCTCCCCGGCCTTGTCCACCAGCTCCTCCGGCAGGACCCCAAGGCGTTCCCGGACCAGATTGGAGATGTAACCTCTCCAACGTGTCCTGGGTCGACCCGGGGGCCTTCTGCCGGCAGGACATGCCCGAAACACCTCCCCGGGGAGGCGTCCAGGAGGCATCCTGACCAGATGCCCAAACCACCTCAACTGGCTCCTTTCGATCCGGAGGAGCAGCGGTTCTACTCCGAGTCCCTCCCGAATGTCCGAGCTCCTCACCCTATCTCTAAGGCTGAGCCCGGCCACCCTACGGAGGAAACTCATTTCGGCCGCTTGTATCCGCGATCTCGTTCTTTCGGTCATTACCCAAAGCTCATGACCATAGGTGAGGATTGGGACGTAGATCGACCGGTAAATCGAGAGCCTGGCTTTCTGGCTCAGCTCCCTCTTCCCCACGACAGATCGGCTCAGCGTCCGCATCACTGCAGACGCCGAACCAATCCGCCTGTCGATCTCCCGATCCCTCCTACCCTCACTCGTGAACAAGACCCCGAGATACTTAAACTCCTCCACTTGAGGTAGGACCTCTCCCCCGACCCGGAGGTGGCAAGCCACCCTTTTCCGGTCGAGAACCATGGTCTCAGATTTGGAGGTGCTGATCCTCATCCCAGCCGCTTCACATTCGGCCGCGAACCTACCCAGCAAGAGCTGAAGGTCAGAGCTGGATGAAGCTAGGAGGACCACATCATCCGCAAAAAGCAGAGACGAGATTCTCCTGCCACCAAACTCGACACACTCCACACCACGGCTGCGTCTAGAAATTCTGTCCATAAAAGTGATGAACAGAACCGGTGACAAAGGGCAGCCCTGGCGGAGTCCAACCCTCACTGGGAACAGGTCCGACTTACTACCGGCTATGCGGACCAAACTCACGCTCCTCTGGTAAAGGGACTGAATGGCCCTTAACAGAAAGCCACCCACCCCATACTCCTGGAGCGTCCCCCACAGGGTGCCCCTGGGGACACGGTCATAAGCCTTCTCCAAATCCACAAAGCACATGTGGATTGGTTGGGCAAACTCCCATGCCCCCTCCATCACCCTTGCAAGGGTATAGAGCTGGTCCACAGTTCCACGGCCAGGACGAAAACCACATTGCTCCTCCTCTATCTGAGATTCAACTATCGATCGGACCCTCCTCTCCAGTACCTTGGAGTAGACCTTTCCAGGGAGGCTGAGGAGTGTGATCCCCCTATAGTTGGAACACACCCTCAGGTCACCCTTCTTAAAGATGGGGACCACCACCCCGGTCTGCCACTCCCTAGGAACTGCCCCCGATGACCACGCAATGTTGTAGAGACGTGTCAACCATGACAGCCCTACAACATCCATAGCCTTGAGATACCCAGGACGAACCTCATCAGCCCCCGGGGCTCCGCCGCTGTGAAGTTGTTTGACTACCTCAGCAACTTCTGCCCCCGAGATCGGACAGTCCATCCCCAGGCCTCCCAGCTCTGGTTCCTCCTCGGAATGCGCATTGGTGGGATTGAGGAGCTCCTCAAAGTATTCCTTCCACCGTCCGACTATAGCCTCAGTTGACGTCAGCAGCTCCCCATCCCCACTGTAAACAGTGTGAGCGAGTTGCTGCCTTCCTCTCCTGAGGCGCCGGACAGTTTGCCAGAACCTCTTTGGAGCCGATCGATAGTCTTTCTCCATGGCCTCACCAAACTCCTCCCACGCCCGAGATTTTGCCTCGGCAACTGCCACTGCTGCACCCCGCTTGGCTATCCGGTACCTGTCTGCTGCCTCCGGAGACCCACAGACCAGCCACGCCCTGTAGGCCTCCTTCTTCAGCCTGACGGCTCCCCGAACCAATGGTGTCCACCAGCGGGTGCGGGGTTGCCACCACGACTGGCACCGGCCACCTTACGACCACAGCTAGCAACAGCCGCCTCGACAATCGCAGAGTGGAACAAGGCCCACTCGGACTCAATGTCCCCCACTGCTCTCGGGACGTGGTCAAAGCTCTGCCGGAGGTGGGAGTTGAAGACCGTCTTGACAGGTTCTTCTGCCAGGCGTTCCCAGCAGACCCTCACTATGCGTTTGGGTCTGCCAGGTCTACGCGGCATGTTCCCTTGCCATCTGATCCAACTCACCACCAGGTGGTGATCAGTTGACAGCTCCGCCCCTCTCTTCACTCGGGTGTCCAAAACATACGGCCGCAGGTCAGATGATACGACTACAAAATCTATCATCGACCTGTGACCTAGGCTGCCCTGGTACCAAGTGTACCGGTGGGCATCCTTATGTTCGAACATGGTGTTCGTTATGGCCAAACTGCGGCTTGCACAGAAGTCCAATAACAAAACACCGCTCGAGTTCTGATTAGGTGGGCCGTTCCTCCCAATCACACCCCTCCAGGTCAAGCTGTCATTGCCCACGTGAGCATTGAAGTCCCCCAGCAGGACAATGGAGTCCCCTGATGGAGCACTATCTACCACTCGTCCCAGGGACTCCAAAAAGGGTGGGTACTCTGAACTGATATTTGGCCCATAAGCACAAACAACAGTCAGGACCCGTTCCCCGACCCGAAGGCGCAAGGAAGCTACCCTCTTGTCCCCCGGGGTAAACCCCAACACACAGGCAGAGAGTCTCGGGGCTAACAAAAAGCCAACCCCAGCCCTCCGCCTCTCACCCGGAGCAATCTAGCAAAGTAGAGTGTCCAACCCCTCTCCAGGTCTCGGGTTCCAGAGCCAATGCAATGTGTCGAGGTGAGTCCGACTATATCTAGCCGGTACCGCTCAACCTCTGCCACAAGCTCCGGCTCCTTCCCCGCCAGCGAGGTGACGTTCCATGTCCCAAAAACTAGTTTTCTTGTCCGGGGATTGGACCGCCAAGGCTCCCGCCTTGGTCTGCCACCCGATTCGCATTGCACCGGACCCTTCATGTTCCTCCTGCGGGTGGTGGGTCCACAGTTGGACGAGCCCATGTATCCGGTTCGGGCTGGGCCCGGCCGGGCCCCATGGGCGAAAGCCCGGCCACCAGGCGCTCGCTCACGGGCCCCAACCCCAGGCCTGGCTCCAGGGTGGGACCCCGGTAACCCTCCGGGCCGGGTACTCCGACTCTTCGTTTTAACCTCCATGAAAGATCCTTCGAACCGTTCTTTGTCTCACCCTTCACGTAAGACCAATTTGTCATGGGAGACCCTACCAGGGGCACTAAGTGCCCCAGACAACATAGCTCCTAGGATCATTAGGGCACTCAAACTCCTCCACCACGATAAGGTGACGGTTCAAGGAGCATATTCAGTTTGTTAGCTTGCTATCAGAATCATAGTTGCAATTTCATCATCTGAGCTGCTTTTTAAGATCTAGGTAAACTTGTTCAATTTGGCGTTAAAAACAAACGTTTTCACATATTTTCTATGTAGTTTTTTTTTTGCCAGTTCCTCTTCTGAAAGGTAGACAATTGTTTTTCTCTTTCCCTCAGAAAATCTTAATTTTCTCCTAGTTTGGCCCAGCACAGATCACTTCCCAATTGCAGCAACATCCTTATATTATAACCACATAAGTGGAGAAAATGTTCAGTAGCAATGAGAGAATTTGCTGTTGCATTTAAGTGATGTTAACTATTATTTAACATTTAAACTTATTTTCTGATTTTATTTATTCAAAAACCCTGGTAAGGGATGTTTTTCTGTATTTGGAGCATCAGAAAAGGTTTTATGGTGGAGGTGATGTATTAAAGTCACTGAGAAACTGCATGCATGCAGTTTGTTGTTTTGCTGCTAATACAGTAGCAGGTGCAGCTGCATATTTTTGCAATAAATATGTTGTCATGGAATTCATGCATTAGTTTTTGTTTGCTTTGAACCCAGAGCAGACGTCACACGCCAGACGACATCAACACTGCATACTTTAGTATTTGTTCATTTATCATGAGTAATATCGATATCGCAATATTAAGCACTGTTATCGAATACCGCAGGTTTTCCTAATATCGTGCAGCCCTAATATATATATATATATATATATATATATATATATATATATATATATATATATATATATATATATATATATATATATATATCAGTGGCGGGCGGTGCATTCCACCCCTGGGCCTTCAGTGATTTCCTATTCAGTCCAATCTAAATTAACACACCTTAAAATACCATCAATAGGACATCACAGCTGGAGAAACCTCTCTCTCTCTCTCTCTCTCTCTCTCTCTCTCTCTCTCTCTCTCTCTCACACACACACACACACACACACACACACACACACACACACACACACACACACACACACACACACACACACACACACACACACACACACACACACACACACCAGTGGCTGGGCAAGACGTCGTTTCCGGAGCCTTTAAAATCAAACTTGCATTCCCAATTGAGAGTAGGAAACTAAGACCACGGATACCGTCAAATCTCAGAAAAGAAAGATGGGTTTAAGAGATGAGACAATAAAATAAATAAGTAAAGCAAACACATTATTTGCATTTGTTTTGGAGAAAATTGCACCGCGAAACAATTGAACATGCTGGCGCAGCTGCACACACCACGTCATACACAATATAAATTGCATAGAAACAGAACACATAGAATTATTTCATTTAGCCATTTTATTTTGTTACCATTTATTATTAACAAAATGAAATGACAATTAAAAAATACTTTCTACTCACCACCATAAATGTCCAGCATGGATCTCCTCCTCTCCTGCTCATTTGAAAATAAAATCCATCCTTCTTTCTTTCCTCAGGAAAACCTCAGTGGCTCTGTACAGTTTTATCTGTGCGCTTCAGGTCCATGAGTAGATCCTTTTCTATGGACATGGAGGCTAATGCTGAAAGCCGTGTCTGTCCGGTCGTGTTTCTGGCGTACGTTTTAACGCGCTTTAATGCTACCAAATCCATCTGATGCGAGCAACAGGCATTCCCAGCAGAATAACCTGCAGCGGTTCTCTGAAGCTGTTTGCCATGGGTACCGTTCATAGTTGCTTGCCTGAAAATGACGAACAAATCCTTTCCCCTGCTGGGACAAGCCAGCTAGCATTGGAGTCGGACGACCTGTTCTCACAAGATCCATTTTTTCTTGAAAGGTCCGTCTGGAAAATGGTGTGGCAAGTAAATCTGCCACCAAGTCCGTCCCTTCTCCTCTTTCAGCCATCATGCGTTCAAAAATACACCGATAGCTGCCTATAGATACAAATCTCTGTGTTTAGTTTTGATATTTTGCTTCATGCCGCTAGAAAAGTTCTAACTACTGCTTATCCAATCACAGGATGCGTTCATGTCAACTTTTGCGTGAGGCCAGCTAGCTGGCCCGGGCCAAGCTGACTCGTGAGCTGATGGGCTATCGCAACTAGATCGTCTCTGTTCACTTACAGCGGACAGCGGGCTTCTCGATTGATTCTGAAGGCCTAGAGCAGACAAAATCTGCCTGAAAACACAAGCTAGCTTAAATCTGATTGGATAACACCCAGCCTTGGTATTGTAACACTGGAAGCAGCGCAGCCAAGTGGGTATAATAGGATATAAAGAAAATAGACCAGTGAAAAAAATTTTTTATTTAAAAATATTTACCAAATAAAAAAAAAATACATTTACGTTTTTGAGTACGTTTAGGCCAGCAGAGAAGGCTTTGCTGGCCCTGACTGCCCACCACTGATATATATACATATATATATATATATATATATATGTATGTATGTATGTATGTATGTATGTATGTATGTATGTATGTATGTATGTATGTATGTATGTATGTATGTATGTACATTCTATTTTTATTTTATTGTTTCTATTATTATCTAAAGGAGATGGAGTAACTTGCTAAACTTGTAGAATACATTATGTGAGTGTGTAAAACTTTATTTAAACTGCTCAGTGAATCACATCTTCAAGGCATTGATGTAAGTTCTAAGTCAGAAATCTTATTAAGTTATTTTATTTTGTTCCAGTGGACAGATGACATTGACAAGAGAGATGGTAGCTGGACATCATCACATGGAAGGGGTTCCTCCAAACCTGTAAGTTTTGATGAAAATTTCTGATTTAAAACCGGTAGGTAGCTTTATTCCTGTCATAAACAACAGCAGATAAAACACAACTATCATGTTTTAAAGTCATACTATACAAATTTTTCATATTGTAAAATCCTTGTCTTGAGCCAGCATGTGCGAAAGTGACCTTTTAGAAGGTTAATAAAATGTCACTCAGACCCCCCACCGCCCCCTGTGGCCAGAAAATCGCATTTGCAACTTCAGACTGGTGGCCACCATCTGTTGGACTTAGGAAAAAATGGAGCTGACATACTTGGCGCAGCAGTTTGCTTCCATCATGTTTTCCGCATGTTTTAGATCATGAACACAGCTGATTTAGTGATGAATCAATCCTGTGGAAACTAATGAAGGCTGGGGAGACATTTCAGCAATAAAGCCTAATCTATACTTCTCCGTCAACTCTGCGAGTGAGAGACACACACGCATTGACAGAGACGTCTTGCTCTCGGACATCTCTGTCAGCTGGGGATAGTTGCAAAACAATTCCCCACATCAGGACAACAGAGGGCGTAGTGCTATTCTGAGGCATCCTGCCACCATTACAGTCACGTATCCGGTCCACAATAGTGCCTACTACTATCTACTACAATCTACTATTGTGTTCACATCATTTTAATGTATTTCAGAGACTTTTGAACATGAAGAAATTAGTCCCTCATACACCTTTAAACTCACGTTTCTTCTTTTTTCCGTCCATGAATAAACGCTTGCTGCATATCTCTGTACTCCTTCAGTCTCGGGTGAACAAACGTTCATATTTTCAGACATTTTCCACAATGCATTCTTCAATCTGTTCTGTGTCTGCCGCTAGATATTTTTACTTTTTGAGAGGGCATAGGCGGTGCTGTTGACAAAATTACAGGAAAACGGCATCCTGACCAATCACAAGCTTGCTGTCTCTGTCACTTTTGATGGATTTGTCTCAGTCACCCTCTGCGAGCTCGTCGGAGAGCTCTTGCGTCGACTCATAAACACAGGAAAGTTTTTTTTTTTACCATGCTGACAGTTTCAGCCACTCCTGCGATCTTCATCAGAGTTAGCTGCTAAAAGCAACATCACTTCCTTCTCCATTTATCCACGGGCAGCAGAGGACGGTGTCGCCCTCTGCTGCCCACGCTCTCCTCACCGATGACGCAGTTCCATGCATGATCTAATGTGTAGACCCCATCGTCTTTGTTCATGGTTCTGCGCCCACATCTCCGTATTTCTATGGCTTCTTTAATCCATCTTTTATATTTTTTTGTTTCATGTTTATGATCCTTGTGTTGTCCCAGTCCATTATATGATTCTCCCTTGTGCAGTGGTCCATTACGGCTGATTTCTTTACTGTGCTTTCTGCTTCTTGTCTTGCTACTCGTGTGTCTTTGGCTTGTTTCCTTCTCACACTCCATTCTATGTTCTATAATTCTTGTGTTGAGTTGG
This sequence comes from Nothobranchius furzeri, assembly GCF_043380555.1. Taxonomy (NCBI): domain Eukaryota; kingdom Metazoa; phylum Chordata; class Actinopteri; order Cyprinodontiformes; family Nothobranchiidae; genus Nothobranchius; species Nothobranchius furzeri. Next base: position 58,142,312 of record NC_091746.1, read on the forward strand.
AATCCGGTTTCTCCTTTGAATGTTTTATTGTAGAGGCCAGCCGATATGTCGAGCTGATGTATTCAATTTCTTCTATGTCGGCCATTGGCCGAAATTATTTTCAAAACGGCTTATTATATCACCGGCGTCAGGGGGTTAACTAGAGACGGGTATTTTAATTGTATTTTTTGCCTCCTAAATGACGTGCATTTCAACTCCTGAAAGCTAAACTGATGTGTGAGATAGAATGAGGGCAAAATACATTAGTGGTCTAGAAAATATGCCTTCATTTTGTTCATTTTCTATTTCCAAGCACAAAAACAAATTTTTATATGGCCTGACTCCTGGTGGCAGTTTCTCTCATCTGTTATATCGTCTTTGTAAAAGCTATTTAAGATTCAAAAGTTTAATGAGCTCTTTAGCCCTGATTCTCCCTCCACCTTCATGTTACCTGAATTGCTACAGTAATTGGTGTTTTAACTGTTTATATTAAACATATGATGAGAGGAGAGTGGTAACAGCAGCCCTGGGCATTTCACAGCTCTTCACTTTGAGTGGTGTTGAGTCCAGCTGCTGCTGTTTTAATGTGTTTCCTAAAACTGACTAAGAAGCTTTTTCACATTTTAATTCCACTGACTATTTTTACTATTAAACTAAGTTTGTAGCAAGATGCTTTAAATGAGCAAACACTTTTTGTAGTGGAAGGTTCAGAATGCATAAAGGGCCTGAAACCGAAGGTGTTATCAGATGATTATCAACTTTTAAAAGTCCCAGCTGTCATTTTTAATTCAGACCATGTTTACCATCTTATCATTTATAGTGTTTGATTTTTCTTTTACGGTTTCATGAAGTTTCCTTCACTCAACAGTGTTTTTCTTGTTTGCTCTTGTTGCTGCAGGATGAATGGGAACACAGCAGCAACGGCAGTACTGGTTCTAGGCCCAGTTCAGGGTCCAGACCTGGATCTGGCTCTCGCTCCGGCAGCAGGGGCCGAAACAACCAGTTCAAAGGCCCTGCCATGGTACCAAAGTGTATTTTGTGGCTTCTAATCATGACGTTATACTCATTTTTACTTCAGGAATATTTTTTTAAGGGGAAAACATTAATCTTTGAAAGATACAATGGTCAGTAAAACAAAAATAAAAGTTGGAATGGGAGCAGGAAAATGCAGTGGCTTTAATTTTTGATGCAGCAGCACTTGCTGGAATATCTAAAATCAATAACAAGGGTGTGATTTTTTTTTTAAGATGTGTGGAGTTTCTAAATGCTGATTCCCGTGTTTTGTCCTAGAATGGGAACAGAGATGTCTCTTTTGACATCTTGGGGACGGACATATGGGCTGCAAACACAATGGATTCATGTGGGTGAGTACCTCATGTTTCCAAACATTGCTTCTGAATCATGTGACAAACGTGTTGTCTCATCTGTTTAGCCTGTGTGCCCTTTACATTGTTACAGATCATAAAAGACTGTTTCAGCTCTCTACCTGCCTTGGTTTTCAGTTGTTTTATTCAGAGCTTGAGGCTTGATGATGCCTACATTTTATTATTATTACATTTTCATGTGTAAAAATTCTAAAAAAAAAAAAAAAAAACTTCTGTGTTTTAAAAACACAGTTAGGTTTTTGGGGGCTGAAGATAGTTTTTATCTATTTAGTCACATCTAGAAATAAACTAGTCTGCCTGTTCTGAGAACTCAAGGATTAAAAACTTCATAGAAACTCTGAAAACAAAGACCACAAATCCATCTGATTTCAACTCAACACGTTTAATCCAAAATTTGCGCTGATTGGTTGGATTGAGGGAAAATAGATCGACATCAGTGGCATTAAAGGATGATTGGGTAGCCATGGTAGCCTGTAACACAACGTCACCTACCCAAGATCTGGCCACGTTGGCACATTTGAGCTTGCAGTCAGATCAGTGGGATGATCTGAGCATCTCTGCACTCCCACAGGCAACAAATGATTTTACTTAAGTCATTTCTGAGCTTCTAATTAAGTCTGTGTGATTAAAAATAGGACAGATTATCCTTAATGCTCATTACCCTTGGAGAAAACTCACTTTTTATTTCAAGAGAGTTACACTGGCAAACACAAGCTTGTCAGCTCAAAGCAAAGATAAATTCCATAAACACGTATATTATAACACATATATTATTCTAGTTTAAATCCAACTCATCTGAGTAAAGAAGGCAGATGTTGGACCATCTTAAATTCCTCTGCAGTGATTTTGATGCTCTTTGCTAAAAACGGCTGTATCTCTGTGATTCTGCTGTAGAGGTGCAGGCTGGGATGTGCAGCCAGAGAAGCTGGACTTCAGTCACTTTCACAGGAAACAATTCAGAGGGATGCCAAAGCACCTGCCACACATCGACAGAGAGGGGTGAGAGGTTCATTTATTAGAAAGCTTTGATTTGACTCTGCAAGTTATTTTGGTCACTCCTATTGATCTCATTGATGTGGTAACATTCATATAAAATCTGCTGGATCTGTCTGTGTTCATCCACGTTTTCAGCATGAGCAAAAACAAGTTTGCAGAAGAAGATAGTATTGACATGAACAGCCTAGAAGGGTTCCTGCCACATCTGCGCTCTGTAAGTTACAGATTTTTTTTGTTGTGTGTGTTTGTTGTGAAACTAAATCCACTCTGGTGTGAAATCAAACTTTTCATGTTTAAACAAATGTGAATGTGGCTCTACTAACTTCAAAACGAGTCACTTTGTGATTTTCTCTAGCTGTTGGAGAGTGACCCCTAGTGGTGTAGAAAGATGGAGCTTTTGGTGATCAGGTGGAGCTCAAATCAGTGTTAAATGAGGTTTAATGTGGTTAAATTATCATATAGGTAAAAATGTATTTTTTTTTTCAGTCAATCCACACGATAAGCTAAGTGTTGTTGTAATGACTCAAACTAGATTAAAAGAAATCTAACAAAGTTTATTCAAACAAAACTAATTTGAAAGAAAAATGAAGGGATGCAAAAATTCTTAACATTTGTTGAGGAAAAAATATTAATTTAGAAATTTTATAAAAGGAAACCAAACTCTAAAAAGTTAGAAATGCAGACAATCTGGTGAATGTTTTGGTCCTGCGTTGGTCCCAAAGCTCCTGCAGCTGGGTTCTTCATGCTGTCTCTGGATGGTGGTGAGTATGTGAGGGGGAAGGACAGCTCTTCTCATCGGGCACAGGAAGTACAGGCGCCTCTAAGCTTTTAGTGTGTGGACATCAAGACACTGTCTCCTTTGCATAGACACTCTGCAGTCCATACATGGATTAATACATAAAGAAATACAGTTCTAGAAAAGAAATCTTTAATATTTTTTTATTCAGGGAAAACACACATATCCTGTCAGAAACAATTGCTAAACAAAACACAATATTTTCTTTTTATACATATAAAGAAATGAAATGGGTCTTTAATTTTAAATCTTTGAGGACACCCAGTGGTAACGTGGCTCTACAAAGAACTCACAATGCAATATTTTACCGCCACCTAGTGGTTACAGGAACCCAAGACAGCCTGAGCCCAAATATCAAGACCGAGTTTAACACTCACTCACAATAAAAACAGCTCAAAGTTATAAGTAGATTTATATATATCTAGCTAGATTTTTTAATTGTAATGTATAAGTACTGTACTGTGACTGTTTTAAAGGAACACACCAGCTTATTGTTTCACTGACATCTGCATCAGGAGCACTGAGTGGTGACTAAATACGGATCCAAGTTCTTTCAGTTCTGCATGTCCTGCAGTCAAAAGGGTAGACACAATAACAGCTTCCTGATGTCATCATACCTCTGCGTGTGTGTTTGATTCAGCAGCAGTGTAAAGGTGTTAGACACTGGAGTGATAACTTTTAAACTATTCAGTTCTCTTGGTGTTTTTCTTTCTCTTCCTGCCCTGCTGTCACGGTGACGGTGCTCCAGTGTCTTCCTCCTCCCTTCCCCTTCTGGCTCTTGAGCTTCACTATTTAACTTTAATGGTGCCTCAGCTAAGATGGGTCTAAGCTGTGCTACACTGTGGCTTGTTCATCAGTTCCCAGAACGTTGTTTCTGTTCAAAAGCAAAAGAGAGTCTGTGGAGTTTGTCAGGTTACTTAGAGTCAAATGTGTGTGAGCTCAAGGACAGAAAGTCAGAGATGCTTTTTCTTACTGGGACCATCTTCATCCTGTCACCATTTTGCAGGCTTTACTTACTCCTCCTCACTTACTGTCCTGTGAGTTTTGTGCTTCAGGCTCCAAGAAGGTTTGTCTTAAATATCTACCGTTTTTATTCGTGGAGGTGTTTCTTATTCTAACAAGGCCGATGACAGTTTCCTGTTCTTAATGACGTTAGCAAGCATCAGTGTTAGGTAGATAAAATATCCCACCTACTGGGCTTTTATTTTAAACCATAGGGGGCATAGGCTAACGCTGCTTTTTTTTTGTAATTACAAGCGTTTTGTCTTTCATCCACGTAATAGTGAAACTTCATCATCCAAAATCAGGCTCTGTATTCCACACTTCAAAATAACAGTCACTTCCCTTTTTCCTGGAGCTAGAATAGGCATCCAAATAGCCCTGGGATATATAAAACCTATTCTTGTGTGTGTGTGTGTGTGTGTGTGTGTGTGTGTGTGTGTGTGTGTGTGTGTGTGTGTGTGTGTGTGTGTGTGTGTGTGTGTGTGTGTGTGCGCGCGCTTCCTCCCTTTGCTCTCAGACTCTGTCGGACATCATGTGGCCTCTCAGGAATGTTAACCTACACACACAATAACCCTGCTCTCACATCCGATGTCAGGCTGTAATGACAGAAGCATTCAGGGGTCAGAGGGCAAGTATTTGATCTGTGGATTCACACCACGTAGGAGATGGAGGGTAGAAAATAATTATAAAATGGACACAAAAACCATGAGTTGGTTGTCTATTTTATATTTTATAGGAATAACAGGTTATAATGATTATAGTTAATTAAATTTGATTCCTACAAAGTTTTCGTTTACCATATATGGCTAATCTTCTAAGCCCAGGTGCCACCAAGAGTTGTGATCAAGTTGATGTTCATCACATTGAAAACATTTAGGTAATGTATGTTTTATGTGAGGTTTTACCCAGAAAAATCAATAATAAACTCATCCTGAAGAGTGTATGCTGATAGTACAAGTATTGATTAGGTAAGTAAAGATTGTTTTAATAGATTGTCCTTGTGTCCTCTTCAGTTTGTTACTCTAGCCTTTTTCAGCCTGTTTTTGTTTTCTAAGGCCCGAGGTGTGTCACTGAGGCAGATAAACAGTTTTTTCTTCTACAGATTAAAACTAATGTTGTTTCTTAAGCCAGTACAGGGTTTCCCCCAGAAAATGAGTTTAGCCTGGCGGATTCGTCCGTCAGCCGGGGTTCACGCGCTCCATCCAGCAGCGCTCCTCAGTGGGGGTGGGGGGGGTTGCACACGTTCCGCTGCTGTTTCTCGTCAGTATCAGCTGATGGAGGGCTTTAGTTTCGTTGCATGTCAGCGGACTCAGTAGGGTCAGGGAGGGGGGCAGGGCATGACGCTTAGCCTGGCGGGTGGCCAAGCAAAGCCTGGCGGGCCGCCAGGCTTATAAAGCGCTGGGGGAAACCCTGCAGTATGTGCTAAAATGGCCCATTACAGGGTGAATGAAATATCTCTCAGCAGACATAAATTATGAATGACCCGCACTTGTATAGCGCCTTTCAGAGTCAGAGGACTCCAAAGCGCTTTACACTACATTGTATCATTCATCCATTCACACACACAGAGTCACGCTGGTGGGGATGAGCTACGATGTAGCCACAGCTGCCCTGGGGTGTACTGACAGAGGCGAGGCTGCCGAGCACAGGCGCCACCGGTCCCTCTGACCAGCAGGCAAGGTGGGTTAAGTGTCTTGCTGAAGGACACAACAGCAGAATTCTCTGTCCGGAGCCGGGATCGAACCTGCAACCTTCCAGTTATTGGACAACCCATTCAACCTGTTGAGCTACTGCTTAAAGAAGAATCGGTGAAGCATCTTTATGTATTTTCCTCAGATTACATTGATGTTTTTTTGTCAATGGCAGCTGAAGACAGGGTCGTGAAGGGATTGTGTCTGATTGCAGTCACAGATGTACTTCACACTGTCACTGAATGTTCATGGACTCGTACTTCACACTGTCACTGAATGTTCATGGACTCGTACTTCACACTGTCACTGAATGTTCATGGACTCGCACATCTTTGCTCGTGACGTGGATGGCAGTTGTTGGATTAGAGTCCAGGAAGCGGCAGCAAACGTCTTGACTAGTATAAGCTAACCATTAGCATTAGCAACTCCACCACATGGCAGAACTTCTCTAGGCGTGTTATTTGTGGAGATAAAGCATTAACATTGCAAAGCAACTAAAGTGAGAGGTAGAGTCGTGTGACTGTTAGCCAATCAGAGGCGAGATGTCCAAATATCAGGAAATAAGACTAAATCCTGCCATCTGAAGCTAGTTTTTCCTCCAGCTGAAGTGTGGTGATACCCCCCTCCCCGTATGATTTACAAGGCATTAGTTCCTTCTAGGGACCACTGAAAATGTGTTAACTAAATGAGTGCTCAACACCTAACAACATAATGTCTGCTTGTTTTGAGAATATTATTCTAATAGCTGCTATTAAAACCCTACAAGTGTTGATTTATCTTTTCCCACATCTTTTCTTCATGACACCCACTGAAGGATGTAGGTTTTATATTAACACCAGATTATCTGTATTGTGACCGAAACATGTTTAATGTAGATGCGCTCGGCCCTTACAGCATTTAGAATCATACCAGCCAAAATGTGCTTATCCACACATCAGCAGCTGTGTGTTACATTTGATTTATGTGCTGACTAATACCTAATACCAGCTTGATGCTTTCTTTGGTGGGAGGTGGCATCTGTAGTCCAGTAGGTGCTACTGTTTCTGTACAGCTGGTGTGACTGCACATCAAGCTGTCATGTTAACATATGATGAAGAAGTCTGCCACATAACACTTAGCACTCACTTTTTAAAATGATGGCTTTTATGTAATAATGAAACTAATACGATTGCTTTTACTGGATCATAACTACTGAGGAGATGACTCACCTTAACAACAAAGGACTAATGTGACAGTCTCAGACAAATTAGCCAAATTTTGAACGATTTCTTAGGTGGTTTCCTTCAAGCTTGTGCCAGTAAGACATTTTGAGTTGTCATGACACGTAGGGGGCACAAGGGAAGAAGCAGAGGGATTGAGTGGGGAGAAGGAAAAAGTGGCTGGTGACTAAGGAGATATCCGGTCTCTGGTGTGTGTGGACAAAGCAGGAGTCTGGAGGTGAGATATTGCAGACCAGTCGGCCCCTCTGTCTGGATGTGTACGTGCTGCTGAGCAGGACTTTGGCTGTGGAGGGACACTGGGGGCGGGTAGAAATTATTTTTTTTTCCTTGGTAGCCTTGTCTGTCAGCTGCCAGTTTTTTCTATGACCTGAGGTCCTCTCAGCAGTTACTAAACCCTGTAAGTGAATCTGTCACCATCATGTCTTTTCTACCATTTCATACTTCATATGACTTGGCTTCTTCCTATTTGCTGTTTCCTTTTTCCTCTTCTCTTTTAACCATCACCTAACATGCTGTGGTCTCCTCCTTCTCCTTAAGATGTCCTTCACTCCTCCCTTCCATCCTTCAAGTGTTGGTAGGCAGCAGAACAATATCCAGGGGGTCAGGGTGACCAGTAGCCCCCTCCCTGTTGTTACTTCCTCCCATTGTTCCTCCTTTTTCTGCCTGTTTGCTCTTACACTTTATTAGCCACTCACACACCAGCTTCATCACTGCTGTAGGCTGATGTTCTTTAGAGACTGAACCTGAGGATATGCATGTAAGCAGGATAACAGCTGATTAGGGACCTTCTGAGTGCAAACTGGTATTCAGCATGTGAATATGCAATATCTTCAGATATTTGTGGTCGACCATAATTGTTCACAACTTGCGGTTCAAATCTGCTTCCACCACATTCCCTGCATGTTTTAGATCACGAACACATCAGATTAGTTAATTATAAGATGACTCACTCCTGTAGACACTAAGGAAGGCTGGGAGATATTTCCGCTGTTAGACTAAGGTAGGGGTTTGCAATTCGGGTGCTGGAGGGCCGGTATCCAGCACGTTTTAGTTATAACCCTATTTCAGCACACCTGATTTCAATCAGCAGGCAATTAACATGCTTCTATTGAGCCGGTGATGAGCTGGTGCAGAGGTGATTCAACCACTGAACAAAGTGTGTTTGATTAGAGAAACCACTAGAAGGTGCTGGATACCAGCCCTCCAGGCCCGGAATTGAATACCCCTTGACTAAAGTGTCAAAATAAATTTCCCTCTGGGATTAATAAAGTATTTTTGAATTTGAATTTGAATTTGAAAAAGATGATCAGGCAGCAAAGAGAGAGGTTTTGCTTTTGGTTCTAATTAATGGACACAAGGGGGTGCTAAATGAAAGCCAAAACTGTGAGTCTCCTTTTAAAGTGACAGTGTGTATTTTTCCTGGCGATAGGGGGCAGTGGATACTTAAAATTGTTGCAAGCAAGCAGTATTTTAGTGTTGTAGTAAGACTTTATCAACGGAAGCTAGTTGGAGTCAAAAAAACCCGGGGAGTGCAAACTTTAGCAAAATAACAAGAACATCAGACTCCCTTTCTTCACTGGCAACAAGTGAAGGAAAATGTGTAAAACAACAACATTTAAGAATGACGAAAGTTTTATAACCGTTTGTTACAAATCAGTAAATGCATTTTGTCCTCATGGGCTCCCGTACAAGGAAACATGGCATCTAATATGGCGTTGCACAGAGACTTAGGCCCATTCTCAATACTCACACTGCGCCCTGCGGACTTCAGCAAAGTGCACTTGGATAAAGTGTGCAGTAGGGTTTGAGTGCGTAGTACACAAGTGTGCAAATAATTGCCGAATTGAGATGGGGAGCATTGCGTCATCGATCGCAACCAAGCCCCCATAATTTGGGTCTGGATATGAAGCAAAACAGGAAGTGACAAAAATTGCCGTTCCACCCTCATCCGCTGGGGGCTGGTGTCAGAAGCGAGCAAATCCTCATTGACCCCCATGTTAAAAATACCAATTTCACAGCAGAAATAAACATGTTTACAGCCTGGTTCCAAAACATGTTTTAGGTTTAATAGGTCTAGTTTACACTCATGACAACTCTGTGGGGGGTGAATTTTTTGTCACTCTTCTGTTTAAGTGTATTAAATGCCTAAAATTCTGAATAATTAACGAGCATCAGACCCACTTGACCGCAAGAGGGAAAGGCCTCAGCCTGAGCCTCGGCCTCGCCTGAAAACTGTTGTGCCATTTTCTGTCTCTTAACTTAAACCATTAGTTGTAGCGTTTGTGCGTTCTTTTTTGGATATTATTTGTGCAATTATTTGACTAAATTACTTGCTGTGGTATTAATTGCACGAATAGGGCGTCCAAGGAGTCTCCACTTAATTTTTTTCAGTAAGTCAAATTATATTTATGTATTTATTTCGATGATTTTAGGTCACTGCCGCTCTTGCACTAGCTGAGCTTAGATTTTAACATGTACTGTTTAACCATGAAATTTAAATGTAATAGGGTAAAACCCAGTGCATTTAACATAACGCTGCATTTTTGAAAATGGGTGAAATATAACATGTTGGTGGTGCTGGGTTCCGACTATCGGTATGGTCCTCTCCCCTCAGCGGCAGCTCGGCACATCTCTGACCAAAGCCTGTCTGCTGTGCGGCTGCCGGCTTGTGGAGCTCTCGGATGGAAACCGATGTTTTCCACCCTGTTCTCCTCAGCGGCAGCTTGGCGCATCTCTGATCGCAGCGGCGCCTGTCTACTGTGTGGGCTGCTGGCTTGTGGAGCTCTCGGGAGACCTCTGTGTTCCACCTGGTTCTCCCCAGCGACAGCCTGGCGTATCTTTGACTCAGAAGCTCCGGTGTTGTGCACAGTTTACTCCAGTTGTAGCTAGGTAGCTATCTCCATTAGCTTAGCTCCCACCTCCGCGTTAGCTTTGGGCTAGCTTTCAGCTACATCACTTCAGTTCGACGGTTATCGTCATTTGATCCAGCCTTCCAGCCCCACCCTCAGCTCCACCTCTTTTCCCTTTTTTGGAATTGTCTGGGCTTGACGGAACCTGTGACACGGTCAAATTGGCGGTGGTGGCCACCTCCCATTTTGGCACAAAAACTTATAATTGGAGCCTATGGACAAGAATTGTCCAGTATATATGTCGATGATCGCAACGCATGCTGGGAAACCTTTTTTCAAAAACCTTTATTAATAACTTTAAAACAAACAACAAAGCAATAATTTGAAATGAATGCAACTTTATTGACACTTTGTCTAAAACATCCAGAGCATCAACTAACCATCCTAAAATCAACTAATTTCATTAGAAAATACATATTTTTCAGAGAAGGAACTTGAGCCTTTTCTCCTGCAGTTATGACTTTTGGATAATACCCTTGCCCGAGGTCCACATTGCTGTGGACTTGGGTAAAGTGCAGATTAAGTGTGCAATGGGGGCATGGTCAACTTCTGTACTTGAGAATTGGGACACCCTACACACTCGCACCCCTGGCCGGGAATGCGCAATTGAAGGGCGCAAGGGTACAAGTGCGGGTATTGGGGTTGGGCCCTAGACCCACTCCCATGTATTTTAGACCTGATTTTTATGGTTAGTTGTTATGAAGCCACTAATATTTTTCAACAACTGAGCATCATTTTATTTATTTTCAACAACATTTTGATCGATATTTCCAGAAATGAATGGTAAAAACTACACCATGGCTCTTTAAAGTTATTAAACTTATTATTGGAGCAGGCTCTTACCTTAATGATCTGAGTCGATTAGCTTTTAATTAAGCAATGTCACACAAGAGGGAGTGCGTTATTGCTGAATATCAGCACTGGCGTGACTCGGTCGTAGGCACGAGGCCGAAGGCCGAGTGCTGTAGAAAATCACACCAGTGCTGATATTTAGCAAAAACACACGACCTCCAGTGTGATATTGCTTTTATACAACAGTTCTACCTGCTCATTTTATTTTTATAACAACAATAAGCAACAACAGCATTTATTTCATCATTTATCAGGCTCCGCCAACACAAATGGTCCCAACACGAAACGGAGACTCAGACAAGGCTGTTGCTAGGCAACACAAACATTTTCTACACATTTTCTACAAAGCACTGTAATAACGGTTAGAATGCCTGTGCACAGCGGAGTGATATTATTTTTAAACAGTCCCAGTGCTGTTATAGTCCAGTATCAGCACTCTTGAAAAGTCTCTTGACCAATCAAATCACTCGGTCAGAACTAGCTGTTGTATAATGGCGAACAAAGAACGTAAAAAATGTTTTATGATGAGTAGTTTTTTCTTCTTCCTCTCCGTTTCTATTTTTGTTTGTTCCCCTTTGCACCTTTTCTGTCCCCTGTAAAATGTAACCGTGATAGTAAAATACAGTAATTAGATTTAAAAATCACAACATGCCCTATAGGTTAACAATTGTACATCGCTTTGGATAAAAGCGTCTGCCAAATAAACATAATAACTAAAAACATAGCATACACCAAACAAAGGCAAAAATATGCATTTAAAAAGAAATAATACTTATAATTCCCTTTTTTATTCATCTCCCTTTACATTAGTTTAACTTCTTTGTTGTTTGATATGTGAAATAAACATTTCATCATCATGGTTAATCAGGAGAGAATAATTATCTTAGTTTTGTTGTTCATACCAAGCATATATGTTTAATATTCCCTTGGTATTTGGTATCAAAATTATATTTCACAATAAAAAATTATTTAATAGACAGAATTAAATTGCATACTTATACTTTATGTATCTCAAATTATAAATGTGAGTGAGCCAATCAAAAGGTAATTGGATGTTTAGAAGAGGTAAATATGAATGAATGAATAAATAAAGCAAACATGAAAAATTCTCTTTATATTTCTTTGTGGCAAATGTTATTAATATTAATTAGTGATGACGTCAATCCAAAAGCATCATATTGCTTTGGTTTGTAGCATGTTTTGAATAAATATTCAAACCACTTGCCGTAACAACTCAGAGAAACACATGAAAGAAACATGCTGGGAGGGCTGATCTATTTTCCAGCTGTCACATAACGGATTTTACGGATTTTCTCCAAAAGTTTTCTCGGTACAGGATTCTCCCGATCTGCTTCAGGCCTTTCATGTAACTTAAATCTGCAGCTAGTGTCTCTCAGTGAGACATAAAGAGGAGATATAGAGCTTTCCCAGTCAGATTCATCAGGTGATCTGTGATAACAGGCATAGATGTGAGATCCTGACATCTACGTCTCGTTTAATAAGCAGTCTCAGGCTGCAGACACAGGCGGATTGATGGGTACATCAAAGAACTTGGTGGTCTGGCAACAGGAGATGGAGCCGTTGTGGGTTTAAAGTGTCAGAGGGCAAAGAAAGGAGGAAAACCTGCTGCTGCAGGAGTATGTTTCATATGTACATGGATGGCATCCCTTTGAGTGATGAACAAAGGCTTCAATCACAACATCCTCCAGTCATCTGATGTGGTGTATCTCCATGTGATCTGCTTTCCATTAGACTCAAAAGGACTAGCTATCAAAGAGAGACTAAAGAAGTTGCAGCTTTAATTAGACTCTAAATATGTTTTAGTAACTCTCTAGTACCTGTCTCTAATAAATTAAAGACGTTTTATCTCTGTGCTGGATTTCTCAGCCGTTAAAAAGCTAGATCTCCTCCCAGACGCAGACAAGAGCATTATTTATTCTGGCTTGATATCAACGCCTGCCTTCCTGCTCCCTCGCTGTATTTTATTGTACGTGCTTGCTATCTTGTATTTGCAGTCTCTCATAGTCATTCTTGCTCTTGCCGTCTCCTCTGCTCTCAACAACCTGTGCTGTAATACCACCCCCGGGGTAGTTTTAAATTTATTGCTTTTGGCTCACGGCCCCTGCAACATAAATAAGCTGAGAGAAACAATGGACTGACCGACTGAGCATCATACCAGAGTTGCTGCACATTAGAAGTAACAGGAAAGCATGCACTTCACGTTGTATGCATTTGCATGGGGAAAGTTCTGCAGTCATTATTTTCTGTTTCTATTTTTCACATTTCCTTCCTCCATAGCCTTTCTCATTTCCCTGCTTTCCTTCCCTGCTACTTAATTCTCTAGCAAACTAAAGTAGTGTTTTTGTAATGAATGGATCGGCGATGTGATCCAAGTCGTGACCCTTAAAAACACATCCGTTAGACGTTTTTCATAACATTAAAAGGACTTCTTAGTTTTATCACGGAAACCGGTGTAGCGTAAACCCCGTTAACAAAGTGGACAATAATAACGTCTTGTTTTTAAAAAGATATATTATCTTGGTGGGTTTACCGTGGCTGCGGGTGTAGGTGCGGTGACCCTTACCAGCCACCGTATCATCTGCTGAAGTTGCCGGCGGCACATGTGCACTTTGTTGTTTACAACCAAAGCTTTCTTGAAGCTAAAGCTGAAATCATGGCCAAAGGAAGAGACGGCAGCACTCAGGACATTTATTATCCCTCAAAGAAGACAAAGTGGGAAGTACGGGCATTTTTTGGATATTTGAAGAATGCCGAGGGACAGTTGATAGAAGATGGCTATCCTGTTTGCAGCACGTGCAGAAAAAGTGTCTGTGAAAGGCAGCAACGCTTCAAATCTCATGACACATCTGACCATCACCCACAACTCTACAGTCAACGCAAGGCAAGCTAACGTTAGCGTTTTAGCAAAAATGCGTGCTCCGAGGATTTGGGTTGAGGGAGAATACAACGAGTCGATATATAAAGCAGCCACAGCACCGCTACCTGCATATAAACCGTGTCGCGGACACCCCCATGTTGAAATGACACTATGCATTATGGGGCTCCCAGGAGCAGATAAGAGTTGGTCTCTCTCTGAGAATAATTATGAATTTAACAATGATTACTGCCTGATGACATTTTCCCAAATCTGCAAAGCTCACTGGAAGGACACAAACCGAGGATGATATTTTCCTGATATAGGGTTTATTACTCAAGTAAGGGTAAAAAAAGTATCTGATTAGAAGGCTACTTGAGTACTGAGTGTCTTCTGATCTAATATTTTTAAAATGATGACATCAAACAGACAAAAAATAAGTTATGGGCAAATATTGCTATTTTAAAGACTAAAGGGGAAAATGTAAACAAATAAACAACATAATTACAAAATAACAAATTTTAGGCAAAATTTAGACACAAACTAAGGACAATATTTTCCTGATATACAGGGTTTATTTAGTTGTCTAAAAATGTAACACGTTTAAAAAAAATACTGCGATAATACCGAAAACCGTGTTAATTTTGGTCACAATAACCGTGAGGTTAAATTTTCACACAGTGACAACCCTATTCCCCTACCAGTGATCGATGCTACAGAGTTTGTCAACATTTTTCTTATGATGGCACATTATATTAAAACCCCTGAATTGTATCCTAACAACATGTTTGACCAATCAGATGTAGTGTTGTTGTCCTAATTTTTCACAGCTAATTGAAATGATCCTGACAGAATGGGTTGTGACCTTTGAGATAATAGAAGAGAAAGAAAATAGATGGAAAAATGTCAGTCCATTACAATATTCAACAATAACATCAGAGTCACATTAAGGTTGGGCAACTGGTCAAACGAATTGACCACTGACGATAGACCAAGCCTTTTGCCAATTGTTTTTTTTTTTTTTTTTTTTTTTAGAGAAAAAATGTTAGAATTAGTCAAACAGGTTACTGGTCAAATCAGTGTCTTATTTGCAAAACTCTATGTACATATACATGTTAAACATCATAGGAAGGCTAGGATTCTTGTGATTCTAATGATGTATGCCAATCAAGAATACAACCATAACTGAGATTTAGAAAATGCTTTTGCAAAACCGCGTATGGTCGAACAACAAAGATGGTCTTTTTTTAATCCACAAAGGTCCAAATAATTTACTCCAATAAAATTTTGTCCATAATCCAATATAATATGACTCTAAAAATGTAAAAAAAAAAAATGTTCTTTTTCACGTTAACAACCTGTAGCATCCCCATATTAGCCTCAAACTTTTGATTGACACCTGATCCAATAGGTGAAGTGTTGCCCCCTCTGCTGAGGCAAAATCTTTAGTAGCCGACAGGTAAAAGTGACACTTGTGTAGCTCAAACCAATTGCAGGATGCTGTTGATTGTCACATCAAATAGCCAATGAAATTCAATCATCAGTCATCTTCCACATGAGGACCAAATTCAGTCTGCTTCCACAAACTCATTAAGACATGTTTGTGACTGATGGATCATTGTGTCTGGCTCACAAAAGTGAGTTGGTTGGGAAAAATAATACATTTAAGCGTAATCTAATCAAATCCAACATTATTTCTAAGTAGAAGTAATGTCTAACAAAACTAACATTAAAAATAATTCAACAGTGCCCATGGTAATATATCATATATTGTGCCTACTGTTGCTCTGGAAAGTGTAAAATAGCATGATATAGGCCCTTTAAAGCCAGCATCTCACTAGGCAACATGTTCAGGAAACTGTGAGAAAATACACATTTTCAATTGATATCACACAGAAATTGCAAATACATGATATCTGGTGAACATGATAGGTCTTCTTTCTAGTTTTCCCTAACAAAACTGTGTTGTGCTGCTTGACTGAAACCTGTTTTTCAGATTTTTGACATAGCTTAATTCAATCCTAATGTCGCTTATTAAGTCTGAACACTAATGAGTTAGAGGTGTGTTTCCTTGTTTTCTGTTAAATTTCCAAGACCGTATTGACTTACCCTGAATGAACCTGTAAAGAAAACACTAATCTCTGTCTCATACTGTCTGCATTTGTCCCACAAATACACAAATGTGAAGTCACAGCACAGATTTTCTGTGTCTTTGTCAGTTTTCTGTTCTCTTCCCACCCACATAGCCAAACCACCTACTACAAACACCCCCCACCCCCCAGCCGTCACTATCTTTGTCACGTCCACAGTTGTCCCACTGCCTGCCTTGAGTTGAGAGGTCATCTGGCTGGGGACCAGGAATGCTCATGGCTCTCTTTGATTTACCCAGCATTCACTGCTACCTGCAGAAAGCTTATTCTCACATTCTGGTCCTCTCATAAGCACCATGAACTGAGTACACGAACAACTAACACTACACAAACTTTTTATTTTTCCTGAAAATCTTGAGTCATGCAGTGCAATGTCAATAAGACAAAGGAAAACGTCTGATTGTGTGAGTGAGTGATCTGGTTACCATCTGAAGTCAGATTTACATCTAATGATGTCCTCCATAAACACACTGTAGACTTGGAGTTTATATTCCAACCATTCTCTTTGAGAGATTTAGGTTATAATGTCAAATATATTAAAATTACACATTAGTCTGTATATTTTAATTCTGCTCAAAGAGTTTTTAAATGCATATTGAAGGTGTTAATGTATGAAGACATGGCAGATCTTAATATCTTTTAGTACAGCTTCTGTTCTTTCATGGGCCTTTTTGAAAGACACGTCCTACAAAAATTTCTAACTGGAAACTGTACAAAGTGCCTGAAATCCTTGTTTATCTTTTATTCAAAAAGAAGAAAGCTGTACAAGAAGTTAAACCCAGGAGTTTTCCCCGTTCAGGAATTATGTAGAATTTTTGTAGAAATGCATAAAAGTCTTATTGCACTGTGATATAATTTAGGCTATACATCAATATTTTTTATAACTCAGCCCCATTATCGACATATAAAGAGCCCCATGCAATTACAGAATGTGCACCGCCCAGCATTGGCCAATAGCGTTAGACATCTGTTTACGTGCAGATGTCTATCATAGAGCGAGCAGTGTCTACAAAAATACCTTGACTGAAGCAGAGTTGCAGTCTTTAATTCACACACACACACACACACACACACACACACACACACACACACACACACACACACACACACACAAGTTTAAATGATGGATCTGTGTGTGATACTCCTACTGTTGCATAGTTAGTTTTTTTCATTTATTAGTCAAAAGACCTTGTTTGATTTGGAAACAAGAGTAAACAGACTGAGGGACAAGAGACACACAATAAATTACTAAATTGTTTTGATCCATATTGTTCTTACAAAGCAGCAGAAAGACGGTGTGTGTCTGTGACAAAGTGAGTGAAATGTGATGTAAAGCACTACTAAAAATAAAGTAGGTGATGTAACTTTGTTTCTTTACATCTTCAGCTGACTTTACCGGGGCAGGCTGTGCGTACTCACTTGCATGTCATGTCTTGGACACTATGTTGTATGCACAGCTGTTCATGGTCGGGCTCATTTATGCACTCATCCTTTTCACAACATGTTCGTCTTTGCACACTGCATATTTACTCAACAGCACTCGTCCTGGGTTGCCCGTAACCTTGGCAACAGCACACAGCGGTGATGAGCGAAGGGAAAGTGTGCTGTTTGACTGACAGGGCTGATGTTTTATGGATGGCAGATTTCTTATTTCCTTTTTAGAAGAGGTGAACTGTATGAGTGAGGAGTAATGTCCAGTAGGCCAGCAGTTTTCTGTCATAAATACAAGCTTTCCTGCTACCTGCCAGCAAAACTAACTAATGTGGTAAGAAAAAGAAAATACTAAATGCGTATTATATTATTTATTTATTTATTTATTCTTTGTTCCTTTGGTTTAACATGGCCTGTTTCTGCTCCAAAGGTTATTTATGTCCATCATGAATATGAAGCTTATTTTTTACATTCCCTTCAGGGGCCACCACAGCAGATGGATATATTGATGGATGTATCCATCATGAATAGGATTAGCATGAAAATATCAGACTATCAGACAGCTAGCTTGTTTTCCAAATGTACAATTGCAGCTCTGACACATCAAGCTTTTTTTTTTATAGCAGATTGAACTTTAACCTTATTCTACGGTTTTCTATTAGAGGTGCTGAAAAAAATCGATTCAAGTCTGAATCGGGATTCTTATTTGAATCAGAATCAGAATCAGAAAACTTTATTGGTCCCCATGGGGGAATTAATTAATTTGTAAAGATTCAGAATCGATTCACAGAGGTTCAGAATCGATCGATTCCAATAACTCAAATATTTCGCATGTTACAGGTTTGAGATGCACTTTTTTGATCTTTGTTAAGAGAGTCAGTACTCCGTTTACTTTTGTGGTCCCATAAATTGAAATGATTTCTGTTTGAATCTGCTGATAAGAGGGCACTTGAATGTAATTTTTTCCATACTCAGAAATTTGAGATATTCTCATATTTATTTTCTAAGTTGATAAATGAGTACTCAGGATTACTCATGTAACTTGTTTCTACACATACTTGAAAAGTATTTGACTGTATTATTTTCAAAGCTACTGTTAGGTAACTAATTTTACAAGGTAAGCAAAAATAAATGTTGTCTTTTCGTCAAAAGATTGCTTCTGTTTACAGTTTTAGAATCACTTTATTTTACATAGTAAATTTGCATTTTTGGAGACCGGTTTAAAGTCAATTAAAAGTTTCCCATAACTTTAACTAACTTGCACAACAAAGTAGTTTATCCTGGAGCTGACACTCTTTGTTAATACTGATTGTGAATCGATTTAAATTGAGAATCGATTCAAATCATGAGTTGCTCTAAGATTCACATCCCTAGTTTCTATCATAGTGAGTGAAATTTGTACATTTTCTGGCACAAATCTGACGTTTGAGCAGTCGTCAGGATTTAGAGGCTACTGCCCTTGTAATGACAATTTGTGATGATCATGATGACGGTGTAGATCGACTGGTCCATCTTTGCCTCATTCCTGAAGAGAAGGCCTTTTTTGAATCTCTGTTTTCTTTGTCAGTGTGTGGGTCAGCTGTTACCATGGGAATGATTACAGCTATAGTTGGAAATTATGCATTTTAGACTTGGAAGTGTGTTTATACATTCCACTATAAACAATGCCTTAAAGTCTACTTTAAGTTTGGGGTATAAACACCAGTTTAAATGTTCAAACGTTGCTACAGAATGATAAATAATGGCTGTTTTGATTGACAGCAGCTTACTTTTATACTATGATTTATCTTTCAGGTCTTCCCACCACTTGCTAATGAGTCTGAGATTGCACACACCAAAAAGCTCTTCAGACGCAGGAGGAATGACCGACGGTAAAAATACATTCCAGTCTTACATGCATGTCCTACAATTCTGAGGTCTGCCTCAGATAGTCTGTTCATTTTTGTTGTTGTTGTTATTGTTGTAATTGCACTGCCAGAACCAGAACCTGAACATTTCTTTGCGGCCAAAGCAAGTTGGAGACAGTAATGCTGGCTCCACAAATCACAACAGATAAAAAGAAACCAATTTTTCCAGTCAGTTGTGTTAGACTACACGTTCAGCTTATTTTCTGATCCTTTTATTTGTTCTGCTTTGCTACATGCATCCTGATCCAGGAGTCTAAATTACATTTCCACTGCACACGTCCGCTCTGATTGTGTATTCTGTAAAATCTCATTCCACAAGAGTCTGACTTCAGTGAAACTATGCTTTAAAGAGAGAGAGAGAAATAAATCTCTCGCTCCCTGCTCTGATGTCACTGGAAAACTGTTTTTCAGTTGCTAAGAGACAAGCAAAGAGAAAATATTTTGGTTGTATTTGTGGTTTTTCTTTGAGAAAAAAAAAAGGAAATTGTATCTAAACCAAATGGACAAAAGCAATTTCATTCCTGTTTTTAAGTACAGAGAATAATAATGTCTCTCTGCAGCTGATATGTTTTTGTACAATAGGCAAAGCCCAAGCCTAACAAAAGAGAAAAACAAGAAATATCAACTTGGACCAGCAGCAGTTTGCTTAAGTTTCAGTTGATTTGTTTTAGAAACTTTTCAGTGTTACCAAGAGGCCATCCTGTTTTCTCTTGCTGCTGCTTTTATTGTATACCGTTTTCACTTAAAGTACAAGTGTGTGTGTGCTTGTGTGTGTGTGTGTGTGTGTGTGTGCCTGCTCTGTTTTATTGTATAAAATCGAATTGGTTCTGGTGCGAAGCTGCACCACAAAGGTGGAGCTTCACCAGAGTCGGCCCCGTCCATTCACACAAACTCAGCCTAGCCCACTGAGTTCTTCTGTTTTTCTTTAACTTTATCGCAAACTAACCTGGCCCACATGAATCGCGGCTGTTACTAGTTTACAATTGTTAATGTTATGTTCTATGTTCCAATTAGGCAAGATAAATATAATTTGCTACATGACAAAGCCTGAATATATCCTGAAATGAAACGGTTTATTTCAGCAAATCTCTGCCCACAGCCGCTCCAACAAAAGGCGTCTACAACAGCATTTTAAGATTATTTGAATGTGAGCTCTGTTGGTCCAGTAGCATGACGATCTGACTTAAATTTTGTTTTTCCCTCCGCTGATGCGTGACTTTTCCTACAACAGTCTCTCAAACTAGTTTCCTAATTATCATTTGAAGAACATAAAAGTCGAGAGATCAAATGACTTGTTTTACAAAAATGTAAGGTAAAGTAGAAAAATTTATCTAAGGCAGGATGAGGCATAAGATGAAGAAAGATGACATAACTGGGGCTGGGAATAAAAATCTATACAAGAAGACCAGCTTATTACCTGGTAGGGGTTTGTAGAATAACTGTAACTTTCTATGGTTCACAATGCTGTTTGGAACTAAATTTTGCTACCTTTCCTCAATTAATCAATCAATCAAATTTTATTTCTAAAGCGCTTTTCAAACAAAGTGTTATTCAAAGTGCTTTACAAAATGACCCCAGATTCCCATAACAGGTTAAAAACATTTACAAGCATATGCAAGCACACGCACACACAGACTCACACACACACACACACACAAGTAAAAATTATATTAGGCTGAGTCCAGATGTGCCAAGTATGGTAACGCAAGGAAACGCCATCAGAGGAGCCGTCTGCCCCGGCAGCATCAGGTCTTCCACACTAAGTCAGGGCGCTCAGTGGAGGGGGAGCATAGACCCCCACCTATAGAGCGCCCAGGAAGCTACAGTCGACCACCGCTCCCGGGCCAGAGGGCCCCCACAGAGGAAACACTGGATTAAAATGAGTAAAAATGTAATAAAAGAGCTAATATAAATGACAAAAATTAGAAAATAAGTAATAAATAAAATGATATAGACAGTAAAATAATAATTTAATAATAAAACTGTGCTAAAATATAATTATATAGAACATGCAAAACAAGTAATAAAATATAATCATGTAAAACGAGAAATAAAACTGTAGAAAATATTTAGATAAAAGCTAACCTAAAAAGGTGGGTCTTGAGTCTTGACTTAAAAACATGAACGTTCTCTGCGGCCCTGAGGTCCTCTGGCAGCTCGTTCCAGAGGCGAGGGCCATAACACTGGAAGGACGCCTCGCCGTGAGTTTGTGTCCTGACTTTAGGGATGACCAGGAGACGCCTGCCAGAGGAGCGCAGAGGCCGCGAGGGTTCATATTGTAAAAGCAGTTCTGATAGATAAGAAGGCCCAAGACCGTTAAGACACTTAAAAACCATTAGAAGAACCTTAAAATTGATCCTGAAACATACGGGGAGCCAATGCAATGATTCTAAAACCGGTGTCATGTGCTCCCGCCTCCTGGTCTTCATCAGGACACGTGCTGCCGAATTTTGTAGGAGTTGTAAGCCTGAGATGCTCTTTTTTGGGAAGACCAGAAAGCAGGGCATTGCAGTAGTCTATTCTACTGGTGATAAAAGCATGCATCAGCATCTCCGTATTGGCCCGAGAGAGAATGGGGCGGACTCTGGCGATGTTCTTTAGATGATAAAAACCAATTTTTGTGATATTTTTAATGTGTGGAATAAAAGTCAGCTCAGAGTCAAAAATCACACCCAGGTTCTTCACTTGTTCAGATGGATTAAAAGACAGAGATTGTAATTTCGGTAAAAGCTTCTCTCTCTGGGCCTCAGGACCAATGACTAAAACTTCAGTTTTGTCCTGGTTGAGCTGGAGAAAGTTCTCTGCCATCCAGGATTCGATGTCTAAAATGCAGTTAAAAAGTGCATCCATTGACCGAGAGTCATCCGGAGACACGGAGATGTACAACTGTGTATCATCAGCATAACTGTGAAAGTTAACCCCGTGTCTCCTGATGACTCCGCCAAGAGGAAGCATATAAAGATTAAAAAGCACTGGGCCTAAAATTGAACCCTGGGGCACACCACATGTAATCCCATGGACTCTAGAGGAACAGGTATCCAAACTCACCATGAAAGTCCTGTCTGTGAGGTAGGATGTGAACCATCTATGTACAGCACCAGAGAGGCCGATCTGTTGTAAACGAGTTAAAAGAATAGTGTGGTCTACTGTATCGAAGGCAGCACTTAGATCCAGTAGAACCAACACTGTCAACTTCTGTTTATCATAATTTACTCTAAAATCATTTAAAATCTTCAGAAGGGCTGTCTCGGTGCTGTGGTTCACCCTAAAACCAGACTGAAATTTCTCTAGGACATTATTAGTATTTATAAAATCATTTAGTTGATTTAAAACCAACTTTTCTAAAATTTTGCTTAAAAATGGTAAGTTGGATACCGGTCAATAATTGTTTAATTCATTAAAATCTAAATTGCTCTTCTTCAACAGGGGCCTCACCACCGCCCTTTTAAAGGCAGCAGGAAAGACCCCCGTCTGAAGTGAGCAATTCATCGTGGTTAAAATCTCATCACTAAAAGATCCATAAAATTGTTTAAAGAACGAAGTTGGAATTGGGTCCAGAACACATGTGGTGGGTCTCGCTGAGGAGAAAACTTTGTTAAGAGTCTCAGCTTCTACCAGGACAAAGCTGTCCAGTGTTTCCTCTGGTATAGACACACATTCAGATTTATCTAAAACCTTATTACTTATGGAGGATAAAATATTCCGTCTGATGGTGTCTACCTTCCCTTTGAAGTGGGCTGCAAACTCCTCACAGAGTGCATTTGAGGGTGTTTTCTGAAGTGAATTGGAGGTACGGTTTAAAATGTTGTTTATGGTGGAAAAAAGTATTCTGGGATTGTGTTTATTGTCTAGAATGAGTTTGGAAAGGTATGAATGTCTTGAATTTCTCACTGCGTTATTATATGATTTGAGAAGCTCTGTATATATTTGATGATTTATAGTTGTTTTGTTCTTTCTCCATCTCCGCTCTGCAACCCTGCAATTTCTCTTTAGTTTCTTTAGATTTTCATTTCTCCACGGTGAAGCACGTTTTGAATAAAAACTTTTTATTTTAAGTGGAGCGACCAGGTCGAGAGCGGATTTCAGTCTATTGTTAAAATCATTGACAGTAAAATCACAAGAGGCAGTTACCGGAGTGGGAGGGATCTTTCTAAAAACTTCAAGAAAACCTGCAGCCACTTCAGGGGTGAGATGACGCTTCCTTACAGTTCTCACAGAGGGTTCCAGCTGGATAAAACTGGTGATGCTAAAAAATACACAGTAGTGATCAGATACAGCCAAATCAATAACAGAGGACACACTGGTGGACAGGCCATACGTGATGACCAAGTCCAGGGTGTGTCCTCTGTTGTGAGTTGGCTGTGTGACATGTTGACTAAAATCCATATAACTCAGAATATTTAAAACTCCTTTGAAAAAGGATCAGAAGGATTATCTATATGTAAATTAAAATCACCGGCTAAAATGATCCTTTCAAAGGAGTTGTGAAGGATTGATAAAAACTTTGAAAATTCTTGAATAAAAATGGCACTCTGCTTAGGAGGCCGATAAACTGCGACACATAAAATCTGAGGAGAGCTAAAAACTGCCACTGTATATTCAAAAGTGGTAAAATGATCAAATAAAACTGGTTTGGCAGAAAGTATTGATGAACTAATAAAAGCAGTACCGCCTCCCCTTTTGCTACTCCTCGTTGAAAAATTAAAATTAAAATCTGACGGAGAGGCCTCTGTGAGAACAACAGGTGCATCTGAACTCAGCCATGTTTCTGTTAAAAGCAGACAGTGAAGATTACAATCTAAAATCAGGTCATTTATTAAAAACGTTCCTCCCTCATCGCATCTTTGCACAAATAAAACAAAGATCTATTCAACTTCAAGTTACATTTTTATATACAGGTGAGATATTGTGCAAATATATGAGTAAAAGCTAAAGGGGCCCAAACCAAGTGCTGAGTACATATGCATGATTGTTTCCAGAGGTCTGACATTTCTCCATTTAAAAATTCTTGTTTTATTGATTTCATGTAATATTTTAATAGTATGAGATTTTGAATTTGAGTTTTCATAATTCCCGCAACGCCATGCCGCCACAGCACTTTCATAAGACACGCTGTAGAAGCAGTATTACACGGATTTGCCGGCATCGTGTGTCTTCTAAAAAGGGCTTGAGAAACCCTAATGTTTTGCACTCAGTCAAAAATTTCTCTTTGTTTATTAATAATAATAATGCATTGAACTTATATAGCGCTTTTCTAGACACCCAAAGACGCTTTCCACACACTCTCACATTCACACACTGCTAGTGATGGTAAGCTACTTGTAGCCACAGCCGCCCTGGGGAAGTCTGACAGAGGCGAGGCTGCCATTTGGCACCGTCGGCCCCTCTGACCACCACTAACACAGGCAAGTTGGGTGAGGTGTCTTGCCCAAGGACACAACAGCAGGATACCCGTGGCGGAAGCTGGAATCGAACCCATGACCCTCCGATCATGAGGCAACCCACTCTACCACCTGAGCTACTGCTGCCCCACATATTAGTGTATCTTTCAAGATTGGCTGGCTCCATGTTTTTGTCTGAGTTGCCGCAGTGATCCAGGACTGTTAAGTGGCAAACTGGAACTTGATGGAGATAAGTGATTCGCTTTGGCAATCCTGAAGGGAAAAACCAAAAGACCAAATCAATTATTTTGTTTCTAAGGCTGCGTATCATGCATCTGTCTTTTCCACCATGTTGAATGATGAGTATGCCCACATTACAACACTGCCTTCGCTGTCCGGTTTAAAATACCACAAATCTCCAGACATTTTCGCTCTCCTGAGGCGACATGTTAGCTCTGCATTAGCCTACTAGCTAACAGCTACAAGTTATGGTGTCTGAATCCCGCCTGCTGTAAATTGTAAGATGATACGGTGTTGTTTTTGTTCAAGAAAGAAAGAATATTGATGTCGAGGAAATATTTGAAATTTAAACTAAGACATTGTTATTCTGTTTGAAAAATCTCTACCTCAAGGATAATTTAAAAAGTCATGTTTGTTGTTTTAAGGTCAAATCTGATATTTTTCACCCATTTCTGATCATTTGAAAATCACATGATCTGGCCCAATTTCCAATCACGTGATTGGATCAGATCATCCCTATTTTTGGCTAAAAATATAAATTTGCTTAAAGGACAGATCTGTTGGAAGGTTTGATGTCTCCAGATGTAGAAAATAACATTTTGCTAAGAACAGAGGTAGCTCGTATGGCGGCTCCTTTATTGCTGCTAAGTTAAAACTTTTGAACAGCTGTTTATCATTGTCACGGTTGCTGGGAAACAGGACTTACACCAAGGTAAATGCAGGAATAAATCTGAAGGCTAGTCCATCCAGTGCCACAGCTGTTTACTTCCGGTCTTCCCCATCAGCAAAGGACCTGATATCTGCTACCCACATCAGCTAACGTGGACTAGGTAGGTCGGATCCTGCAGTTTTGTGGTCCATGAGTGCAGGGTTATCTGTACGATCTGTATGTGACACAAACATGGCTGTGATGTTAAGCATTCTGCTTAGTCACTTGCATTTTGTCAGACTCTGAACCTTGAAAAGGCTGCAGGCAGCAGGCGGGACACTGAAGTAACCAGCTACTCCATCCCGAAGTCTCTGACGTTGCATATTAGGCCCGGCTCGGTACACCTGGAACCACTTTGAAATAATTACTATGAAGAGGCGGTAACCACAGACCCAATACCAATGGAAATGGTTTGAAATCCTACCGAGACCAGTTCAGCCCAGCTGAGTTGGTACTAATGGAAATGCACCAGTAGTTTTGTGTTGAATCAAACTTGTTGAATAGCATTGCATCATGTCGTGTAAGGTCACTGGTAAAAGGTGCTTCTCTCTGGTGGAGGACAAACAGCCATGTACTCTAGAAGCAAGTGTCACGTTGGTTTTAGCTGCTCACGTATCGTGTTTATTGAAGTGGACTGTTGGCAGTGTATCGACATATTTATCAGCCACGCACCCTAGCACTTGTAAATGTGAGGAATGCTGTGCAATCAGAGTGGCCAGGCTTTTCATAACTGCATGAAAGTCTTATGTGCATCAAATGCATGAACTGGAATAGTCAATCCAACATGCAACTTCAACTTATTGTTCATACTCAAAACACAAGCCATTGTATTGTGTGTTTTATCATCAGATGATTAAACCCCACTAGATGAAAAAGAAAAAGGATCTTACTGATCAGTTGGTGTTTGAAACATGAGAGTTGTGTATTGAACAAAGCAGAAGAAAGGACCAGAAGGAGACTGTGAGACTGAGGGAAGGAAAAGTGTAGGCTGGCCGCCGCAGAATGGAAAAGGGAAGGGGAGGCTGTGCATGTGTTTCTACTTTAGTAGGCACGTCAAGCAGGGCTGAAATTAGTTGTGATTTACTGGAATGTGCTGGTTACTGCTTTCAGAACAGAAGAAGGGCAAAGAAGGAGCGTGTCAGCTCTTCCTTCACACTTTTCCAAATATTGAAGCGCTTCTTGGAGTTTGGCCTTATTTTGTCTTTTATGTTACTTGGTGTTGTCATCACAGCTGAAGAATTTAAGCATCATTCATAAATTTGTGCCTGCATGTTTGTGATCAAGGGACAGTAACAGGGATATGTGCACGATACTTGGCATAGATGTAAAAATGCTTTCATGCACAGAAATTTGCACATGCATTCTTTGTCTTTATGAGGCTTCACAGGCGCCTGGCTGTTTCTGTCATAAATCACATGGGGACTGAATGGATGTGCTCAGGTCTTATTTCCACTCCTTCACTTTATAACTAGCCAAAAACACTGTGGACCACCTCTTTTTTTTATAAATATAGACAACCACACACACACACACACTACCGTTTGGTTGGACTTGTGTATGTGGTTGCTTAGAAACACAAGTTTATGTGAGTTTTTCTTGATTTTTTTTGTTGTGTAATTCCAAATTTCATTCTTGTACATGTATAAAGTCTATTAAATGATCATTTCATCAGAGTAGCCCACCTTTAGCCATCATGGAGACAAAGACGAGAAACCCAGCATGCCCCCTGCCTCTGACGAGCAGCATGAGCCCAGGTTAAAAACGATTTTTCAGATTGTAAATGATCTGCACCTGTATAATGCACGGACTCCAGAGCACTTTACACTACAAGCAGTCACACACTGATAGTGATGAGCTACACTGTACCCACAGCTGCCCTGGAGCACACAGGCCTCTGTGTTTTCTAGACAACAGGTCCGACTCTGTCTGCACCTAGACTGAAGTGCCTGCTTTTCCACAAACAACTTCTGACAACAACTCCTTGAAGATATTTAGGAGGAATCGATTAGAGTTCTACATGCCTGGATGCACACACAAATTAGTGCGGCTCCGAGTTTTGATTTTTGACTCCAAAGATTTAATAATGCAGATGCTCAGTCAGGCGGCTGAAACCCGTCTCCCCACAGTGCATTAAGTCAGTGTGTTGTGGCCTGTGTAAAGCTTTAGCCAGGGTATTGACTGTCTGGCCTGCAGGCTTCTCTTCCCCTCAGGTCGATCGATTCTTTTGTCTGGGTCAACCAATAGTTCCACGAACCCTCCACTCGCACACAGATAATTTCATGATTAATCATTCTTATCCTCCCCTCCCATGATCAAGTCTGTCCATTAACTTCAGCTTTTTTTTGACATTGTAGTGTTCTTTAGACTTCCTGTTTTTTGTGATATGAACCTGTAGTTATTTTTTTCTTTTTTTGTGCTTTGCTTTTTTCTCTCTTTGATCTTTTATTTTCTCTTTTATGTCATTTATAAAAATTCCCATTTTTTTCCCCACTAAATGGCCCCTCCACTCCTTTCTCCACTATTTCATCTGCCCTCAATCTCTCCATCCTTCCACCCACCTGCATGTTGGCATTCCTGCTTGTAGAGCATTTGATCACAACACGCGAGACCAGTTAACCATACTTCTGCCTTCTGGCCCGGGGGAGAAACGGCAAGTCTCAGCCAGGTTAGTGACAACAAGCACGATCCTGACGAATCAAGTCAGCCTGGCTACATTTCACGTTTGATCAAAAATGGCACACATTGCATTTGATTTATTCTTCTCAACAACATTTCTAATGGTTATCCGTTATTTATTTGTTCCTATTAAATCTTCAGAAAGTTCAAAATGAGAAGATTGTGTTTTTTTTTCTAACTGCATTACTTGGTTCTTTTTCCATTACAGAAAAAGTGCTGTTTGACCTTGTTTTTGCTGACGTTTCCTCAGAGCTCGCCGCTGTTGTTGGCGTCACTTTCTAAAAGTTCCAAAGACCAGATTCACAGAACAAAAATATAAACGCAACACTTTTCTTTTTGCTCCCATTTTTCATGAGCTGAACTCAAACATCTTAAACTTTTTCTACATGCACAAAACACCCATGACTCTCAAATATTGTTCTGAAATCTGTCTACATGTGTGTTAGTGAGCACTTTTCCTTTACCAAGATAATCCATCCCACCTCACAGGTGTGGCATACCAAGGAGCTGACTCGTTGCACCCCGACTTTGGAATGATCTTCCTTTATCCTTATGTAGGATTGACAGTCTGGACACTTACATAGCTGCTTTTACATAAATCTTTAGTTTTCTTATTTTTTACTCAAATTTGTAAACATCTTTCATTTGTTTTGGCATTTAATAATGTTTTTACTTTATTTTTCTGATGTTAATCTATTTCTGTTTTAAGATCATTAAGAATTCATGACTTAATATTTTATTTTGTTTTGATCTATGGCATTTCATACACACATATACCATGCAAACTATGCAAGAAAACATACATCGGAGAAACCGGACACCAACTCAACACATGATCAATAGAAACGAGTTTCGGCTACAGTGTTAGCTGAAACGTCCGCAAAAAACAATGTAAAGCAACTTTTGCTGTGTTGGAAAAAGAAGCAAGTAATGCAGTTGGGAAAAGAAACACAGAATGAACGTACAAAAGATGTTTAATAATAATAATAATAATAATAATAATGCATTGAACTTATATAGCGCTTTTCTAGACACCCAAAGACGCTTTCACACACTCTCACATTCACACACTGCTAGTGATGGTAAGCTGCTTGTAGCCACAGACGCCCTGGGGAGGTCTGACAGAGGCGAGGCTGCCATTTGGCGCCGTCGGCCCCTCTGACCACCACTAACACCTGCAAGTTGGGTGAAGTGTCTTGCCCAAGGACACAACAGCAGGATACCCATGGCGGGAGCTGGAATCGAACCCATGACCCTCTGATCATGAGGCAACTCGCTCTACCACCTGAGCTACTGCTGCCCCAATTAAGAAGATTGTGTGTTGAAAATTAGATTTATTAAGGTTTTGCAACCTGTCGTGCAACATAAATCACTGATATCAGCTTGAGTCATGTCATGTCTGATCTGATTGGATGGTTAAAAACGTCTGAATCAGATCTGATTCTAAAGTTACAAAAAAGTTCATTAGTGGCTAAAAGAGCACTTGTTTAGAACAAGATCTAATGCTATTGCACCCCCCCCCCCACACACACACACACACACACACACACAGATACACACACACACACATACAGGTTATCTCTTATATCTTAAGAGTTATCTTATAGCCCTTTGAACCACCTCAGTTTCAAGCAAAACAGATCTGCTCTGACCAGATTGACAAGCTAACAGCTAGTCACAGAAATGCTCAAGCTAAAGTAGAGTGTAATAAATGAACTACGTCTTCAAGAATGAACATTTTATGTGTGATTAAACATGTCAAATGTCAGTTCACATTAATGACTTTTAATGTTTGTCTGAACGTAAAAAAAATCTGCTAACTTTAGGAGCTTCAGAGGAGTTTGTACTGTTTTGTGTACTGTTTTATATGATTACTATTAAAGTACAGTTATTTGTTTATTCAAACACATTATAGTACAAACAGCCTTTTTCTATGTTATTATTTAATCTCTGCTGATGTGGGGGATTAAATTTACATTGGTTAAAGCTTCATGATGTGTTATGTGTGAGATGGGTTCATCTGTGTTGGTGCTCGGAGATGAAAGCATGAAACTATTCCTTTTTAACCCACGATGTTTTACATTTTCTTTCAAAACCTTAACTTAACCCCCACGTTTTATGTTCCCTACAGTTACCTAAAATGTTTTATTTTCTTCAGTTTTTTAGCAGGTAGTTTAGTAAAAGGCAGCTGCCTGGAGGAGTGTTGAATGAAGGAATCAATATTTTGGGTATAAAGCTTAGCTTTTCAAATTTGCTTCATTTGGCTTTTATATGCTGTACAGAGGAATGAGCTACAGCTTTGACACCCTTTTCAGGATTTAATATTTATTATAGGAAGTCTTCTGCACCCTTGCACCTGTTGTTGTTAGGCACCTACACACCCGAGTGGTTGTATTATTTTAGAGAATAAAAGCCTACATTTTATTTAGTTGAAATCAGGAATATGGGAGGTGCTGACTCATGTGCTGAGTCAGTTTTATATTAAATAAAGGTGAGATGGCTGCTGCTAGCTGGGTTCATGTAAGTTCATGAGCTCAGGCAGATGATAGGTTGCTTCCTCAGTGTGAAGGTGGCTAATCCGTTGAACCATATGTCAGCAGCAGGCTGGGCTTACAGACGACACACAGACAGCCAAATGTGTGCAGAGTAAGCTTTTAGTTTCTAGTTCAGTCGGTTATAAATGTGTTGAAGATGAGAGATTCCAAGGTTCGTTTTAGGTAATGGGTTCTTGCTGCAATATTAGTTGGACAACATTAGAAAGGTTGCAGGTTGAGGACAGCGTACAGCTGAAGATGCTAACTAACCTTGCTTTGATTTCAGGAGACAGCAGCGACCTCAAGGAGGAGGAGGTGGCAAGAACCACCCTCAGCAGGTTCAACAGTCACCACAGCAACAGCAGCAGAGGGATCAAACCCTGCAGCTGTCTCCAAACCAACAGGAGTCCGACTTAACAGAACGGGGAGATAGCAAAAACCACAATGCGGGTCGACCACCACGTCAGAACCAAGGAGGACCCCCGCACCATGGATACAGCCAGAACCGGCGCTGGCACCACAGTCAGAAAGGCCAGGGGCACGGACACACACCCCCTACAGGTGATAAAGAAGGACCTCTAAGAACAGCCAAAGACGAGGAGACTGAGGGTGTGAGAGTGGGCGATGAGCACATCAGACCACCTCAAGAACCCGGCAGTAAGTGTCCAAATGAATCACCCAAAACTGACCCAACGCCCAGGACTGATGTCCCCACAGATCTGACAATTAATAAGAAAAGTCCCAAGCCACCACCAAGTGGAGAAGCAGGCGAAGGCCAGGTGGAGGAGCCAAAAATCAGCCTTCTGCAGTCGTCAAAGGAGAGGCTGAGGAGGAGGCTAAAAGACAAGGTACCGAAAAGCTGCTTAGCGCCCGTTAGTCAGTATTAGAGCAGTGGCTCGATCTGTACACACACACGCCAACATTTGGCTTCATAATTGCCTTTATTACATTAAAAACACAAGCAGGCAGCAACTTCACACACAGAGGCTCATACACACTTGTGTCTGAGCGCCCGGCATGATTAATTTGTCTGCGTGTTTGTTCAGCGTTCACACGGGAGGGGAGCACGTGTTCTCACTGAGGAGGTGAAGACAGAAGAAGCATTAGATTAACAGTTTCTGATGTTCTCCGCTGTGTGTTGAACTGATGAGTTACTGCCCTGAGCTTCCTTCCTCAAGAGGAAGGCAGCTGAGAATTAGAAAATATCCTGAGAGGAAATAGTGGATCTAACCCAGCTGGTCCAGGAGAGTGAAGTAAGTTAACCAGCGTTTATTAACTCGACCTTTCTTCTCCTTCAGGAGGAGACTCTTGTGGAAAAGTCACAGATGGGACCACCGAACATGGACCGGCTGGTGGATCTTCTCAACAGCATGAGGAGCAACAGCAGCGGGGTGGAGCAGCAGCTGGCCTCGTTCATGGAGGAGGCGCAGTGCTCGGCGCGGTCCGAGGAGGCGCTGACTCAGGTGGTCGGCACCATCTACTCCAAGGCCGTTTCGGACAGGAGCTTCGCCTCGACGGCAGCAAAGCTCTGTGACAAGATGGCGATGTTCATGGTGGAGGGAACCAAGTTCAGATCGCTGCTACTCAACATGCTGCAGGTGACAAACGGGTTGCTTGTTAAAATAAAGTTTTTCTCTCTGTGGATGAAACAAAAAACTGCAGCAGGTTGAAGAGTTTTAAACTGTATAATGGCTTAATAATTAATAACCCAGTATTTTTAGTCAAACCTGATCATTTATTGAGGTTTTATTTCATGGTTTGTGTTACGTTTGCAAAGCCCCAACCTAACTTCAGTGGCTTGATTCAGGCTGAGGGCCTCCAGGTGGAGGCCGACCGACTGTGAAACATAAGTCTTTTGATGAAATTGCTAATCTGAACTCCCCGGGGGCAGGAAGACCTGCTTCCCCCTCCGTCTTCCATCCCTTCACTTCACTGCATGTTCCAGCATTGCACCCTCGATGAAAACATCCTCCGAGTCGTTACATACTTCACTACCTCCTTTCCGCTCGCCCTCCTCGTCCCTCATGAGCTCTCTATTCCCATGTTTCCACGTCTTATCACCTCCTCTCACCCATTACAACACGGACCAGTGCCTTGCAGCTTCTCCTGCTACAGTTTCTGTGTCCTGCTCCTTCTTTCCAGTCTTCATGTCCGTGCTGAGGGCTGGACAAGAGCGGATGAACAAACCAGAAGCCTGGAAAATAAGATATGTCACCAGATAATAAATAAAATTTGGATTTTAATTGAACTATTTTCCTTCCTAAGTCTGTCACATATTTTCTTCTTCAATAAAAAAAAATCTTTGTTTTAATAAATTAGAGATTTTTTTTCTCCTAAACCCAACAGCTTCCATCTTTTACTCCCTCCCGGATCACAGCTGTGCGGTCGCTTCTCCTCTTTTATTTCTCACTTTAATCTCTACTTCCCAGCCAGCATGAACCCCCTACTTGTTTTTGACATTTTAGCTTTTTTCACTATAAAACATTCTTTAAATGTCACAATCACCTCATGAAGGCTTTTATTAAGTATGTCGCCATTAGACTCCAGATCTCAATATGGGGGCAATTATTTTAACTGCTGTGCCGTTTTAAAGAGGCTAATGAGGGTTTGTTTGCTACCCAGCGCCACCGTTTTACTCGTTAACGGCTGTTTGTAGCATAACTGAAGAGAGCTTAAGATCGTTTTAAGCAAGTGTTCCTCTCACGCTTTACTCATCATTTTTGTTACCTGTGTAGTGGGATGAGTCTTCTTTTTGTCTCTTAAATAAGAATCAGTAATATTTATTTTTGTATTAAAATAAACCACATTGAAGAGAAAAATACAAGAAGCAGTTGCACCAGCTGTTAATAAAGTTTCTGTCTAGCCTGCTGAAAAGTACCTTTATGAGAGCATTAACGCCGACGCTTCACAACAACACCGTTCGCTGGTGTCACTCTGACACTAAGCAAACTCTCCTTCGGGAAAACAAAAGAAATTTAGTTTTAAGTTTTGGCTCGCGTTTTACGGCAGAGGCGTCCAAACCTTTCAAGGTTAGAGCAAAATTAACAATGGGGCTGTTTTTTTTTTCTCATTAAAAAGATGAAGCAAAAAAAAATGTTTATGGTGATAATTTTTTGGGGTACTGCTCAAAAATAAATACATCAATAAAAATGTTAAAATCCTCTGTGCAGTGGGAAGAAGGCATAGAATCATTCCCAGGGCCTCATTTTGAACCAACCAGCTTTAAGGCTGGAGTTAAATTTTTGCACCACCTGTCAAAACTCACATTCGAGAGATTACAAAGATGTTTAATGAGTGAACTAGGAAAGATGGACTCCTGCTGGTTACGTGTTTTGACCATGATATTGATATTCCTGTTAAAGAAAGAGAAACCCACAGCTGTCACTGAAATAACTTCTACTAAAACTAATGTGATTTCATCCCACAGACCAGGAACATGCATTTTATGTTCATTGCTGACTGACTTTATATTTGAAAGAGTATTGACTTTTTTATTGAGAATTTACATACAAACACTTGCTGTATTTCTTTTGTGTGGTGTAGTTCAAACTCTGACTGCTATGTGGCAGCAGCTTTTACCACCTTCATTCTGACGGAACAACGAGATCTTGCAATAGGGAACCTATAGTCACTTCCTCATCATGGGTCACTTCCTCATCATGGGTCACTTCCTCATCATGGGTCCCTGGGAGAACGAAAAAATGAATGCAAGTCAACGGGGCTAAAAACTCTGTTTTCTAATCGCTTTGCCTTAAGCCCTGGGTCGCACGTGTTGTACTGGAACTTAAATGAAAAGTAATGATGGGTGTTTCGACCACTCCAGTTCCGTACTTTGAGATTTATCAGCTTGTAAAAGTTCGTAATTAACATGACTACAAACTAGAAATTGGCACGTCGCATATGTGACGTCACCACATAATCATCTCTCCCCCAAAGTAGCTGCTACTTACCAAATGGCCAGATTTGTGGTGGTTCTTTCCTCCTGTGGGAAGTTTGCTGAACTTACAGCCCTTTTCCCTCAGTTTTCTCCGTGTCTGGTTCGATGACGTCACTTTCGTGAAGCGCATTTGTAGTCTTGGACTTATTTTCACACAAAACCTAACGTACCGTGTGCCCCCCCCACCCCCCACCCCACCCCCGGTTAGAAAATAAGCACGTTCTTGGTATCAAAATGTGTCTTGAAATTTCACGGACATCATATGTGAAATCCATGGCACAAAACAAGCTGAATTAGAAAATAGCATTTTTAGCCCCATTGACGTGCATTTTTCGTTCTTCCAGAGACCCATGGTCCGGAAGGGACTTAGGCTCCCTATAAAACTGGATCTGACATGGAAGCGTCTCACTTGAGTTTTCTTAAAAATTGCGAATGTCGTCTGGCCTTTAGTATCACGATATATCATCTCGCCTATATGGTGATACATATCACACCACCAGGTTGTTGCCAATACACACCCCTATTGTTGACTATTGTTGTTAAATGTGTGAGTGCGTACCCTTTGACGGACTGGTGATCTGTCTAGGGTGCCCCCCCTTGCTGTTATGCAAGAAGACATTACTCATTTTTGAGTAATTTCAGAGACCATTGTGGGTTTGTAGCTGGTCACACAGGACATGTTCTGTGTTTTTCCCCAAATGAAGAACCTTTTCCTTTCTCTCTTCACCTGATCAGAGGGATTTTTCCCGCCGCGAGGACCTGCAGCAGGCAGATGTGGAGCAGTGGTTGGGTTACATCACCTTCCTGTGTGAGGTGTTTGGCACCATGAGGAGCAGCTCCGGTGAGCCCTTCAGGGTTCTGGTGTGTCCCATCTACACGTGTTTACGAGAGGTTAGTATCCCAGTGGCGATGCTGGTTGTTTTTTTTTTTTTCTGGTTGGAGTTGTGATATTTATCTGCATAAACCACATAAAGTCAGCAGAACGAGACGTATAACAGTATCACCTACTGGATGGGTGCCACTGGATTATCTCAAATGCCGTAGAATTGGGTGAGTTAATAAGTTATCGCTCCTAAAGAAAAGTGCAATCGATGATTCAAAACCAAAAGAGTTTATTTAGAGTTCTTCACGGTAAGAAAGTTGAAACTTATCTTTGTACTCATGGTACTTGTCTGAGCAGGCTCTTATGCTGATTGGGCGATGATGTAGTTGAGGGACAAATGTCTCCGAATGGTCACAGTTGTGTGCTGAGGGACTAGATAGGATAAAAAGTAGTTTATCTTTCTTCTTGAGCAGGACATCACCCCAGTGAACAAACCGCCCATGCTGCATCCTTATCCTTACAGCCAATCAATCAGCCTTACTTGTTCCAGTCATCCACAAACAGTCAGCAGTTTGTTTATCTTGTCTTTGCAATCTGGTTTCCTGTTTTTCACCACAAAAAGTCTAGACTGCAGACACCACAACTGGGTTTGGTTTGTAGTGCAAACAGCCAGGACACTCTCAGTTCCAGGAAAAAACGTGACCCCAGCTTCAGTTCTCATCAACCGGTTGTCCGCTCCCTGTCACCATGGAAACCATATAAGATAGCCGCAGCAGACACACCACAATACAGAAGTGGTTAATGACAGATGGAGTACTGAAAGGGGAAGTAAGTGAGTGGGAAGGAGGAAACGCGGGAGACAGTGGTCAGGTTGACAGTTTACCTGCGTCACGTCAGGTAGAAGGCAAAGGGAGATAAGGCAGCAGTATCTGGGTAGGAATGCTGTTTTTAATGCGTCTTTTGACTAAAATGAGGAATATTGTGTTAGGTTTACCCACCCACACTCACACCTCTCCACCAGCCTGGAACTGAATGCATACCTGCTGTCTCTTTTACAAACACAGCCACTGTCTGAGGGGAAGCCCAGGGCATCATCTCGGCATTGTGGTGCTGTAACCCACCAGAAACATTTTCTTGCATCGTTGCAGCATCTTCCTCAGAAATCCTAACATACCTGTACAAATTCAAACGGTTCATCGGTAAACTGTTTTTCTGTGAGCCTCCACACATTCTGTTGACAGTCAGTTTGTGAGAACCATCACCTTTATGCTCATTTCTCTACTGTGGCTGTCAGGATCCAGCGGTTACAATCAGACGTCTTCCTGCGTACGTCTCTGACAGAGGCGGTGAACAAATCCGCTCTGAGAACTTTGAGTCAGAGATCTTTGAACTTGAAGCAGGTGTTGCCCCTTTTCTAGGAAAGCAGCAAAAAATATCTAATTGCATCACTTTCTGTCTCTAAATTAAAAATTAAGCTTAGAATAATTGATATTTACAAAAAACAGTCGCCTCAAGTCATATTAGTGTGTGTGTGTGTGTGTGTGTGTGTGTGTGTGTGTGTGTGTGTGTGTGTGTGTGTGTGTGTGTGTGTGTGTGTGTGTGTGTGTGTGTGTGTGTGTGTGTGTGTGTGTGTGTGTATCAAGCACATCCCTAATGCGTGCCAAGTTGTTTTGGTCAGAAAATAAAAATATCAATGCATTTTAAAAATGGGAGAAAAACAAAGGTTAGGGTGTTTGAGAATAAATGGCAGATGGGTTTGCTAAGGGAGAAAATGAATGAGCTGTAATCTTAGTTATTAATTTTGTTGACACCAAATTTTCTGATTGTCTCACATAACCCATCATGGTGTGTTGGTAACACTTACCCGCACAAGATCACCTGTTTTCTTCAGTCTTTCCTCAATATGTGGAATAAAAACTACATAAGTTTAAGTTCATTCAAACATGTGTGCTTTCACAAACAGGAAACTGTATTCCGTGTAAATTATACAAAGCTCAAACAGGAAGTAGGATGAAGCAGCATCTTATTAGATCCCACCCCTTTCTGTTCAGATTAAAAGTGCAGTTATCCCAGCTCAGACAGCATGAGTCCATGTTGGTGCAAATAGATGTTTGCTTATCTGTAAATGACCCATAAATACCCATATATACACATCTGTATCTGTACATAGAATCATACTTACACATACAAGCATACAAACACACATTCATACTTCCAAACGTACATTCACTTATACTCATGTATATACACACACACACACATCTGCACACATACATTCCCATACATACACAGATACATAGATTCTCACATACATGCCTATGCACACTCATACATAAAAATGATGACGCCTGACCCATCCATCCCTATTAACACATGTAGAAACGTTCACCAATAACTTTAAGCTTACACATAATTTACACAATTGTCAATTAACACAAAATTTTTAGTTGAACATTTCCAGAAGATCTCGTTATTGGATTTTGCAGATTTTTGAACATTTCTGTAGCAAAAGTTGTCTTTCTTATTGAGGTAGCTGCAGTTTCAGCGTTTTTTTTACAAAAGCATGTAGCAACAGGTTACAACATATTGTTCAGCAATTTGATTTATATTTTTTTATGTTCTTTTTAGTCATATTTATTTTTATTGTGCTTGTGAAGCACCTTGTAATTTCTATCTCGTAAGGTGCTGTGTAAAATTACCTTTCTTTTTATCTTCTTAAAGAGACAGTATGTAGTTTTTAACCGTTAATCTCTAGAAATATCCATCAAAATGTTGAAAATTAATGAAATGATGCCCAGTTGTTAAAAAAAGTATTAGTGGCTTTGTAACATTTAACCATAAATATTGGGTCTAAAATACATGGGAGCGGGTCTAAGTCTGTGGGTGACGCCAGATTAGACACCATGTTTGCTTCTACGGAAGCCTGTGAGGACAAAATGCATTTACTGATTTGTAACAAATGGCTACAAAACTGGCCATTCATAAACTTTGTTGTTTTACACCATTACCTACCAAGTGACTCACTTACAGGCATTATGCAAATACATTTAAGATGAAGTGGAACATCACAATGTGCTTCCCAAGCACAATTTTTTTTTAATAATGAAAACTTTGCAGCGTTGGCGTGTTACTGCAGCAGAGCCATGCACAGGTGCCGTCTTGTTAGCAGCCAGAAGCAGAAATGGGGGCCCTCCACTTCTTAAACAAATGCGTATCACCCACCATCAGTTTTAAATCATCGACATTTTCTGAAAATACGGAGTTGTCGAATTCTGCTAGCACTCAAGTTTGTTTTGTTAATGACTCTCAGGTACAGCAACATCAGATTCCAACACAATCATTTTCTAATTGACTGGATTTTCAACATTTCTGCATTTGCTAAAATCAAGTTTGTTGTGTTGATCATCTTGAATAGATTTCACTCCAAAAGTTAAATAAACTATCAGTGATTACTTTCCAAGAGTTTCCTTTAAATCTGTCCTGTCCTTCATGAGGTGTTTTGTTATTATTTACCTGTCTTTTACCTCTTAGCAAATAAACATGTGCAAAATGCACACAACTAAACACAAAATCCACCTGGACAGAACTGGTTACAGCAGCCTGGTGTTGGGATTACGGAGCATATTTAATCTAACGTGTCGCGGGTTGTTGGTTTGCAGCGGCACACTGCAGAACGCATCAGCAACGTCAGCTGTTATCGATATGGGGGTGTGGTATTTCACTGTAAAATCTCCACTTTTAGCTTGGTTTGTTCAGCAGTCAGAAACAGTTTAACAGAAAAAATGTGACGATAAATAATGGAACTACCAGTGGAGCTAATCCTCAAGCTGCTGTTGCTATGCAACAACTGGAAAGATGGTTAAAGTTTAATTTCAGCCTAATCTTTCTCTGGTTGGTACAATATGTCGGCAAGTCTCAACTTAGGCTGATCTGTTTGAGTAAATAGGTTTTTAAGGGTCTGTGATTCTTTATAGTTCAAACTTCTTGAGGTTTTCAGAAATTCGGTTCCTGGTAGTTAAAAAAAGGAAAAAAAATGTCCAGTAATTTTCACTAATATGAGTGGTGTGTCATCCATTCACAGAATAATTTTCCATCATAAGAAGGTTGTGTGCAGCAGTGGATGTAGATTATGATGTAACAACAGAGAGGAAAATGCTTGTTTCACCAAAAACAAGAGAGTAGGAAAGTTTGTGAAGACACAGATTCAAACCGTTTTAAAAGCACTGAACTGAACCTCGTCCTCAGCTCCCTGGAGAACTCATTATGAGGTAATCCAGCTCGTCAGATAGTTTTCCTTCTCTGGAAATGCCGGGACTTGAGCTCTCACTTCAAACAGCCTCTCTGTCGCCACGCCTGTCTCAGCGCACTGAGGAGCTGACGTGTGTGGGACCGCCGAGCCTGAATGAGAGGTGAAATACCAAGAAGCTTACAGCGTGGAAGGAAGAGGCCAGCTCATCCTGGATGTACAACACCCAATCAGAGAGTGGTGCCGGTCTCTTTTGTCAGGGCACTTCTTTTTCTTTAAGCATCTGTTTATTCTTTTAGCATCAAAACGATGTAGACTTCAGTTAAATTACTGAATACTGCAAACATCTACCAAAGTAAAAGCATAATTACTTCACATACTTATATAAAGAATTATTAGGAACACCTGTTCAACTTCTCCTTAATGCAATCAACCAGTCACATGGCAGTTGCTTCAATGCATTTATGTTTATGTTTATTTATTTAGCAGACACTTTTATCCAAAGCGACTTACAACGGGGTCATTTAGGGGTGTGGTCCTGGTCAAGACAATCTCCTGAACTCCAAACTGAATGTCATAATGGGAAAGAAAGGTGATTTAAGCTATTCTGAGCATGGCGTGGTTGTTGGTGCCAGACAGGCTGGTCTGAGTATTTCACAATCTGCTCAGTTACTGGGATTTTCACTAACAACCCCTTCTAGGGTTTACAAAGAATGGTGTGAAAAGGGAAAAACATCCAGTATGCAGCAGTCCTGTGGGGGAAAATGCCTTGTTGATGCTAGAGGTCAGAGGAGAATGGGCCGACTGATTCAAGCTGATAGAAGAGCAACTTTGACTGAAATAACCACTTGTTACAACCGAAGAATGCAGCAAAGCATTTGTGAAGCCACAACACGCACAACCTTGAGGCGGATGGGCTACAACAGCAGAAGACCTCACCAGGTACCACTCATCTCCGCTACAAATAGGAAGAAGAGGCTACAATTTGCACGAGCTCACCAAAATTGGACAGTTGAAGACTGGAAAAATGTTGCCTGGTCTGAAGATTTCTGTTGAGACATTCAAATGGTAGAGTCAGAATTTGGTGTAAACAGAATGAGAACATGGATCCATCATGCCTTGTTACCACTGTGCAGGCTGCTGGTGGTGTAATGGTGTGGGGGATGTTTTCTTGATACACTTTAGGCCTCTCAGTGCCAATTGGGCATCGTTTAAATACCACAGGCTACCTGAGCATTGTCCATCCCTTCATGACCACCTCATACATTTCTAAAGAATGCTCTCAACACCTTGTTGAATCAATGCCACATAAAATTAAAGCAGTTCTGAAGGCGAAAGGGGGTCAAACACTGTATTAGTATGGTGTTCCTAATAATCCTTTAGGTGAGTGTGTGTGTATATATATATATATATATATATATATATATATATATATATATATATATATATATATATATATACAAACAATTTTCTTCCACTTATCCGGGGTCAGGTCGCAGGGGCAGCAGCCTAAGCAGAGAGGCCAAGATTTCCCTCTTCCCAGCCACCTGAGCCAGCTCCTCCAGGGGAATCCCAAGGTGTTCCCTGGCCAGGTGAGAGACATAGTCCCTCCAACGTGTCCTGAGTCTTCCTTTATGTCTCCTCCCGGTTGGACGTGCCTGGAAAACCTCACCAGGGAGGCGTCCAGGATACATCCTAACTAGATGCCCCAGCCACCTCAACTGGATCCTCTCAATGTGGAGGAGCAGCGGATCTACTCTGATCCCCTCCTGAATGACAGAGCTTCTCACCCTATCCCTTAAGCTGGGCAGACACTACGCGACTTTTCCACTCATAGCATTCAGCTCAAACTGTACGACTTCCTGGCAGAGCAAATCTCACAAGTCTTGTGCTCACGCTGTACGTCTGGTAGCCACACGTCAGACCTACAAATATGCTAAAAATAGCAGTTTTTACACAATACGTCTGACTTTTTTTGTGTTGTTATTGATGTCTGTTGTCCTTCGGGAGTTCTGTAGGATTACACACAGGGATTTACATGGTTGGAGGTGGAAGAAAGTGAATCTGTGTTTATCTGTTTAATTTCACTTAAACATGCTTTCTTGACAAATCTTTGTCACTGTGTGCAGAAATAGTGTATAAATATTAACAACCGACGTGTGTTAGTAGGGAAACAGCTGGTGAGCCGTGTTGACGCATGTTTGTGCATGCGCCGTGAGCGGTTCTGGTACTTTTTGCGTCGCAGCTGCTTGCAGCATCACTTGACAGTGGGATGCCAACATGAAGGATGACAAAAACATCAAAATTCACCAGAATTTTGTGCAAGCTCACGATTGATGATTGGTAGCTGGTCACGTGGTGTTAATCGCCTCTCGTAACCCCCTGTATACTACACAACGCTCAGCGCAAAGAGTGCAAAAACAATTCGTACAGTGAATGCCCGGCGTAAAGCAGCTTTCCAGAGTTTTCCCCTTTCAGAAATGATGTATGATTTTTCAGAAATCCGTAAAAGTGATTATCTCATCATGTACTGTGATAAAATGTAAGCAATACGTCTTTTTTTATGCTAAGCACGCCCCCATCCCGCAGAGCTCCATTCAATAGGGAACTGAGCGCCGACCAGAGTTAACCAATAGCGTTAGACTACCGCTGATTTGCTTCAAATTTAAGGAATACCTCGGCTGTTGCGGAGTTGATGAACTTTTCACAAACAAGTAAGTCTCTAAAATATAAATATATGAAAACACAACATGACATGAGAATATTACTCGTAAAACAATGTATTTTAGCTCCGTTTGTCGGCTAAGAAGCACATTTGTAAACAGAAACGTGAAGTCGCCATCTTAAACAAACAAGAGGAATAGACTTTTTGCGTGAGATGCTTGTCAGCCACTAGATGGTGTCATCAGATAAGAGAAATACTCCAGAAAGAAGCTTTAAGGGAGAGCCCAGCCACCCTGCGGAGAAAACTCATTTTGACCACTTGTATCTGCGATCTCATTCTTTTGGTCACTACCTAAAGCTCGTGACCATAGGTGAGCTCTCTCTTCATCAGGACAGGCCGCACAACGCCTGCATCACTGTGGAACGTGAACAACAGCCATGGCTGATTATAACTCAAAGTAGTTTCACAGGTAGTGAGGTAAATTATGTTGTCATAGTAACCAAGGGTTGTCCAAAACACTCCTTTAAGTGGCAATGGATAACACAATAAATTTTTATTTCATTTCTCAACATGAGATGATCTTTATTTTAAAATGCTGGGTCTTCAAATAATCTCTGCATTAATCTGACATTAGATGCTGACATTTACATTTCAAACTTCCATTCATACCATTCCCTCTGCTTGTCTTTGGTTGCTGTGTGTGTGTGTGTGTGTGTGTGTGTGTGTGTGTGTGTGTGTGTGTGTGTGTGTGTGTGTGTGTGTGTGTGTGTGTTCGTTCCACGGACATGAGGCAGGCGTTGACGTGTCATGTTTGCTGATTCGTCAGCCCAAAAGGACGCTCTGTTGTATTTCAGAATTTCAAATGTTAATACAGAATAAGTTCACAGCTGGGATTATGTCGTCTTTCTCTCCTCCCGTGAGGTGATTAATGTTCACAAACACTCGTGTTTCCCATTTGGTCTGAATCCAAACACGCATATGTAGTGTATTTATACATGACATCCTCTGGCCTTGTGTTTGCTCTGCTCTGCTCATTCATGTCGCCCAGGCGCACTGTTAGGGTGGGGGACGGGGGGGATATGTCCCCCCAGATTCAGATCGACCCCGATCCGTCCCCTGCACTAAGGCCAGAAAGAAAACAAAATCAGAGGTTAAGTGCTTGAAAGCTCCTTTTTCCAATTACATTGAATGCAGCGTGACGTAAACAAACACTGACTCCAGAGGCGCCAAAGTGGTTGCTGCTAGGATGTAGGATGAAGCAAAAAAGGCAAGCAACGATTACTGCGTATTTAAAAAAGACCAACAGTGTAAGTAGACGGGACCGATCTGTCTGTTTATGCATGTTGGTTATAGATTCAGTACATTGTTGTCAGTGTTGGGACTTGTTATAAGCGCCAAAGCCTCATTGCTGACTTTAACAAGTCTCATCTACAAATACAAAATGATCCCTCAAGAAGTTACTGCTTTACATCAGAAGATAGTGGAGATGCGTATCCTTCAGGCTGAGCAAAGTTTTGGAGTTTTTAGAGTTTGAAAAATGCCTCCCGCCGAGAGGCTCCCAGTTGGGAAGAGGAGGAGATACAAGCAACATGAAGAACGTAATGTAGTCAGAAAACGACTACAAGAAGACAGCACCTTGAAGGACAGGACCAACTTCACACCCGATCAGATTTGCACACTGTTAGACCTCTGCCTCACCACTACATATTTCAAATACAACGAAGCTTTCTACAGACAAAAACATGGCTGCGCCATGGGCTTCCCCGTGTCACCTATTGTAGCCAACCTTTACATGGAGGAAGTGGAAAGAAAGGCTCTTGGCTCTTTTAAAGGGAGAGCACCCAGCCACTGGTACAGATATGTGGATGACACCTGGGTCAAAATCAAAACACAAGAAGTGGAATCCTTCACTACGCACATCAACGCTGTGGACAAAAACATCAAGTTCACCAGGGAAAGCATAAAGGACAACTGCTTGCCTTTCCTGGACTGCGCTGTGCACCTTGAAGAAAATGGCAACCTCAAAATTGAAGTGTACTGGAAGCCCACACACACTGATCAGTACCTCCTCTTCGACTCACATCACCCTCTGGAACACAAACTTGGAGTAATCAAGACCCTACACCACCGGGCAGAACATGTTCCCTCTAAGCCGGAATGGAAAAAGAAGGAACACACACATGTAAAGGAATCACTTAAAACATGTGGCTATCCTAATTGGGCGTTTATAAGGTCAGCAAAGATGCACAGAAAAGAAGACCAGACACCAGCGAGGGAGGACGAGAAAGACAGACGCAACAACCTTGTCATCCCCTATGTAGCTGGTGTATCAAAGAAACTCAGGAGGGTTTTCTCCAAACACAACATACCAGTGTACTTCAGGCCCAGCAACACACTCAGACAGAAACTGGTTCACCCGAAAGACAAAACTCCTA
The DNA here is from genome assembly GCF_043380555.1 of Nothobranchius furzeri. Classification (NCBI taxonomy): domain Eukaryota; kingdom Metazoa; phylum Chordata; class Actinopteri; order Cyprinodontiformes; family Nothobranchiidae; genus Nothobranchius; species Nothobranchius furzeri. Next base: position 58,187,151 of record NC_091746.1, read on the forward strand.
AACACAAACTGAACAATGTGGTGTATGCTGTACAGTGCAGCGAGGAATGCCCAGACCTCTACATCGGAGAAACCAAACAGCCACTTCACAAGCGCATGGCACAACATAGAAGAGCCACCTCCACGGGACAGGACTCAGCAGTTAATTTGCATCTAAAGGACAAAGGTCACTCTTTCGAGGATGCCAACGTTCACATTTTGGACAGAGAGGACAGATGGTTTGAAAGAGGAGTAAAGAAAGCCATTTATGTCCACTGTGAGCAACCATCTTTGAACAGAGGCGGTGGTTTACGACACTAACTGTCTGCCATCTATAATCCAGTTTTGAGATCCCTTCCCAGATGCATCAACGCCCACGCATATCCTGGGCCATCTGACCTCAGGAATTCACATGATAGGGTGGGGCCAGGCTTCACAATGAGCTCACCCGAAACTCTGGCTGAATAGGACCCACACCCACCCTCAATGTGTTTATGTAGAAGATCATCAGGGGGTCTTTTGTTCCCTCTTCGGGGGGAAACTCCCACTGGGTTTAAATCTGGGACTCTCCACCATTTGACCTTAGAACTGAAGAAGCCGGCGGTTGTGTCATCCGTCTCACTTTTGATTTGCCAGTGACAGGCCACGAGGGTAACTTTAACCATGGCAGTTGCGGAGACGAAGAGGAGGCGAAAATTTGATATCAAGTTCAAAGAGAACGTGCTGATTATGCTGCAGAACACTGAGGAGCAATAGGGGTTGTATGAACTAGTCGACTTCACTATAGTGACTTTTTATGCCTGTCATCGACTAGTCGCTGTCACATGACAATGACCGGCAAGATGCAGCCCTCGGAAAAGACAGCAGCCTGCTGTCAGCAGGTGACAATCTCCTGCGCGTCGGGGGGGCAACGCGCTGTGCCAGAGCGTTGGTACTGACACCCGCCGTAAAACGGACATTTAACCAAATTGTGACATTTACCCTCTTGCAATTTAACATTCCCCTCACCCCATCCTAACCTTAACCAGCTTTCACATGCAAAGCTCTGATTGTTGACGCGCTCCAGACATCTGCGTCCTGAGCACGGCCACAGTAACATTATCAAATTAGGTGTCGCCATCTCAAAAACTAATTTAACACTTGATCGTTCATGTCGGCTCATTTCCTTTTATGTTTTTCTGTCTTCTATTTGTGCCTGATGCTTTTCGCTGCTGTGGAATGAGGCGCATCACTTTGTCCTCCGGTGATGCACCCAACTGATGTGGCCGGCGAGCAGATTGTGATCAACGCTTTTCAGAGCTGATCACACCAGGTGTCTGTGTGCAGCACAAGTACCCCTCCCCCACCCAGATATAAACAAACATGTCTGCTGAACTTTTACTCCGTAATGTAAATTGTAACTCCTGCAGCTTAGAGGAAACGTGTTAAAATACGCCAACACGGTGGATTTAATAGAAGCTTTAAAGAACTAACTCTGGACGGTGTGAGGTGAGTTTGTCTCACTGCAGAAATAAAAACACACGGAGCATCAGCAGTCAGACGCAGCCGCTCACCAACACTCGTTTGTGTGTGTGTGTGTGTGTGTGTGTGTGTGTGTGTGTGTGTGTGTGTGTGTGTGTGTGTGTGTGTGTGTGTGTGTGTGTGTGTGTGTGCGTCAGAAGGCTGAACAATAACCTGTAGAATAAAGTCATCATGCTAGAGCAGCTTTGTCTGTGGTGGACCACACCAGCTTCTGCCACAATAAATAATTATAATAATAATAAATAAATAAAATTATTTCATTTTTGAACTATTTCTGTTGAGAGTTTTAATGTTTAAAATCTGTTGGATTGTTACTGACAGCAGCTACATTTAAGTTTCACTTCCTGTTCTGACCGAATGCTGCTGCAGCATGGGGGTGTAGTTCTCAGTCATCCTGGACATGATCATCCTGAGAGTTTTAGCTGAAAACAGCTGGACGTTTCTGGATGTGTTGGAGACATTTAGCCTCTCATCCTAGAGGCTTCTTCCAGACTTTGGTTGTGGTCAGAAACAAACACACTGGTTGTGCTGCAAGTCTTTTTCTTTTTTTCTCCAAAACATGTGTTTGTCTAAATGAAGGTGATGTTATTGTTCATAGAATAAAAATTCATGTTGAAGTTAAGATTATTTCATCAAGTAGGACCTGTGGTTAGCTGGATCACGTAACACATGTCATGTCTTGAAAGAATCAGAATCGGGAATCGATAGGAACCGGAATTGAAACAAGGAATTGGAATCGTTCAAAATCAAACAATGGCCAACCCTATAAGTGAATATTGTTTTTAAATATATTTTATGTGCAGTTTTTTAGGGCTTTTATGTTTTCTGCTGAAAATCATTTAATGTCTTGCATAAAAGCATGAGGTTTTGCTTAGTAATTGATTGGGAGAATAACAAATGACTGACTTGGATAGTGTTGATCAGGCAGAGCTTTGTTGGCAGCGTTCCATTGCACAATTACGGTGGCCCTGAAGTGCAAACCACAAAAACAAATCACTTAACGCAACAACAAATTTAAACACGCAACAACTAATCACTTAATGCAAAAACAAATCACAAAACGCACAACAAATTGAAAAGCGCAAAAACAAATTCACTAAATGCAACAACAAATCACTAAATGCACAACAAATTGAAAAGCGCAAAAACAAATTCAGTAAATGCAACAAACAATCACTAAGCGCAAATACAAATCACTAAACTCACAACAAATTGAAAAGCCTAACAAATCACTAAACGCACAACAAATTGAAAAGCGCAACAACAAAACACAAACCGGAAAAGGTAGGTACCAATGCTGCAACAACAGGCATCACTGATTGGATGATGGATCCGTTGGCCTTTTGAACCGGAAGTTGTTCTGCCAAACGTGTTTTTATTTTTTATTTTTTTTACTTTATTTAACAAACAATGAGTATACAACAGTGTCCGAATCATCGACATACATATATCCGAATACATACAGTGGGGCAAAAAAGTATTTAGTCAGCCACCGATTGTGCAAGTTCTCCCACTTAAAATGATGACAGAGGTCAGTAATTTTCATCATAGGTACACCAACTGTGAGAGACAGAATGTGAAAAAAAAATCCATGAATTCACATGGCAGGATTTTTTGCGCTAAGTGATTTGTTGTTGCATTTAGTGAATTTGTTTTTGCGCTCTTCAATTTGTTGTGCGTTTTGTGATTTGTTTTTGCATTAAGTGATTTGTTGTTGCGTGTTTCAATTTGTTGTTGCGTTAAGTGATTTGTTTTTGTGGTTTGCACTTCAGGGCCACTGTACACAATGGCTTCAAACACATATATAATAGTTAGTTTTGTCGTAAACCATTGGATGAAATTACACATACTGACTGAGCTCTAGTTAAGGCTCTTGCAATAGTTTGTATATGTGAATGTGCGTGTGTGTGTGTGTGTGTATGTTTTTGGGGGAGGGTACATTGGAACTTTGCCCCCCCCCCCCCCCCCCCCAGTTTGAAAATCCTATCTGCGCCCCTGATGTCGCCACATTTAGGTGGCTGCTGTTCTACTCGAGTTTGTGTGGCATTTTCCCACTTGGATAGTCATGGAGTGTTTGTTGTTCTTTGCAGCTCCTCGAGTCAACAGATGTTAAAGAAGATGCGGTCCTTTGTTGCTCCATGGAGGTATGGACCACACACACACACACACAACCTAAAGGTCTTAACCTTCAACCAGCCCTCTGACAAGTTTGCAGAAATGTCCCACAGAAGTCCAGTTGGTCCTTCCAAAGAACACAACTTGTGATATAATAGAGCTGAAATAAAACCAGGAGAGGGGTTACAGCTTGTGTTATTCTGCTAACCTGTGCCATTCTCTAGGTTATAAATAAAAAGTCTTTAACGGTTAGTTTATTTTTAGATAGGAACTAGCTGCGTTTTGTTTCTGGTATTGTTTTCATTAAGATTCTAGGAAATGTTTTTGTGTAAAACAAGCAACAACAACAACAAGCTCTTACCTGGGAAACTTAACATTTGATCTATTTTAAGGTGTTTTTCTGTGTAACGTTATAAATAATTACTCTCTTCAATAGCTTCCTGAACAGCATCATGACAGTTTAGCATGACGAGGTTATTTACAGTTGTTAATGTCAGCAGTAAAATATTGACCTTCTGAGGTGTCCAGAGGTCAAGTTCTGCAGAAATGTCCTCAGTTAAGGTTTATAAGTCATTTAATATCAGATGTTATTAAATTCTGGAGATTAGAGGCATTTAAGACGGCACCAATCCATCCTGGTCTTGGCTGTACTCAGACTAGCTGTTAGCCTATCAGTCCTAAAGTACATATACTCTTTTTCTGAACTGAGGCCTTTAGGTAAGCTTTTTATTTTCCCATTATATATACTTGATCTGATTTTTACACACACACAAAAAACAGAAGTCAGTCTAATAAAGACAGAAGTTTATGTGGCGGACACTCGTCTCAGTGAAAAGTCATCTCCACCTATAGACCCTTTTACTACCCACTTCATCAAAAGTTGTGCGTGCACCCTGGTGACGAGAATGAAGCGCTTCCTCGTTCACACTCGACACTAAAACAGCGTTTTAAACCCTTTGTTTCTAAGTTCTGAGCACATGAAAAATGTCGGGTTGTTCCGTGTGTGGATGCCAGAATCGCTTCTCTTCAAGCAGTGGACTGAAATTTTACAGAATTCCGAAGGGAGCACATCCATTTCAACAAAATCGGAGGCGTCTGTGGCTGCAGGCCATCAAAAGGGTTGATGAAAACTGGACTGAAAACACCATCTGAAATGCTCGAGTTTGTAGCGCCCATTTTATATCAGGTAAGGTAATTATGTACTAAGATTACAGCAGAAAGCTGGTTAACGTGTGTTCCATTAAATAAAGTAAGTTGTGTTTGCTGGTTTGCTTTTAAGCAGTCTATTTATTTACAGGCGAGGCGTCATTGGACTCCTCGAGTCCTGATTTTGTGCCTTCTGCGTTTACGTACACAAAGCGAAGTCAAAACCCCCGTGCAAAGATGGACAGGTAATGTTTACACCTTCCCATCACAGATATATTAAATATTTAGAAATTCTTGCTATTCATGATGTTCAGTGTTATTATATCATGACTCTTGATTTGTGTAACTCTTAAGTAATTCAGACCTGTTACATTAAGGTGTCAACGGAAAAGGAGAAGAGATGAAATGTCTTGCACGCCATCAGATCAGCTGGCTGCTTCAGAGAATACAGATCAGCAACCATCATTGGCTCACCATGCCGGTAAGGATTTTGTATTTTCTTTTACAATAAAAATATTTGTGTGGACTTGTTGCTGCATTTGCTAACTTTTCACATTTCTGTGTTAAAGCTGAAGAGGACCTCCCTGTTCCAAGGAGGGAATATGATGGCCTACAACAAAGATATGCTGGGCTTCATAAAAACCATGTCAACCTGCAGCTGGAGTTTGAATAACTTAAGGCAGGAAATTGTAAACTTAATGAGGAGCTGAAAAATGCAGCGTTTTCCTATGCAAATATTAGGTGCAACAGGGGAGCACTGATTTTTTTTTCACAGGACTTACAACTTTTGTCTTTGATTGGCTGCTAATAAAAATAACAGACAGTGTGGAGATTATTTGCCAAAAACTCACAGCTCATGATCATCTATTGGTTGTGCTAATGAAATTAAGACTGGGTCTAAGCAACACGGATTTGGCGTACAGATTTAATGTTTCTAAAACAACTATATCAAATATTTGTCGAAGCTGGATACCTGCCATGTCTGTAATCCTTAAACCACTCATTAAATGGCCAAGTAAGGGAGCCGTACTAAAGAACATGCCCAAAGTTTTCAGACGGAATTTCAAACGATGTCGGTGCATAATAGACTGTACAGAAATGTTCATTGCTAGACCTAGCAATCTAACTGCTAGGGCCCAGACATGGTGAAATCACAAACACAGCAACACAATTAAATATTTGATTGGCATCACCCCAGCTGGAGCAATTTCCTTTCTGTCACCTGGATGGGGTGGAAGGGTTTCAGACAAACAAATAACAAAAGGCTTTTATATCTTTTAGAACGCAATGCTGAGATTCTAGCTGATAGAGGATTTCAAATCTGAGATGAACTTGCCGCTTCTGGAGCCACTCGCCGTATACGTCATTTCACAGAAGGGAAAAAGCATCTCTCTGCTCAGGAGGTAGACTCATCAAGACAACTGTCTCATGTCAGGATACACGTTGAACGAGTAATAGGACGCTGGAAGAACTGTAAGAATTTGCTAACCGTAATTCCTGTGCCACAGCTCAATGTTCTAGATGACATTGTGATTGTGTGTGCTGCTCTAACAAACCTCTGTAAGAGTGTTGTTCCCAAAAAGAAAAAAACACCAATAATATCCAGTTCTATGATCCCATGCAGACTATAAACAGTGCTACTGTCATTTGCTAGAATATGTAAAACTGATTTTGAATTACTGTAAGAAAAAATGTAAAGCTGCTGCTATGGTTTTTTTGTACTAAATAAACAATTTTACATTTCCTTTGTGTGAAACATTTTGATTGTGCACAAATTAAATCTTTGTGGTTTCAACATTAGATGCAAACTAAAATACACATACAAACATCGTTGAATCCTAAAGAATTGTTTATTTGAAATTTATTTGAGCATCAATACCATTCTTTTAAATCCAAGAATTAGCCAGAAGGCTTGTTTTAAATTAACTTGGAAAGATCAAGACTCAGCACAGTCCAGACATAACCACATTGTTGGTTTGCGTCTGATGTTTACACGGCTGTAATGAAAGCGACTGCTGCATTTATTACATTCCTGTTTTGGCAAAATCCGGCCTTCCACAGAATTAGCATGCTCTCTGTGATTGCAATGCAGGATCGAATCTTCTCGTTAGGAGCTCTGGCAACGCGTGGGAAATGAAGGCCTCCTGAGCTTTAGGCAAAGTGTCCCGCAGAAGTTTGTGGTCTTTATCAACACGCTGCACAATGAACTCTTTCTTTGTCCACACCACAAAGTCACAGTAGTTTACATCACACACAAACATGTGGAGCTGAATCTGGTAGTAGTATGGGTGTGAGGGCTTCAACACTAACAAGTTGTCAGGCAGAACCTGGGGTCTTCTGTACTTCCCTGAAGACTCTCGGTACGACATTTGATCGCCACCACTCCTTTACCACAGCAGGCACGTGTAACAATCCCATCTGGGGATGATCCTAGGTGTGGCTCGGATGGCTGAACAACTAAAACACAGGTGCTGACCAGGGGTCCTTGGTGATGTTTTTGCCATAAAATCACTATACTGTTGTCTAGCGGTTTGCTCCATATTTTCACCCCAGATAACAGATGGGACATTTAATGTGGTCTCATTGTACTGCATTATGTCCATTATGTAATTTTTGCTGTGTTTGTCTGTTGTGGCCACATGGTGAAATTTAGTACTTGTGATCCTACCAGCCCTATGGATATACCAGTCATGTGACTTTGACTGCTGCCTTGTAGTTTTTCTAGTTGATGATGCTGCGTTGTAGTTTTTAGTCTTTGAAGTGTTTCTTCACATTTTATATTTAATTCCTGTGGTGAGAGCTCCCTGAGTGTAGTGTCAAATAAAGCAGTCAAGGGCTCTGAGCACGCTAAAAAAGAAACCTATTAAAGTACTCACCCTGCCACACAGGTACAGTTGGCTGTGAAGACTTAGTTCTCTGGTTTGTTTACTATGACCCAAGCCTCGTACATAGCAGTCTTGTGTCCTTGTCTTTGGCTAGGAAGGACTTCTGCCTTCAAGACGCAAAACTCAGAGTCTATGTCGTGATATTTTACTTTCTGTACGTGGCCACAGACAACATAGTTGTATGCATCTAACGATTTGTATGCCCGTTGCTTCTCACGAGGGTACTTACTGGGCCTCTCCACTAAAAACGTATATATATTGGGCCACTGGGTGATATCTGGCCACGCACCTACATCTTCCACCCATTCCGTAATGCCACAGGGATCCGGGAGTCTGTTGCCATTCGTTAAAGTGAGTTTAATAATATAACTGTCAAGATTTGTCGGTGATAACAGTGGTTAGCACTGTTGCCTCGCAGCACAAAGGTTGCAGGTTCAAAACTCGGCTGCGGCCTTTCTGTGTGGAGTTTCGTGTTCTCCCCATGCATGCGTGGGTTTCCTCCGGGTACTCCGGTTTCCCTCACAGCTCACAACATGCCCTATAGGTTATAAATTGTAAGTCGCTTTGGATAAAAGCATCTGCTAAGTGAATAAACACAAATAACCCCGCAGCGTAGCTTGATAAAGCCTGAAACGACGCCATTCTTTGTTGCCAAGATGCGCGCGCATTCTCGCTGACGTCATACTGTTTACAAACCGTATAGAACCAGACCAACAGGAAGCAGCAAATTCAAATAAACTGGGTTTCTTCTTTAGAAGCAGAGGAAGGCCTTGGGGATAGAGAGAGGGAAGGTAGTCGAGTGCTGAATCACAAACAGTTCCTAGATGTTAAAAACACAGCTTCATGTCCTGAGGGTGTGTGAGAGGAAGAGGGAGAGAGTCCTTCTGTCTCTATCTTCGTAACTTCTACCCATCCTTTATCCCAGTTTTCCTCTTCCTCCTCTAGCTGCAAAGTACGGGGCGCCTCCTGGAGGAGCAGCTCCCTGAGATGATGACGGAGCTCTTAGCGGCCGTGAGGGACAAGATGCTGAGTCCGGTCGAGTCTCAGCTGACTCGCTCTCTGCTCATGGAGGTCATCGAGCTGCACGCGCACCACTGGAGCCCTCTGGAGGCTCTCACCACCCAGTACTACAACCGTACCATCCAAAAGCTAACCACTACTGCCTAGACTACCCTACACACACACCCTGCTGATGCCCCGAGTTTAATTATTCGTGAAGACGACTAAACGCCACACCTGCTGGGGGCAGCCACAAGGGTATCCAGCAGAAAACATAACATAGGACGTGTCTGAAAACTATCTGCTGTTTTTGGCGTGACTGGTCACACACAGTCTGTGAGCTCCACCAGCTGTAGCTGCTGAGGGATTTTGGGGGAGGGGGGGTCAGCCTTGTCCATAAAGAGATCTGTGCCCAAAGCTGAATGGGGGGGGGGGTCAGTCTCTTCATTGTGTTCATTTGCCAAACCCCCCATCCTGACCCCCCTTCCTCTGTCTCCCCATCAGCCCCTGGGGTCTGAAAGGCTGATAAAGGAGGCGGGAGAGGCGGCGGGGTGTAGACACGATGCTGTCTGTCTGGGACGTCTGCCCTGCCGGGCCAGGGACCAGGTCAAAGGGCCTCAGTAGAGCTCCACATCTCCTCCCCCCTTCCCTCACTGTAAAACCCCCCCAGCAGGAGCCCCTCTGGGGGGACGAGACAGCGGGCCTGCTGGGCCGGGCCGGACTGAGAATAAGGATCAGGCTGGCTGGAGCAGGGTGGCAGATGGCTGCTCCAGGGTCCCGACACACCCCCACAGGCACCCCAGCTTTCAGCACCCCCCACCCCACCCCCCAGCAGTAGGAGTGGGGTGCATTAGTAAATTGAAGCAGACACTGCTGTCTGATAATTCCTTTGTTTTTGTCTTGCAGAGGAATGATTCTCCTCTGTTCAGCATGAATTTTTAACCACATCATTGATGTAAGAATTCATTTGAATCATTTGTTGTTTTTATCATCGACAGTTGGTTTTGAAACCTCATCTTTATGGTCAGACCTAGATAATCTAGCAGTAGGCCTTATTGCACAGCTTTGATCCCTTTTGCATTGCAGTGATGCAGTTTGCTTTATAATTTAAACAAAGTGAGACGAAGACGCTCCTGGAACGGGGGTTCTAGGATGTTCAAATTGACTAGTGGCCTTGTCAGTTATTCCTTTTTATAGGAGTTTCCTGTTTTTCCCAGTTGGAACCAGATGAACTCCATCGCAGGAGAATACATTAAAGACAAAAATATGAAAAAGCATGGCACAAAGGTCAAATCCTTCTTTGCAGTGTGTTTGATCTTTTCCTTTTTGGTTCTAGATGTTGAGAGAAGGAACAGCCGAGCGGTTGGAAACTTGCCTTCTTCACACATTTCTGTCAGGAATGGACTTGGGAGTAGTCACATGCATTCATGCATGTTCATTCATGTTATTAATATTAGCTTTTTGTAATATCATTTTTGAAGTCTTGCATCAAGAATAAAGATCCTGTGTGGTAGAAGCACAGCCCAGCAGATTAGTGGGGTGACAACAGTCTTTTAAAATCTTTTTTGTTATTGTTTATTTTTGCAGGAGCTAAATAATCATCATGTGTACATGTGTCATTTAAATTATATCTAACTCATTTATATATAAAGAAGTGTGTCCTCTGGTGGGTTTATAGGAGCGTTTAAGCAGCTGCAAAGTGTGTTCTGTTTTATTTGGTGAAAGGAGTTTTTTTTTTTTAAAAAGCCCATCAGTCAGTGTCTGTTATGCAAAAAGCAGCTCCCTCTCAGCAGATTGGAGCAGGTGTGGATCCCCCACCCACGTGCCCTTAGACCCTTCTGCTCTGGTCACATGACTCACCCGACAACTGAATGAGGCCCGCCGTCATTTGCAAAATCCTCATGAATATAGAAAAAGGAGGCAGCGATTGGATCCGCTGTGTTCTTGGGTTTGTTTTGCAAAGCTGCCGCAAAAATAAACTAATAAAGTGAATAAGATATGTAACGGAACAGAGTGTGGTGTGTGTTTTCTGTCTGCTGCAGAGAGGCGGGAGTCAGATGTACTCACTCATCACAATAATGGACACGTGGTCGCCTCGGCCGTTAGCACGCCGGCCGCGTGGCTAATCGCTGCACCGCAGTCGGTCATTAAGTGAACTATTCAAAAATGTGTGTGCAGTGGAGCTCCTCATTTACATGCCTTCTGCTTTACATGGTCACGCGTTAGGCAGCCCACGCTTCAAGAGTTCTAACCACCCGGTGTGTGTTGATGCCTGCGACGGCTGCACAGCGTCCTTGGACAGTTTTTTGCCTTTGGTGAGCCCTGACACATGCCTGGGGCTGTGGGTGTCTCCGTGGGGCCCACCTCCCCTCTGAGTCCATCGCCCCCTCCTCAAAAACCTTGAAGGTGTCCTTCGGCCTTCATCCACATTGATCCACATCATCCTCCAGGCCTGAATATTCTCATGAAATAGTTTTCACAATAAGATCTGCTTTCAAACGGTCATTAGCTCATCACCCAAGGACATGAAACACTATTCAGAGTTAATAGTAAACCCCTTTATTAGAAAATGCAGATGAAGGAAGGCATGATGGAGACGAGGTGATGAGAATACAACTAGAACAACAAAAGCAGCAGGGATGCAAAAGGGTTGACTGGTTTTGTTGGGAGCTGTGATGGATCTATTCTAACTGCTGCTGGGAGGATGGACCACCACCTTCCTTCATGGCTGTCGATGTCCTTGGGCTGGAGCTCATTCATCCATCTGGTCTAATAGAAGTTACAGGAGTGTTTACACAGTGAGCACTTGCTCCTGGAACGCCCAATTTCTTTATAGAAGCGAGTTATCTGCGCTGGTCGTCTTTGTTATACAAAAGGTTCTGACGTGTGGAGTGACAGAATTATTCTTACAGAATGTTTCCAAAGGAAGTGGCTAGCTGCGTATTACAGATATCAGCCAATGGATGATTAGTTTTGTGCTCAAAGTGTTTACTTCAGCCAAAATGAATCTAATCAGAGAAAATGTTTGTGTGTGTAGCTGACTGATTTTATATTTAAAAAAATACACATTCCTCTAGACAAAGTTGTTCTAGTAGAAATAAGCAGGTGGTAGATTGATTATTATACCAACAATCATTAGTTTCCACTGTAACGTGATGAAGGAGCTATTCCACTGAAGGTTATTTCCCTCTCTTCAAGAAGAACTAATCTGCAAGAGACTGCCTCAAGGTCATGCATTTGTTTCTAAAACTGTTTCCTTTCCAGCTCAAGAGAAGAAACAAGACAAACTCTTTCTTTTTAATAAATCAGAAGAACTATTTTTAATAAAGCTAATCAAACAAAGTGTTAGCCAAATAATAAAATGTGAACCAATCTGTGAAATGAAAATGTTTATAATCAGTAGTTATAAGTAATATAACTTTAAATGTTTCCACTAGAGACTGATCACACGTGAGGTTAAGTCACGTGACACATTTCCTTTTCTGATCCAATCAGAATCTTCCAGATCTGATGGAGGTGTGGTTTTGTTGGTGCTTGGTAAATCTGTCCCTTTTTGATTCGGCCGTAAATCAAAACATCCAAATTATAAAACTATGCCCACGTCACCTTAAACTTCAGTTCAAAGCTTTCTAGAGAAGTTGTCGGAGTGGCCAACCCCTAACTTTCCTCTTCAGCCGAAATAACCTAACGACAAGCTGGATAAATCTGTTGCATGTTCCACCTGCTGCAACGGTTCCTTTCAGAATAAAAGCTGAACCATCACGACCCCTTTTTGGGTCTTGCTAGATGCCAATAAAACTGTCGTGACTCGGAAGTATCTCAAGACTGGTCTGGTCGGCAACCGCTGCTTTTCCTACCGGCTTCGGTTCCAGAGAAGGTCAAGCTGGACCTCGACATTCCTGATCTAATGGGGACTTCCGCAAAGGGTACGTAGGCCAGCAGAATGGCATCTCAATGTGTGTTATAAATCTCCAAACCAAAGCTTAGTGTGAAGCATCATCTTCACTCCCATCGTTTCTCTGGATTTGCTGGTTCTGAACAACATTCCACACTACACCATTCTCCGTCTCACTTCACCTTAGTTACACCATACATTTAGTGTTTAAAGTTAGTCTAGTTTAAATATGTTTAGTAATAAATCTTTAAACTTTTAAAACTTGACTCTTTTGTCTCTGAGTTAATATGAAGTGGTTACATAATCCCTGCAATGAAAAGTTCCAATCTTCTGGTTTAAGTTATCCAAAGATCCCTAAGATTGATCATATTTCCTATGGAATCTCACATCTTATGGATCATTAAATAATGTGTAAATATAATCATTACACCACCCTGATAATAACTACAGAGGTAATTACAGCCACTCAGACCCTAACCCTAACCAAATCCGAGTCAGTGGTACCACTGATGGCTCACATTAAGATAAAGGCTCACACACACACACACACACACACACACACACACACACACACACACACACACACACACACACACAAACAAACAATGCAAGCATCCTGAATTCAAGCATTTGATTGCACCATGTGTGTGTTTGAGCGCAGCAGCAAACTGAGCCCTTTTAAATGTATGCAGTTTATTCTGAGGGGCACACAGGCCAGATATTGTGTAAAACAAAGTAGAGTTAAAACACACAGAAGCGTCCCCAGATGTTTTTCTTCAGCAAAGCTTTACTGTGGAAGAAATCAATAACTGTGGGCTATGGAGTGGTTTTAGCTTGCTCTCTTGACCTTTCCATCTCAGCAGCTACTGCGCTGCAGTTTTCACCATTAGCCAAAAAAAAAATCACTATCTCTGCTATATTTGGAGTCAGACATTTCAGCTGGATTTTGCTTTTTAGAGATTCTAGAATCAAATGTAAATCTGACAGAGAGCCGCATCATCATGAGACATTCTTATTTCAATAAAGCTTTATGAACTTTCAAGGTTAAAGATGTGGTGTAAAAACCAAAAATCAAAGTTATAATCATCAGAAAGTGATTAGTTCCTCTGATATTCTTCACATCTCAGAATTGAGCTAAAATTAGTAGATAAAAAAATCATTATTACCCTAAGTAATATTTTATCAGCCTAAACTTAATGCCTCTAATGAATAAAAATGTAAAAATATGTCTTCTTAACATGGAAATTAAAGAGTTACCATAGCAACAATAACACAAATGGCAGGATAGAAAACATGAACCTTGATGAGAAAAAGTCAGCAGACTCATTAAAATATGAATAAACTAAAAAACATTAATATTTTAACAAGTTAACTCAGTGGAAACTAAAAATAACTGTCAGCACACTTCCTGTCCAGGCAAGCAATTAAGGAAATGATGTCATGACCTGTTCACTTCCTGTATGAACTACCTCTGTAGCTCTTTTTAGTCACCGAGTCAGCAAATTAGCCAATGTATTTAGTTTGAGTGGCGGTGAGTGACATCATTACCTAATTTGTACCGTCACTTACTGAGATGGGTAATCACATTTGATAAGGTTAATATAAACTCTAGCAAATGAAAAGACGAGAAGCTTTTAGGAGAATTAGCACAAAAAAATGTCCTTTAACAGGATTAACCTGGTACTCTAAAATTAATAAAGGAAAATAGATCATTTTTAATGTAAAATAATAAACACTTTGGTGAAAAATGGGACCAGTTGGTGCAGACTCCCTGGCCTCCAGTGGAAGACAACTGGAGGACCAGCTGAGACGATAATCAGATCAATATTCTGCAGCTGTGTATCATTTAGGTTACTGATCAGTAAAATGCATGTGTCACTGATTTAATGTGCCTCTGTTTAGATGTTAATGACAAACTGGTCAACCAGTACATAATCTAAACTGCTATGTGGATGTTTGAAGGAAAAGTTTTGTGAATTGCACACTTTAACATGAACTATTGCAAGGTCTTACAGCTGCCTGCTTTTAGGCGAGGATGCATGATGTCATTGCTGCTATGAAGCATGCGTGCCCTTGCAGTGGCCTGGACTGAAAAGTGGGCTGCAGTGTGCTGCTCTCACTTAGCTGGTGCCAGCAGCACACACACACTCACACTGCCAATGTCAACAATCAGAAAAAGGGAGAGGAGAGCGAAGGTGAAACAGAGGAGAAAATCTTTGAAAATGGAAGAACCTGGAGACAAAAATAACCAGTGGAGCTGAACAAATGCATGGAGACAAATCATTAGATCACTGCCTCATGGTCTCTTTTAATCTGCCTCCCTCTCAGGGTTCATCACATCTACACACTGTAATTTAGAAGCGTGTGTGCGTGCGTGCGTGCGTGCGTGCGTGTGTGTGTGTGTGTGTGTGTGTAAGATTTCCTAGCCTAACCAGACCAGCCACCCAGAAGTGTGTCTTTCTTTGTGTCTGACAATACGACGTGAGCAAAGCTTCCGCAGAGAGTTGCACTCAGTGACCGACCACTCAAGCAGCAAACACACACACACACACTGAGGGACAGCAGCCGTTGGAGGTGGACAGAAGCGTTTGCAAACAATCGGTGAGAAGCAACACCTGATGTCTTTGTTGCCTGACTCCCGCCTCACGACTGTCAAAGTGGAAACGTGCTGTGACAAGCATGACCTTGTTGCCAGGCAACCCAACTTCTTTGACACATAGCAGGAAAGTTCTACAGCGCGATAGCAACTGGAAATAAAAGATTCAAGTGCTGGACTCAACCCTTTATGAGGAGGAGAGGAAAAAGAGGAAGATAAGGGCAGCATCAGCCTGAACTGACATTTCAACTCCAACACGTCTTCAAACCGCTGCAGCTGTCTGCCCTCTCCTGTTTTCACAGACCTTCTCCCCTGCATGCCAGCAGTCCTTTGATTTGTGAGGCGGCATACTGCGCAAGGCGTGTTCTTAGCATACTGTGTGTGTAAACGCGCACATAAAAGAGCTCAGAGCACGTCGAGGGGATCACATGAACTCTGGTACAAGGTACCGCTCTGTCTGTGAACATGCAGACCCTCCCACGGCCTCCCCTGGTTCTGATTAAACACACATGCCAACGGTAAGTCGAGCTGAGTCAATTATATCATCACAAACCACAACTTTGCCTTAAAAAATATCAAACTAGCAAACTGCTAACACATTAAACTGATAATGACTCATCCACTCATCTGGCCTCAGAATGAAACTGAATAAAGATGCTGCGTAGAATAGAAGAGAATAGAATAGCATTTATTATCATTGTACCGGGTACAGAGACATTGGAGTGCCACTCCCTTTGATGCAAAATGTAAAAGAACACAGCAAACCCCAGAAATAATATAGATGTAAATTCAGCAGTAATATTTACTAATATATACACAGAGTAGCAGCATTTATATTGTAGCAGCATTAGTTGGGTTCTGTGCTGGTCACTGCTGTAAGCAGAATTTTAGCATATTGAGTGAACTCAAATAGTAGATATAATCGTTGTGATTTATCTGTAAATTAGAGCTCTAATCTTCAAAGTTTCATAGTAATTATTATAAACACAGTTTACACAATTGTTCAGTTTGCTGGGGTTTGTGAGCGTAAATATCGCCAGCAGCGAAGAAGGTAGAAATTTCATAAAGACCAAGTTCCCTGAGAAACTTTTGTTATTTTTGAAATAAAGCTTAATCACTGAGTTCCACATGAAGACAGAGCGTGAAAACTTCTACCAATATTTCCTGAAGGGATTAAAAACGCCAGTTAGATCCACTTAACACTGCATTCATGGACTCGCCCATCTTGACTCAAAACTGGGAATGCTGTAGTTGATTTAGCATCCAGGAGAGAACAGAGCACTCTAGTAAAAGCTAGCATTAGCATTAGCAACTCCAGAGCACGGCAGACCTCCTCCAGCTTGTGTTATTTGTGGAGATAAAAAAATCAACGCTGCATTACGAACAGAGTCCGAGGTAGAGTTGCATTGGTGTTAGCCAATCAGAGGCGAGATGTAGGCCGGCATTTGCATAGCACCTTCTTGGGGTTCTACAACCCCCCAAGGCGCTTCACAACACAATCAGTCATCCACCCATTCACACACTGATAGTGATGAGCTATAATGTAGCCACAGCTGCCCTGACAGAGGTGAGGCTGCCGAGTACAGGCGCCACCGTTCTCTCTGACCGCCACCAGCAGCAGGGTGGCCTAGGCATCTTGCCTAAGGACACAACCAAAGCATTCTCTGGCAGGAGCGGGAATCGAACCTGCAACCTTCCAATAACTAGACAACCCATTCTACCTCCCGAGCAACTGCTCCTTTAGTTTGAATATCAGGAAATAAGACTCCAAGTTCTGCGTTCTTCTGCTCCAGATAAGTTCTACCTCCTGATACAGGAGCACGAGAGCTTTTTTCCCCACAGAGATCAACTCGTAAGGCATTCATTTATACTAGAGGCACCTGCAAAATTGTGAACTCTGTGTTTAACATTTCTGCTTTAATAACAGTGCATTGTCAATGTTTAGTTCAATAGAATGAAGTTAGCATGGACAGCTGTGGTATTTAGGAGCTGCATAAAGGTTGGTTTATGCTTGACGCGTCCGCGAGGTCCGCATGGCTCCGCGCGGAAAAGTTGCGTCATTTTGCGTCATTTTAACAACCACGCCCCTCCACCGCGTCTCCGCACGGCCCAAGATTTCCGCAACGCGCACCTCAGAAAATTTCTAACCACGCGGACGGTCGGACGCGGAAAAACATGGCGGACCGGCACGGCAGAGGTTCGTAAATACAGACATTTGTATGATTCAGCTCTCAGAGATCACCGTGATCAACATGTTGTTAATAATTCTTGGAGAGAAATAGCTCGCACTGTCGGAAAAGACGAGGATGCTGTTAAAAATGCTGAAATGCCGTGTTGTAAACAGTAATTTCTACTTCTACTATGGTGTAGTGTTGGATGCATGCCGTAGAGCTCCATGCTGCCCCCTACAGTTTGGGAGAATATTGGCTCACCGCAGAGACAAGCCGCACAAACCATAAACGCTGCGAGTTGTGAAGCGCGTTCCAGCCGCGAGCCGCATCACCGCGCGGAAAGTGAATGCGTCAAGCATAAACCAAGCTTTAAGATGACAGCAATGTCTGGGCTCATTTAGGACGTCATTTCTCTGATCAGACAATTTGAGTCAAATGGTCAAAACATCTTTTCACTGCAACGTTTCTACACAACTTTGTTTTAGCAGTGTAACTCTTTATTATTCGCTCTGAATCATCCATCCATTTGAAAAATGTTTACCAGAAAAGACAGAAGCCACAACGGAAAACCGTGTGGATCATTGTTACATTTATGCAACTGCAACTCCAAATTACTAGCGCGCTTTATTTTGTTAATATATTTGCTCTTTTTTCTCAATCTGCAGAAGCTGGTTTTCCATACGTTGTTGTTTTTATTTTCATCTAATGCATTCATGTCTAAGGGCATGACCAGGGCACCACACAGCTGCCATTGATGTAGATTGACACGTTTAGGTTAATGTTCATTATTAAGATGTTTGAGTAGGGCAATTAGATATTATAAAATAAATTTGACTTTTCTAGTATTAAAAAAAGGTCGCACTTTTGAGGCTCAGCAGGACTTTTAACTTAAAGGGAGACAGTTTTGGCTTGCTTTTAGCACCCCCTAGTGTCTGTTTAAGAACCAAAAGCAAAATTTATCTCCTCGCTGTGCGTTCATCTTTTTAACATCTTAATTAATCTAACAGCTGAAATGCCTCTTCAGGCTTCTTTAGTGTCTACAGGAGTGATTCATCTTTAAATTAAACAAACCAGCTGTGTTTATGATCTAAAACATGCAGGAAATGAGCTGGAACTAGACTGCAGCGCCAGGTATGTCAGCTCTATTTTTTCCGAAATCCAACAGACCGGCCCAGCAGCTCTGAAGTTGGAAGTGGAATATTCTGACCATGGCTGGGTGGCCTTTTATTAACCATGTAAAGGGTCATCTTAGCTCGTACTGGCTCAAGAAAGTTATTTAAAAATACGAAAAAGTTGTAAAGTGTCCCGTTAGCGATTTTGGCCCTTGGCTTAAAAAGTTTGGACGTCCCTGATTTTAGACATCTTTTACACTTTAATTAAAATCCTAGAAATTTGAAAATTGTCTCATTTTATGCTGACTTGTGAAAATTTTGAATAATTTTACTCTCACCACCTTCGTTTTAAGGAGTCAGTGGCATGACGAGGGTAGTCCTACCTTTTACATCCAGTTAATTTGGTCGACACACACACACACACACTTTAAGCATCAGCCCAGGTTGTCATGTTAATATCTAGATTTGTTCACGGCGTTGTGAGCAGAGCCTCAGACAGATGGAGCTGCAGACAGGAACTCTTTTGCACCAACTTTGGTTACTAGGGAACTAGAAGACTACAAGTATAAAGACGCCTACTGTTCTGAATGACCATGTGTTCCCATTGTGTACTCGAAGGTGCCAAGAGGGTTTGCCATAATTAAGAACTACACAAAAAGAAACAGAAGTTTAAAGAGAAAGAAACAGCTGGGGTAGACAAAAGAGGAAAAAGAAGAAAGATTATTTTTTTCTGTGTTCAAAAGTGAGATGAAAGATTATTTTTTATGAAGCCAAGCTGCAGGAATGGAACGAAACAGAAACAACATTTCATTTGCACTCGCCCCAATCTTCTGTTTATGAATCTACTTTTATTTGTTTGTTTGTTCACAAACTTCAAAGCTCAGCTACTAAAAGTAAACCAGCAACAATGTTGCTGAGATTAATGAATCAAACTCTGCTCGTTTTATTATGCTTCCTCTTCGTTGAGCTGTGAGTGCATCTTTAGGCCCGTTTCCACTGTCGGAACTTACAGGGAGTTTTGCTGAATTTTTACAGCATATCTGCATTTCCTCGACTTAGGCTACTGCCCCCGCGACCCGACTGCGGATAAGCGAATGAAAATGGGTGGATGGATGGATCTGCATCTCCAAACTTGAGGCTGACCGATATATTCATTTTTTTCTATATCAACCATCGGCAGAAATAATTTTTGAAAGCCAATAAAAAATAAATGAATAAATCAGGCACCTGTGTGGCCAACTACTGCCACTACTAGACTGAAGAAAGGACTCAAAGGACCCCAACACATAAAAAAATCAACGCTGCATTACGAACAGAGTCCGTGGTAGAGTTGCATTGCTGTTAGCCAATCAGAGGCGAGATGTAGGCCGGCATTTGCAGAGCACCTTCTTGGGGTTCTACAACCCCCCAAGGCGCTTCACAACACAATCAGTCATCCACCCATTCACACACTGATAGTGATGAGCTATAATGTAGCCACAGCTGCCCTGACAGAGGTGAGGCTGCCGAGTACAGGCGCCACCGTTCTCTCCGACCGCCACCAGCAGCATGGTGGCCTAGGCATCTTGCCCAAGAACACAACCGAAGCATTCTCTGGCAGGAGCCGATATCGAACCTGCAACCTTCTAATTACTAGACAACCCATTCTACCTCCTGAGCAACTGCTGCCCCAGTTTGAATATCAGGAAATAAGACTCCAAGTTCTGCGTTCTTCTGCTCCGGATAAGTTCTACCTCCTGATACAGGAGCGTGAGACCATTTTTCCCACGTGAGTTTATCCTTTTCGAGTTTGGAATTGTACAAAAAAACCACACGCAGAACAGTGGTGGATGACCATGGAGCCATGGACGTAATTTTCACTTTAGAAATGCAGGGGACACTTCTGTGGGATCTTTACAGTATGTTCTAATGGGAAACAGGCTTCAACACAAACGGTTGTTTTCCGCTTGGTCCTAGAGCTCAACCAGTGTCAATTTAATCTAAAGTAATATTGTTTTTGGATGGTAAAAAGTGCGGGGGTCAAAACTTGACTTTGGAAAAAGTGGGGGGGGGGGACATGTCTCCCCCGCCCAAAAAAAAATTACGTCCATGCATGGAGCGTTGACCACAGTTCATGCATTTAAAAATGTCAAATTTAAAGCTGAGAGGAATATTAATGAAAAAGGGCAAGTTTGTGCACTGGATACACAGAGTTTGGTAGTAAACAAGCAAAAATATTACACACTGGGGCTTTAAAATAGATCAAAGCAAACAATTCTCAACAAGGCATCAAATTTTCTCTGACCTTGTTGAAAGAAAACATCTAATGGAAAGAAGATCTGGTTCTTGTGTTTGTTTTCTGTTTTAACTCATATTCTTGTGACTTGAAGATCACACCAAAGCTCTGTGATGTCCACCCCATACGTTTTGCATCATGTCTTCCCCTGTTTGCTCTCTATTGAGGCATCAGTCAGAGAAAATCACCAGCTGTGAGAACACATCTCATGCCGGGAGCGACTTGCTTTGAAGGTTATGTGTGAGAAGGAAGGAGCACCAAAAATTCTGGACCGAAATCTGAACTGAATCTCTGGAGTGTAAAAATGGCGTGTGTGTTCCCTGCAGAGGTTTGAAATGAGGGACAGCGGTATTAAACCAAATGATGAAACTCTCATCTCATCATCACACCGTAAGTCTACCGAAGTAGAGGCAGAAACGGCGTGACGGTTTGGGAGGGTTGCAGGTCATTGCACTTAAACTGAGTTAACAAATAGAGGCTGTTGAAAAGGCTTGTCATGTCAAGACATGTCATGAGTAACAATTATTAGTAAGAATTGGTTGTTTTTTTTTCTGTTTTGAAGAATTGGTTTAACTGTCTTACCCTAAATAATCCAAAAGGGAAAAACACCAGACTACTGATCTTCCACCATCTATTTTTGTGTACTGGTCCAACAACAGATGCTGGTGAAGGTCCTCGGTCCTCCAGGTCATGGTGGGTTTAGATGAAGACAACTGGACTTCTCTGGTTCTTGGAAGATGACAAAGCTTCTCGGATGAGGAACCAAATAAATCCAGATGCCTTCATTCACACCTAGGATCACAACAACATAGCCTTTTACTCCTTCGCTTTAGCTTTAACCTTCTTCTAATATTTTTCTGTTTGATGTCAGGCTCTGAGCTTTAACTAAAGCGTACCAAGATCTTCTTTGGACTTTAAATCTGGTTGTGCTCTCATTAAAATGAGATGCGCATGGCAACGCATCCTTACGGCTCCCTGAGGTAGCACTGTATATGTTACTGATTCTTTATCACCATAATACCATACTTAATGATGCACGATGATCCTTACGTGGTCCCAGACTCCATGTCCAAGATTCATGCTTTCATTATATGTGCTTTATTTTTAGCCCTGACTTGTATGCCAATACAGTATATATGATAATTACAATGTGTGGGCTGCAGAACCTATTTAAAGTCATTCATTATCTAGATCTCCTGTGTGTGCGTGCACATGCCGGTAGACTCCTATAGTGTAATGTGATCTGTATGACACTAAGACGTAATGTACACCCTGCCCTGAAAGTAGACAACAAGAAGCTACAACACTGTGTGTGTTTGTTGTGTGTATCAGGACTTCCCTGGCTGCACTTCAGACACGAGCCCTGGGAACAAAGGAGCATTTATGGGCCCATTCAGCCCATAGCGGGGCTCCTCTTGGAGACACTGGGGGCTGACATGGAGATTGGCGGCACCGGGCACCACAATAGACACATTATTTGGTGTCTGCACGATGGCACCACTCGTCTGGGAGATAAAAAAAAATAAACAAGCTCCAGCTTTGAATGCTAACTCTCTCTCTCTCACACACACACACACACACAAAAGCCGGCACCAAAACAAAGTAAGGCATTGCTGTTATGAAAGTGTTCAGCAGTCCTGGCCAAGATGCTGTTTAGAGATATGTTGTCATGGAAACAGCATCCCCCTCCTCCTCCTCCATCTAATTCAAGGTGAGATTAGTTCACACCTTCCTTCTGACACAAACTCCCAGTTAGAATATGGTTTGCGGGTGAAGACTCCCTACTCTTTCACAGGCTTTTTTTTTTCAGCTCACAAAACGCTGGTCGTGGTTTCTTTGTTGTTTGTTTGTTTTTTTTAAAGGTTGTTTGCTTGTGACCTGGTGCAAACAGCACAAGCAAACTGTGTCCAATCTGGTTATAAAATATCGATCAGCGGACGTTGATCGACTGAAAAACTTTAATCACAAATATGAGGAACGGCTCAAACTCAAATCCGAGTTATTGGTGAATCTTTTAAACAACGAGAGAAGCTTGATTGATTTTTTAATTGATTTGTGTTTTATCCATCAAGCTGTTTTGCTAATGGTAAGACATTATTGGATATAATTGCACATCATCATTTACGACTCTCCCAGACAGACTGTTTAAGTTATCGATCGGTCACCAACATTTCCTCTGGCATCAATTTAATCCCAAAATATTTTTAACGCTGCTGTAATTATGATTTAAACAAAGAGTTTGCACTCTTCGGGTTAAAGTTCTGGACATCCTGTGTTTATTTACTGAGCGTTCAGAGTTTGGGAGGGACTGCCAGGCCAGCAAATTAAGCTCCAGTTTGTCTTAACACTCCCGTCAGAGCCAAGGGAAACACTGAAGTGTCAGAATGAACAGGCAGGTGTAAAAAGCTGTTTGGCTCCTGGATTTTACACAACCACAGGCCTGCCTGATAAACCCACGTTCACACTCAGACCTACACCGCCCGCTAACCCACACGGGTGAAGGTCCGTTTCAGTTTGCATTTGGAAACCTTTTAGAGTAATATCAACACGGTTTGTTTTGCTTCGCCCTAAATGAAAAGCACTTCACCACCTGTTTAAAAAGCAAGTCGATTTACTCGCACAGGTGCTCGGACTCAACTGGATATACATTTACTTACAAAACATTCTTTTATTTATTTTATTTTGCTGCTTTACACCTAAACTGTTAAATTCAGTGTAAGGAACGAGTTATCTAAATAGCACTTTCAATTTGACTAAATGGAAAAATATATAATATTAGTTGCAAATGTAATGATTTGAGGTTAATATATGTTTTCATGCTTTGTCAAATATAGAATAAAAACTGTGTTAATGGTTCCATTTTGTTCCAATGTAAAAGTTATGGTAACCCTTTACAATAAGGGTCTTTGTATTAATGTTACTTAGTGCATTGTTAAGCATTAATAAACAAAGGGCCCCCTTATTAACGTTACTGTTATTGTTTTGTTAACTATTAAGGTTAGGACAAAGGGCTAGGGGACTGTCTGCTTAGTAATGCATTATGTAAATGGACAATGTGTATTTTTACCTTCAATCTCTGGAACTATCCATTGAAATGTTGTTGAAAATGAATAAAATCATGTCCAGTTGTTTAAAAAATATTGGTGGCTTGTACCATATAACCATAAAAATCTGGTCTAAAGTATATGGGGTGCAGGTCTAGCTTCATCCAGCTCTGACCTTCAGCTCTTGCTGGGTAGGTTCGCGGCCGAATGTGAAGCGGCTGGGATGAGGATCAGCACCTCCAAATCTGAGACCATGGTTCTCGACCGGAAAAGGGTGGCTTGCCACCTCCGGGTCAGGGGAGAGGTCCTACCTCAAGTGGAGGAGTTTAAGTATCTCGGGGTCTTGTTCACGAGTGAGGGTAGGAGGGATCGGGAGATCAACAGGCGGATTGGTTCGGCGTCTGCAGTGATGCGGACGCTGAGCCGATCTGTCGTGGGGAAGAGGGAGCTGAGCCAGAAAGCCAGGCTCTCGATTTACCGGTCGATCTACGTCCCAATCCTCACCTATGGTCATGAGCTTTGGGTAATGACCGAAAGAACGAGATCGCGGATACAAGCGGCCGAAATGAGTTTCCTCTGTAGGGTGGCCGGGCTCAGCCTTAGAGATAGGGTGAGGAGCTCGGACATTCGGGAGGGACTCGGAGTAGAACCGCTGCTCCTCCGGATCGAAAGGAGCCAGTTGAGGTGGTTTGGGCAACCTGGTCAGGATGCCTCCTGGACGCCTCCCCGGGGAGGTGTTTCGGGCATGTCCTGCCGGCAGAAGGCCCCCGGGTCGACCCAGGACACGTTGGAGAGGTTACATCTCCAATCTGGTCCGGGAACGCCTTGGGGTCCTGCCGGAGGAGCTGGTGGACAAGGCCGGGGAGAGGACGGCCTGGAGCTCCCTAGTTGGGATGCTGCCCCCGCGACCCGGACCCGGATAAGCGGAGGAAGACGAAGACGAAGACGAAGGTCTAGCCTGTTTGGGGAACACCATAATGGATGCTATGTTTCCTTCTGGTCGGCTTGGGGTCCTGCGTCTGTTGATGACATCACACTAGATGATGGCTGGACGTACAACTTACATTTAGGTAGCAAAAAACACAAATTTAATGACAAAACTGCTAAACCCTTTCCAAAACATGTGTGAAAGAACAGAATTTAAAAAGAGATGCATGCAATGTATTTTGGCCGAGTGGTATTGCCGTAGTATGATGATTTCATCGGTAGGTGCAGGACCCCGAGCAGATCTGGAAACTACAGCAGCAGAAAACTAGCATCAGCATTGCATTCTCTCAGTGGAGTTAACTGAAGGACCATCAAATTCTGAGGAGTCACGCAGAGGTCGCATGCTTTCTGCTCCACAGGTAACAACATTTACCATAACGTTTGTTTAAACTAGCGACGGTCATGGTGATATGGTGTAAAACTACCCTGAAATTTATGTATTGGCCCTTAGTGCCAGGAAATCACACACAGCCGCTTTAACATTTACATTAACTCATTCGCTGCCAGCCGTTTCCTGATTGCTAACGGCCTTCGCTGCCAGCGTTTCTCACCGTTTTTACTGTTTTTTTAAGAGTCACAGAACGTTGCACGCTAGGATGATGTTGACGCCAAAACAACTAAAACAAAGAGGAGACTCACCTCTTACATTAGGAAGAATCCACGTGTTTCGAGCGTTATCCGTTCTTTCATAATCCGTTGTCGAATTGTGATCGGCAGATGCTTTTCCGGTTCGCGCCTCACTGTTTTTTACAAGAATGGCCCAAAACGATCTCCTAACACATGGATGTTCTGCTTCCTGATCACGTGACGTGTGACGTATACGGCTGAAGATCGGCTTCAGGGCTGAAATGTTTATTCTCTCAGTGCGGGGGCTCGTTCCGATGCTCAAACATTCATTGAGTACGTTTACATGCAGCCAATATCCGGGATATGATCGGGTTAAGGTCGGTATTCGGGTTTCTGAGTTGATCAGAATAACCCGTTTACAAGCATAAATAGAAAGAGTTACCTCTAACTTGCATAACCCGATTTAAATGCGGACGTTGGGGTAGCATCACGACGTATGGACTAAGTCCAGACGCAATATGCATCATTCCCGGTTCTTCTTGTTCCTGTATCCATGAAAACAACAGCATGTTTCCCAGTTCGGAAGAGATAGCGACCACGTTTGCGCTTTAGTTTCCTCGTCACTCTAAAAGTGTGGAGCTGTGCCGCGACTTGCCATGTTGCTCCCAACTTGTTGTTTACTTCCGGTGTTCTGGCGCATACACGACGTCTCCCTACTCAAAAGACCAAGATTCCTTGCGAACAGAGCATGCGCAGAACACACGCTTTGATGGGGATAGCCCGATATGCGTTTACACAACCAAACATTCGGGTTAGAAAAGGGTTACCCCAGGTGTAGTAACCGGGTTTTTAAAAACCCGGTTATGAGCATATCCGGGTTTTTGGCGGTGTTTACAAGGACCTGCGGAACCGGGTTATTGCGAATATACGGGTTTTAAAAGGGTTACTGGCTGCATGTAAACGCACTGATTGGCAGTGAATGAGTTAAGCTGTTGTTAATACTTTATTTAATAGTTTATATATGTTTGATAATGCACTAATGTTAATTAGTGCATTATCAAACAAACAGTGATCATCACACTGATCATAAAACTGTTTTCACCTCTTAAAGGTGGAGTCGACGTTTTGAAAAATAAGAGAACTCAAAGGTTCAACTCCCTTTATCAGGCTCCTGCGCAGACTCACAGAGTCCCATGGCCACAGAAAATGGTAAAACACTGCCTGGATGCAACAGATCCTGTCAAACATTCACGTTATCTTATGTTTCTGTTCTCATCGTTCCTTTCTGCCATAACTCCTATAGCGCATCTACGGAGCTGTACGGCAATTTAGTATGCTAGCTAGTTAATGTAGAGTGGTGCTTTTAGCCCACCAACAACAACAACAACAACAACACACACACACACACACACAGTCAAAAGAACAAACGATATTTTAAAAATAATAAAAATTACAACAAGTTCATGAAAAACTCACGAACAGGAAGCCGATAATTATGAATATATAAGAACTAAACACGATGATTTGGGCTGGGTCTTTCTGCATTTACTAAAAACCATAAAAAACAAAGTAGTTCTCTTTGTTTAGCCTTGAAATTTGTGATTAACAATATTTATGACAATACTGAACAAAAAAAAAAAAACATCCTATCATCTAAAGCAGACATCTCACCGAGCTGCAACTACTGAGCAAATGTGCATTCGACACTTTAGCCAAAGGCTGTCTATGTGGATGGGTCATGTGGGGCATTAATATGATTCGTAGCTTCATCAGGTCTCATCTTGTCTCCAACCACACATTCCACGCACTTTCTGACTCATAGAAACTTAGTTGTGAAAAGCTTGGTTTTGGGTGACTGTAATCATTGTACTTTTGACTATTTTCAGAGTGAGTTTGTTTGCCCACGTGTTTTTTAACACCTTCAGGTCCTGAGATGCAAGCAAGAAAATTAGGAATCCTTGCAAATATTTCGAGACATTGCAGGAACTCTTTAGCGAACTCAAATCTGTTGCCCAGGGAGGTTCTGGCAGTTGTTTAATTAAATAGATTGAGACAACCCTTACCAAAAAGAAGTACACTGAAGTATACTTGAAGTATACTAAAAATGATTACAGTATACTTCCAAGTTTACTTTCAATGTACTTATTAGAAGTATAGTTATCCGAGTACATTTTTTTAATACTACTAAGTATACTTTAATACATACTTACATTAAAGTTTACTTACATTTAGACTATACTTGTACTTGACTCTATCAGAAGTATATTTCACCAAGTAATGTATAAGTATGCTTAATATATATATACTTATATAATATAATATATATCTAAGTATGTATATATATATATATAATATATATATACTTATATATAATATATAAGTATATATATATATATATACATGTATATATTATATATATTAGTATATATATATATATATATGTATATATTATATATATTAGTATATATATATATATATATATGTATATATATATATATACTGTATACTTATATATTATATATAAGTATATACTGTATACTTATATATTATATATAAGTATATATATATTTGGAACTTTTCATTTTTCAATTAGAACAATAACATTTACATGGAGATGCATTTGAGTTTCTTCTTCCCTTCTCCAGGGCAGTGTTTCCCTGAACAAAGTTCGAATTTCCTTGTGGCCATAAGATCTATCCAACTTAACCAAATCACCAATCAGTACATATAGTTCTGACAAGCTTTCTCTGTATTCATCTTATCTGCTCTCTACTACATTCTACATTTTACTTTGATCTAGCTAAATAACTCACCCAAAAGACAAAAATACATAAATAAAAAAATTAAAAATTAATAATAATAATTTTCACATGAGAGTACTATCTTTCTAACATTTGTTTTATTGGTTCCCAAATTTTTTCAAATTTCCCTAGTCCCAGTCATAGTCTTGCATTAATTTGTTCCATTTTGTAGACCTGTCTAACTCTGTCTCTCCACTGTGCCACCCTTGGGGGTTCTGTGTCCAGCCATAAAACTGTAATACACTTCTTGGCAGTCATAAGCAGAATTCTGATTACGTATGTCTCCATTATGTGTGTATGATTTTTGGTACAGCATTCCCAGTACAAACCATTTTAACTTAAATTGTAATTTCACCTTCAAGGTTCTTTCAATTTCTCCCTAACACCTTCCCAGAATGGTATGAATTTAGGGCAGTCCAAAAGTATATGTGAAAAGTCTCCCACTAGCCCGCATTTTCTCCAACATAAATTTGAAACATTACTATTTAGACATGATAAGTGGAGTTTTAAAGCATGCATCTTCACCTTCCATTCAAATTCCCTCCAAGACGGACTATTAGTTAGTTCATGGCCTGCTTCAAGTATTTCCTCCCATTCCTCATCTGTTATCATTATGTTCACTTCCAGTTCCCATTTTTCTTTAATATCTATATTCTTAACAATCAAATCCTGTTGTAAAGCTTTATATATTTTGAAATCAGTCCTTTTTGACATGTCCTTTCTGTTTAACATAATCACTTCCTCCATATTAAGTTTATCCTTGCTTGAAACTTTGCCTTATTTTGAAATAACTACTCTGTCTGTCTGTCCTAAATAACATATTAAGCATGAAATTACGAATTATTGTGAAATTACACGCACAGGAAGTGCTTTTATTTTGTAACATTTGCTCAGTCAGCTCTAGAAGCTTCTCAGCAGACCAAGAAGAAGAGCAAGGGTTGGAGGTGCATTAACCGTCGGAAGTCGCGCTTCTGTTCTGCATCTGCACTTGACAGTCACTGGTTCTGCACCACTGAGCTAAACGTAAGTAGCCGCCATAAAAGTTGCTTAAATGTTTTAAATGTTTTTAAGACGGACATGGTGAGTAATGTTGGCCACGTAGCAAGCTAATATGCTAAGTCATTGCATGAGTTAGCTGTGTTATTAACTTTGTGTGTGACTAAAGTCCGTTTATTAAATGAAATGAGCAGCGCTATCTCATTATTAAAGGTTAGCATTACTTTAGATACTTTTTTATTAGACTTCTAGAGACTTATTCCCTCCATTTTTGTCCCCTCCATCATAATTTTTTAAACGTGACGTTCTTAGAAAAAAATAAAAGCGGGAGCTCAGCGCCACCAAGTCAAACTTAAACGTCCATTTATTAAAAGCAAATGAGCAGTGGTCTCTTGTACAGCGATAAAAAAAATTAGTCTGTGTTGTAAACTATTTCCCCCGTAGCACCCGTGCGATAGCTTTGCAAGCAGCCTGCTTTTTTTAACCGTAGAAGAGGATTGTGACCGCAAGAGATGAAGCAGTGCTGTATCTCGATGCTATGTTCCCTCCTTCCCTCCATTTTTGTCCCCTCCATAGTTTTTTTAAATAGTGCTCAGTTGCACATATCTTGAACCACAGAACGCTGTTTCTATTAATTTCACAGTATTTTAGTGTTGTAATTTTGTACTTACTGTACACTGTTACTCCAGATTCTTAAATGTTATGTTTTTAGCTTTGTGTGGATAAGTCAAATTACACTTGAATCTCCTCGCACACACACACACACACACACACACACACACACACACACACACACACACACACAATTTAGATGATTAACGATTTAGCTTCATATATAGTGGAGGACTGCCTAAATTTTGCAGACTAACACAGATCTACCTTGTGATTCACAATGTTTTTTTTCTCTACTGATTATGCTTCCTGGTGTAGATGTGTAAATGTAGAGCATCTGCGTTCCTATGAGCTGTCAGCCACACCGGGAAGCCTGTCTATGAATCTGCAGTCAGACTTCAATGATCCAACCCCACTCTCTGCACACAAGATTGATGGCATGCTGCTGTTGACCCCCAAGAGATTCATACAAGTGAGACCACTGGTGAGTAATTCTCACAATCTGCATTTTTGATGGCACATCCTAAATAACATGACTATATATGTATGTATGTATATATGTATACAGATTTGCCTTTTAAAACTGGTGAGTATACAATTTACAGGTAATGCCTTTATGCTATGAGTATTAGAACCACCGATGGAAAAAAATATAGAATTCTGAGAAAATAAGTCATAAATCTGAGTTTAATCTCAGAGTTCTGACTGGTACCTAAAACAAAAAAAAAGGGAAATTGGGGAAGATTATGAGGGGGGATCAGAATTCTGACTTAAATCTTAAAATTCAGGCTTTTTTTGTTTGTTTGTTTTGATTTTTTTTAACAAAAAAAAATCCTGAATAGTTTTTTGTTTGTTTGGTTTTAGGTTCATGAAAAAAGTCAGAATTCTGACTTTAATCCCAGAATTTTGAAATTATCTGACTTTTTTTTTCTCAATTCTTTTCTTTTTCTTCAGTGACTCTAATACTCTTAGGCAATAAGGCAGTATTAGGGCCACTGAAGGAAACAATTGAATACTGAGATAAATGTCAGAATTCTGACTTTATTTATTTTCAGAATTTTTTCTTCAGTGGCCCTAATACCCCTCCGTATTATGTAATGTTAAACAATTCAAATTAACTTTTGAATTCAGCAGTTTATCATTGGATTTAGATGCAGATATCACTGTCTTGGAAAATTGGTCAGAGCAGTTTGGCATTAAGTTTGATTAGTATACTTGACAGTATTTACACTCTTAATCTTCTTAGGAATTACATGATGTCCACACAAGGCGTACCACTGTTCTCCATGCCCTTCCTGTATATCTACGTGAGGAAACCTCTGGGTTTTTGAGGACATGTGTGGTAAGTCCCAGTATTGTAAATTTGAACAAATCATTCTATTTATTTATGCATAAAGACAACACAAGGACAACACACATGAACATTTTGGAAAATGTGCCATTGTTTCAACTACAAACCTTTGGCAAGATGTTTAAGCCTGCCACACACGAGAGCAATCAGCTGAGCAAACGGCCTCGAATGACTGTTTGCTCAGCAGATTGCTCGCCATGTGCGCCTGATTTTCACAGAGTTTTCTGCCTCACGAGACGCTGAGGTGATTATCTGACCAGTTAGATATTTTGCTCCTCACAGGGGTAAAAACTCGCTGTGTGTGCACTACTCAGCTGAAATATTCTAGTGGCCAATCAAAGCACTTTCTCCGCTCACATGACCCCAAGATGTATGCAGATGCAGCCCCTTACCCTGTCTGCGTGTCTGAAAAATAAACAAAACGATACCTTGTGGATCGATGGGCCCACTGTTGCATTACCCTTTCGGAAGGATTCTGGGTCTTCCAGGTGCATCTCTTGGAGTAAATTGGCATAAACTCCTTGCCTGGTCCATCTTTCCAGCTACTGTACCCATATTTTCCTATCCTTCAAATGCCGGTGGTGGCGACGTTTCATCAACAAAAAAGGATAGGCATTTCCTCCATTTCCAGCTCTGTCTCTGTGTTGTTTCTTTTCTGACATGCAGACAGGGGGCTGCCATCTTGGGGTCATGTGAGCGGAGAACGTGCTTTGGTTGGCCACTAGAATATTTCAGCTCAACCAGCAGCTCGGTAATGCACACACGGCGAGTTTTTACCCCTGTGAGGCGGAAAATATCTTAACTGGTCAGATATTCACCTCAGTGTCTCGTGAGGCAGAAAACTCTGTGAAAATCAGGCGCACATGGCGAGGTATCTGCTGAGCAAGCGGTCATTCGAGGCCGTTTGCTCAGCAGATGGCCCTCATGTGTGGCAGGCTTTGAGGCACTGAGAAAAATCAACAATCACTGCAAAGAATTCAAGTAGCTTTCATTAGCATAACACTGGCACACATGGAAGCCATCTCACTTTATTCGTAAATGAGAGCACAAAGCAACAGAATGAACGGGAGTAGGGCTGGGCGATATGGCCTAAAATCAATATCACGATATATTGAAGATCTCACCTCGATAACGATAAGTAGGCGATAACTACAGGAATGCGTAGCAACAATATTTGTCCACTAGATGGGGCTGTCTCATGTATTACATTGACTAAAATTTTACATGACTCAAGGTGCTACAGCTTCTTAAAGGGACATAAATGTGGCCAACTTACACATCTTTTTACTTTTTTATTATCAAATTTATTGACATGGGAAAAATTATCTGGATGAGAGACAAGAACTTGGATAACGATAAATCTTTGACATGTTGCCCAGCCCTAAACAGGAGTCTATCAGACTGCATTTATTGTTATTTACATGAAAATCTACTGAAGTAAAAATGGCCACAGTCAGAGTTTCAGTTCAAATGTGATTAGTGTATGATCTCCCTTTCATTTTTGTAAGGATGATACCAATGAGCCGGACCTCAGGGATGCAGCAGTTGTCCTCCTGACAACCATCACAGATGATGCCGAGAGTCCGGTTACGTACGACCCAGTGAGAATCTGTTATCCTCGAGGGTGATGTGATTGTCAACCTCTCCAGCCTTCCTGATGCCTTCCTGGTAATGTTCGGCCTCATCTATGCCTTACATCTAGATTATCCGAAGGGACTGACCAACACATTTGATTTCACGCAGAAAATCTTACTTGGTCTTGATGAGTCTAAACTATCACCCACGCTGCAGAGTCAAAAATGACCTGATGTGTAACTCAAAATCTGAAAGAGTGGTGGATTCAGATGGCTCACTCTGTTAGAGCATTGTCCACATCCACAATGTAATTTACTATTTGTCTGCTCTTTAATTGTTGATGTTAAAGTAACACACCACCATTTGGGCAAATATGTTCATTTTCCACTTCTCCTTGAGTTAACCCTCCCACTGTCCTAATGGGTAGGACCCCGCGAGGAAAGTTGACCATTGAGCAGGGTTGATGGTTCATCCTTTGGGTCTACGTGGCAGAGGTGAGGAGTGAGCACCACCTCCCCCCTGCCACGTGGACCTCAAGGGATAAACCATCAACCCTGCTCAATGGTCAACTTTCCTCGCGGGGTCACCCATAAAGACAGTGGGAGGAACAGTTGAGTTTTACCTTTCCTCTGTTCGTCCAGCCGTTCTGAGTCTGGCAACTCCATTTGTGGCTTTACTTTAGCGTGAATAATTGAATCGGATTAGCCCATAGGCTAATCCGATTCAATACTCAACTGGTTTTATGCCAAATGGCATAAAGTACTCACTGACTTACTTGATAGTGGTTGGTGTAATTCATATTTTGTTAATGTTGAATTGATGTGCATCCTGATGTTGCTTTAAACCACCTACTCAAAGAAAGACTACACACTGCTGTTGTCCAGTTTTCAAAAGTGTGAGTTTGTAATTGTTTCTTTCAAATTTTGTTTTATTTTCTGTTTGAGTTGGCTTAATCGGTAACTTTAATTTGATCATAATTTGAAAATATATTTAATATAAACTCCAAATATTTAAGTTTATTTATGGTCTGATATACTCAAATATATGAGTTTATAAACTCAGAAAATATGAGGCAACTAACCCCCAAATTCCACTACCTCCGCTCCGGTCCGCCCCCGCCCTCCGCAGCCGCTCGCTTCCGAACTCAATTTTTACTGGTACCCGCTCTACAACGGCTCCGCTCCGGTGCGGAGACCTGAGGGGGGCAAACAGGCATGCGTGGGACTTTCGAGATCTTGCGATACAGTCCGAGCAATAAACGCGGAAGTTAGATCCAAACACCCGTTGTGTGGGAGAAGCATCGAAATGAGCTGTTTAATCTGCCCATCATTTGTGTTGAGAGATCAGCAGTGTTTGGATCAACAAAGTGTGACTACTTTGATAGTGGAAACTGTATTTATGGCTTAATTTTGTGCATTTAAACTTCAGCCGCCATTGATAGTGGTTAAAAGTTGTTAAATCTGTGCATATGAAACAAAAAACGCCTTTTGTTTATCGATTTATTGTGAAATACGGAAATTGTGCTTGCTCCTTTTCCTGTTGGGCCGTTGTGATTTCTGTCCATTTACTGCGGAGGTGCTCCGGCGTCCGGCGAAAATAGGATCGATTCTATTTTTGCCGGAACAGAGGGCGGCGCACGGCGCCGCACTGCCGGAGCACGGCCGCAGTAGTGGAATTACTCTGATTGACTACAACGGGACCGATTTTGCTCCGGCGTTCGTGTCGGAGCGGAGCGGAGCGGAGGTAGTGGAATTTGGGGGTGATTGCCTTACATTTTTTGAGTTCTGCCTACTTATTCGGGTTTACAGTGTACGAACTGTAAAGATTTTGTGGTGTCAGAGTTCACCTAACAGTTCAAGTGTTCATTTATTTGCTTTGTGTGTTCACAGGGCATGCTCAGTTGAAGTTTCCATCTCTGCGCGTTCAAGATGTAAGAAAAATAACATGAAAGAAATGCAACAATGAAAACTTCAAAAAGGCATCAACAACCAAGCAAGTGGATCCATAAAATTGACTGATTTTTTAAAGGCATTTTTAAAAAGTCTTTCAAAAAGGACAGAATTAACGCGTCATGTTCAGAACAGTTTGCGTTCTCATCTTTGATTAATCCTGGCAAACAGGTCTGTTTTTGTTCTGTTCTAATTCTCTCTGTTTAATAAATTTAAACAAAATGACTTAGCTATTTTATTTACTTTTTTTTCTCTGCATAAAGACAAAGTATCAGTAAATAGTGGAAATTAAATGTATTGGTAGTAAGCAAATAGCAGATGTTAAATGTTACTTGCAGTATGTGTTTATAGAAAAAATAGAGATACTTAAATGTACTAAAAGAATATTACGTCAAGTTTACTGTAAAGTGTACTTTCAAAACTGTAAGTATACTCAATTATATAAGAAGTACACTACAAGTAAACATATATTATTACTTTAAGTATAATTTTAAGTATACATTCAAAGAGAAAAGTATACTCAATTATTTCAGAAGTACACTACAAGTAAACTTATAATGCTACTTAAAGTTTATTTTTAAGTATACTTTCAAGGGCAAAAGTTTACTCAATTTTATTAGAAGTAAACCTTATACTGTTACTTTTAAGTATACTTTCAATGAGAAAAGTATACTCAACTATATCAGGAGTACACTACAAGTAAACTTATATTGTTACTTTTAAGTATACTTCCAAGGAGAAAAGTATACTCAATTATATCAGAAGTACACTACAAGTAAACTTGTAAGTATACTTCCAAGGAGAAAAGTATACTCAATTATATCAGAAGTACACTACAAGTAAACTTATAAGTATACTTTCAAGGAGAAAAGTATACTCAACTATATCAGGAGTACACTACAAGTAAACTTATATTGTTACTTTTAAGTATACTTCCAAGGAGAAAAGTATACTCAATTATATCAGGAGTACACTACAAGTAAACTTATATTGTTACTTTTAAGTATACTTCCAAGGAGAAAAGTATACTCAACTATATCAGGAGTACACTACAAGTAAACTTATATTGTTACTTTTAAGTATACTTCCAAGGAGAAAAGTATACTCAACTATATCAGGAGTACACTACAAGTAAACTTATATTGTTACTTTTAAGTATACTTCCAAGGAGAAAAGTATACTCAATTATATCAGAAGTACACTACAAGTAAACTTATAAGTATACTTTCAAGGAGAAAAGTATACTCAACTATATCAGGAGTACACTACAAGTAAACTTATATTGTTACTTTTAAGTATACTTTCAAGGAGAAAAGTATACTCAATTATATCTGAAGTACACTTGTGTGGTTACTTTAAGTATACTTTCAAAGAGAAAAGTATACTCAATTATATCAGAAGTACACTACAAATAAACTTAAGTTATTACTTTGAAGTATACTTGTAGTATACTTCAAGTATACTTTTAGTGGCCCAATTTAGTCCCAAGGAGTATACTTCTAAGTAAACTTTAAGAACAAGTATGCAAATAAACTTCTGTACACTTAAGTATACTTGAAATTAGATACTTAAAGTATACTTCTTTTTCGTAAGGGAAGACTAACATGTCATGTGATACACCCACTGAGGTGTGTTTGTGTTTCCATTTGCTTCCTCTCCTCTTTAGGCAGCTAAAGCAAGAAGAGCAATAACAAACCAGGCTGTAAATGTGAGACACGTTGGATTTCCTGGTAGCTTCCTGCAGCCGCCCCCATTTGGCTCCTTCAAATAAAAACAGGCCTGGCTCCTATCTATTTGTCTGTTTCAGCCCCCACCCACCCCCCCTCCACCACCATTCTCTCAGTCACTGCCTTTGACCTCAGCAGCAGTATAAAAGCCAACCTCACACGTCAGAGAAAGGTCACTCGCACACAGTAGGGGTCAAGGGGAGGTTGCATTCATGCCCCAGGGCGCGCTGCCTCCGTCCCAAAGGACTGCAGGCCATGTGACATTGGGGAGGAGGGGTGCTGACTTGACCTCGCGGGGTGAGGTCGTGGATGTTCATCTACGCACAAGCAGCTGGGTACTCACAATGACTGAGCCTGTGAGACATGATGGTGTCTAAAACTGTGTAGGAAAGTTCAAATTATCTAAAAAAATAGATTCTGAATCACACGCGAAGGAGACTTTTGCTGTCTTCGTTCTCATCGCTGCTTCAAAACCTAAAACCGATAGTAACTGCAGACGAACTTTCTGGAACTTTTCCTACTTTTCACTATGAACCAGTCTGTGGTAACTGTCTGCCTCTCACAATCAGATCTGTCTTCCTCAGAGCAGGGAGACAGGTCCCTCTTTGTCTCACAATCCAACTGCAAACCCCCCACCCCCACCCCACCCCCGTCACACGCACGCACACACACACGCATGAACACACGTGCATGCTTATGATTCTTCATTCCACCCCCCCCACCCCCCATGACCAGACAAATTAAGTTTGGGCCCCCAGATTAATATTCAGGCAAAGCACTGGCTCTATATAATCGAATCAGGGTGCCATGAGTGTGCAACAGGGGCTACTTTAGAGGCTCTCTCACACACACACACGCACACACACACACGCACACTATCAGTGGGCTGCCAGTTGTGCTCCAGTCCTGTCTGCTGCTTGGGGACGAGTCACGAATACAGAATTGAGGTTTTTCTAAGCACCAAATCAGTTTATTTTAGGAATTTTACCTTAAATTTATTTTCCAGTGCAGAGAAATTAGTGTTGAAGTAAATAAAACAACAATGAGTCCAGTTTTTGTGACAAACAATATTTAGACTACATTTACAAATTCAGCACATATTTGATCTGCTAACTTCATGGTGTTGGATTCCTGAGCTGCATTTCATTCTGTTCATCTTAGATTTATTGACATTATTCTGGTTGTATTTTCCTTTTCCTTAAATCTAAACACATCATTAGCTTTTACTCTCATGTCATCTTTTGCTTTGTTAATTCGTTTCTTGCGCCCTTTGTCTTTATCCTTTCCACAGCTCACCAGGCACTCAGATTCACACACCTGCACCTCATCTGATAAACAACACACCTGTTCCCCTGTGATCACCAATCCCAGCACATTTAGGCCAAATCCCAAAAGGGTGAAAGTGTGTGGGGTGTCCCAATTCTCAAGTACGGAAGGTGACCATGCCCCTTTTGCTCCCTTGAGCCACACTTCACCCAAGTCCACATCGACGTAGACTTCGGCTATGGATATTACCCACAATCCATTGCTGAATGGGAATTTAGAGAAGAAGGCGGAACAATGGCTCAAGTGCCTTTCCTGAAAATATGTATTTTCAAATGAAAATTAAGAAATTATGTTTATCTATGCCCTGGATGTTTTGGGATTAGATTTATTGTGGACAACAATGCATTTGAAGACACATTTGGCTGTTTAACTTGCTTTTTGCACCCCCTAGTTTCCATTATTAATTCTGTGTGTGTTTGTGGTTAAACAAAAAATGAAACTTCTCTTCTTGCTGTATCATCTATCAGCTGTTAACTGTATTTTTTCTCCTCAGAAGAAGTTACAATGGTGTTCTGCTGAGCTGTGGTACACTAATGGAGGGGGTGGCCATTGGCTTGCACACTGCTGCTAACCACTTAAACATTCTCCCTCTCCTGAAAATAACATTTCACTCTCTTTGACATAGAATGTGCTACTACTAGTTTACCTGTTTAATTAATTATGGATTCACTAAGATAAACATAGTAAAGCTTATCTCTTACTAGATAAAATATTTATTAAGAAATCACAATGTAGCCATACGTGTGTGTGTGTGTGTGTGTGTGTGTGTGTGTGTGTGTGTGTGTGTGTGTGTGTGTGTGTGTGTGTGTGTGTGTGTGTGTGTGTGTGTGCCTATTCTGTTTTCTTGTATAAAATCGAATTGGTTCTGGTGCGAAGCTGCACCACAAAGGTGGAGCTTCACCAGAGTCGGCCCCGCCCATTCACGCAAACTCAGCCTAGCCCACTGAGTTCTTCTGTTTTTCTTTTTTAACTTTATCGCAAACTAACCTGGCCCACATGAATCGCGGCTGTTACTAGTTTACAATTGTTAATGTTATGTTCTATGTTCCAATTAAGTAAGATAAATATAATTTGCTACATGACAAAGCCTGAATATATCCTGAAATGAAACGGTTTCTTTCAGCAAATCTCTGCCCACAGCCGCTCCAGCAAAAGGCGTCTACAACAGCATTTTAACATTATTTTAATGTGAGCTCTGGTGGTCCAGTAGCATGACGATCTGACTTAAATGTAGTTTTTCCCTCTGGTGATGCACGGGGACGTGCTTGTGGAAAGAGGGAGGAAGATGTGACAGAGTGAGTGTCCTGATTGATCACACGCCCTGGCTACTTGGCCAAGGGGATGTCCCATTGGCTGACTGGTTAGCGTGTGTGACCCTCATCCGGGAGTCTGGGGATTGAATCCCGCCCCGGCCCTCGTTTCTCCACCTTGCCACAATAATGTTAAAATGCTGTTGTAGACGCCTTTTGTTGGAGCGGCTGTGGGCAGAGGTTTGCTGAAAGAAACCGTTTCATTTCGGGATATATTCAGGCTTTGTCATGTAGCAAATTATATTTACCTTGCTTAATTGGAACATAGAACATAACATTAACAATCGTAAACTAGTAACAGCCGCGATTCATGTGGGTCAGGTTAGTTTGTGATAAAGCTAAAAAACAAAAAACAAAGAACTCAGTGGTCTAGGCTGAGTTTGCGTGAATGGGCGGGGCCGACTCTGCAGCTCCACCTTCTGGTGCAGCTCTGCCTTCGTGGCTCTGCAGCGAGCACTACTTGGAGAGAAACAGCTTTTCTCCGGTGTAGATCCGCTGGTGTTCTTTCAGACTCCCTAAATGACTAAAGCATTTCCCACACTGCTTTTCTCCCGTGCGGACGCTGAGCAGAGTGAAGAAAGCATCCTTGTTCTCCTTTAACTATTTTAACCTCCTCTCAACTAACATTAACACACACATCCTTGGTTAGTTGAGTCCTGAGTAATTAAGGCCCTCTGGCTCTAAAGCTGATAAAAGATGCACATTTACTTTCAAAAGCAATTTTCAGGTCAGTAAAGCGTCTATAACATTTCATCTGAAAGCAACAGGACAGGTAAGAGTGACGTGCTGCACATTTTCAATTAAAAGACACTTCCTGTGTGAGGGCGGTGTTTTGGTTAATATAACCAGAGTCAATCTGTACTAAATATGCTGTCTTTGTCAGGCAAAGCTTTGCTAATCTAATGTTGTAGACAAAAATATGAAATCTAATTTGTTATTGAGCCATGATCTTTTTCACTACACCTGCAAATTTGAGATTTCCAAGTTATCAAGCAGGATAAAAGGTAATCTAAAGCAAATCTTTAAAGGAATAGACAGTTCTTATAATTTGAAGGAGGTTTCTGTGGAAAAATAAAATGTTGCCTGTTAAATAACTCTTTAAACAAGCTCAGACTAAAGCTAGCAGAGGTTTGCATAAACATTACCTTTAACCTAAAATGTATTTTTGTTCAAAACCCAGGTCTCAAACACCTTCTGGTGGATGTTTACATAATCAGCATTAAATTTGTAGATATCGCTTCACTAGCAAGCTAACAAGTAACGTCGAACAAGCTAAGCCGAGCTAAATTAATCCTAAAGTGCTGATGGAAGCACCCCCCGCACATTGGAGCAAGTACATCTCCAATCTGGCCCGGGAACGCCTTGGAGTCCTGCTGGAGGACCTGGTGGAGGTGGCTGGAGAGAGGGCTGTCTGGGATGTCTTGTTTGCATCCCGGAGCCGGATAAGTGGAGGAAAACATACGAACAATTTAAGAATGTTTCCCTTATTTTAAATAAATTTATTTTACTAGAGAAGAATTTATTTTATTTTTAGACTGAAAATAAGATTAAATGTCTTTTTTACTCTATTTGAAATGAGTTTTGCAGTGCAGTATCTGAGTCGTTACAAGAAGAAGACGACGAAGAAGAAGAAGGTTCTTTGTATAATACCTTTCAAAATAAAAATCACAAAAGGCTTCACAAGCAAACAAAAATATTTTCTAAAAGAAAGAAAAATAAATAGAAGGGGCTGGAATCCACATTCTAATTAGCCTCACTGTTACTAGCCTTTAGCGTATCAATCTGGCCAGAACAAATGTTTGTTTCCTGAGAGGAGGGGATATTAATTGTTCTCAACCTTCCCACAGAAACCCACTCCAAACGAGCTGAACCACTACTTTAATGTGCTCGTCTACAAATGCAGCTTTGAAGCAATATTCAGGACCTGCACCCCAACATCAAAAGAGGCTAATAACATCAAATTCAACCTCATTAAGTTCATGAGAATACATTTTTACATCTCTGACATTCAACATAAATGTGATAGATGACTTTGAGGAATGTTCGTTCCCTTTGTGCAGAAATTATGCACCACATGACTTTATGCTTACGGATAATTTAGTTTGCATCGTATTTCTCCACATCTTCTCAGTGTGTTTAAATTACACTTACATAATGAGTGTGTGGATGTGCTCCTGCTGCAAAAACATCTGTTTAATGTAAATTTCATGCCGTTTTATTAAACCAGCCTCACAATGGCTCAAAATTCATCATTTAAGCCCTCGCCCGTGGTATTCAAATAGAAAATAATGACAAAAATATAATTTATATGATGATAACAAATGTGTTTGGTCGTTATGTGAAAGTAAACCCAACAAAACAACTGGGTTCTTGTAAATTCACACACTGAGTCTGAACAGGAACTCTCACAAATGTAAGATCTGATCTGTGGGCAGAAACCAGATGTAAGAAATAAAAGCAGGACTAACTGGAACAGGACCCAGTAATGTGCAAAGAGCCTTTCCAGGGTCCTGGGAAGTTAATATTACGCTTGTGATTCTTGTTGTTTTTTGTGACTTAAGTAAACAAAACAACAAACAAATGCTAACCTGAATTACCAAACAAACGTTTCGCAGCACCCAGCACCAGGCTGAAGATGTCGACATCAAACACAACTTAGTGTGAATTTTTAGAGATATTTTAAAATGAGAAAATGTTAATAAAAAAAGTTAACACGAATCAGTGAAATTTAGCAGAGTGAAGCTGTTTTAATTTGACAACAGAAGCTGGGTCCAACTGATGTCAGTTTGGTACACCAGGGGCTGCATGTTGCTGCTGCTGCTGCTTAATATTTGTGCTTTTAAACAGAATTTCATGCAAATAACCATAGCATGCTTAACTGATGCTGTTGTAAAGGTTAGTTTAAAAAAATGCACGTTGCTGTTCACTGTGCTCAGACTAGCCGTTAGCTCATCAGTCTTGTAGGATGTAAACTATTTCTCAAAAGTTGTTCAGGAAGCTAATTAAAAAGGGTAAGATTGTAATCATTTATTAATTCTACTAAAAAACGCTACTCAAAAGGGCTACAGTTTCAACATTTGGGTCACATTTGCCGCGGAAAGGCTACACAATGAGGCAGCTGGTAGCGCCGTTGTTGAAGGTTGCAGGTTTGCACCACCTTTCTGAGCCGTTAGCATGTCCTCCTTATGGATCTGAGGGTTTTCTCTGGTTTCCTCCCTCAGACCAAAAACTCGCATCTAAATTCTGGGTTTTGCCTATAGGTGTGTGTGTGTGTGTGTGTGTGTGTGTGTGTGTGTGTGTGTGTGTGCGTGCGTGCGTGCGTGCGTGCGTGCGTGCGTGCGTGCGTTTGTATTGCCCAGGCTGTCCCCTGCCTCTTAACCCAGTGACTGCTGGAGGTGGATTCTATCTCCCCTGTGAGAAACTGCGAAGTGTTGCTACCGCCCTAATGACTTGACCTTGCACAGTAAGTTTTACCACAACAGAAGTACTGGTTTAAACTATTTAAATAAACATTTTTGTAAATAAATTATAAGTGTTGTATTTGTCAGCTCTCTTATTTCAGCTGTGTCAGATTTCGTGCCAGTTGTGCTCATGCAGACAGCCTTGGGAGACTTTGTTTGCCATCATGACTAATTGTCACCAGAACCAACTACAATTCTTCACATCTACAATCATACCGGCCATAGTTGCCAAAGTGTGCTGTACCCGCACCACTCATGAACAGCCAGGAACACAGAGGGAAAAGCATGAGCACATAAATATAAACATTTGACTCCTCCCCCTCTATAAAACAAACAAAGTCATACATTCTGGCTGCTCCATTTCTCATAAAAAAGTAGTACACACCCATAAATTCAAACCTATAATTACAAGAGCGCCACTAATGATGTACCAGGGAGTGCCGCACCTTTATTGAAGCACAACAA
The DNA here is from genome assembly GCF_043380555.1 of Nothobranchius furzeri. Classification (NCBI taxonomy): domain Eukaryota; kingdom Metazoa; phylum Chordata; class Actinopteri; order Cyprinodontiformes; family Nothobranchiidae; genus Nothobranchius; species Nothobranchius furzeri. The sequence goes on from NC_091746.1 coordinate 58,230,015, forward strand.
CACATAACTAAACAGAGAAACATTCGCACGGAGCAGCAGCGCATAGCCGTTCCTACCACTGTAGTCGTACTGTATGCCGTCTGACCAGATGAGAGTATTAGCAGAGTGAATAATGAGGCCAGATGTCCCCGTTCTGGGTCGGTATAGACTCAAAATCTTCCGACGATTCAACGTAAACACACACGAGAAGTTAACAGTGACAGGCTGAAGAGGAGAGGAGACCTAGATATCACCACCAGCCCCTGCAGTCATGGTTTTCAATGTCTGAACCACTTAGTTAATATGAGAGAGAGAGAGAGAGAGAGGGAGAGGGAGACGGGGTGGGGGGGTGGGGGGGGGGGGGGGGGGGACTGGCATCATGTCCTTCCTGCACTGATGCAGAAGCAGTTTTTTCAAAGAGAAAGAAACCCAACCTTCTGCCCAAAGTCCGCTAGTTTTCCGGTAATCTTCAAATCTCAGCTCAAATGCTTTCTCACAACTCTTAAATGCCCTGTCCCTCCAATAAAAGAAAACAAAAACCCAAAAAGCAGAGTGTCTGCCACGGCTGGGTAAGTGACTGTGTGCAGCCCGGCTAACAGCCTGCTAGTTCAGCTGTAGTTCAGTGTGTTACAGAACATGGTCAGCGCCTCTCAGCTGCTGTTTCCATACAGATGTTTGCTCAGTAGATGCCAAGAGGTGACGAAGTTCCAGCTCAGATGAGATAAAACCAACTCAGATGAGTCTGAAACCTGCACATCTCCAAACAGCCAACAGGGCTGCACTTCTGCAAAAATGCAGAATGCTTTATTTCTAAGCTGCTAGTCCCAGATCTGATTGTTCAAATATGGCTTCATCTGTAAGAAAACACAGACTACATCTTTTAAATTTAGAGCATGCACAATAACCAGTGAGCTTCTACACATCTATGCCAGCATTTGGAGAGTTGGGTCCATTTGAAGGTTACATTTTTTTTCTTCCTAGACCTCTTTGGAACGATTATTGTCTCATCCACTGCAAACAGCTCCCTGTTCCTTCTGTCTCTGTGTCTTGCTGATGATTTTTACATGTAAACAACCAAATAAGTCCAAAGGGAAAAATCCATTTATAGCGAAAATGATGTAGGTGTAAAAAATATATAAAATAACATCTCATAGGAGATTGGGGCTGTTTGATTCATTTTATCAGTGTTAAGATGAGGGGTTCTCGGTGGTACCCCACAGCAAGAAGATGGCCGGTTCATCCCCAGTGTGAGTTAGGGTCCTGTCTGCTGTCTGCTAACCCTAACCCAACTTTTAGAAAATGGACAATATAGCAAGCCTTTCTCATCTAACTCACAAAACACTGAATGCAAATATCAGAAAATGTGAAACATTCCTGTAAAAAGTAAAGCTGCTGCTGCTGCTGATGTTTCAGTTGCTTCAATATAAAACTCTCAGCTGACTGGGGCTCCAATTTAAACATGCAGGAGAAGAGACATCTTGTTTTCTCATGTATTTAAAGTAACTTCCCTAAGGATGAAATTCAGAGCAGAGCATCCATTTGTCTCTGTCGGACCTGCTCATGTGCAGAGAAACAAAATGAACTAACAGTCTCGTTGCATCTGGTTTCTTCCTTGTTTTCCTTTCAGAGCTGCACCAGTTGTTGTTTTTGCTGCTCATTTACAACATACATGTCTTCAGAAACACATGCACACAAACAAACATGCAAAAAATCACCCTTTTGTTAAAGGGTGTGTCTGGAAATGCATTTATAAAGTCAGTCTGTTTGTAGTGACCATTATTAGACTCCTTTTCACAACAACATGGTGATTTCACATTTTAATCAGCGTTGTTGCTGATTTAATTAAATTCTACTGCCAAACAAAGCCACCGAGACAGCAAAATCTAATTTTTATCAATTATTTTAGTGACGTTCACATGATAATGAGACATCATGTCACAAATTCATTTAAAGAGACACTGTGTGTGTTTACCGTTAATCTCTGGAAACATCCATCGGAACGTTGTTGAAAATGAATAAAATGATGTCCAGTCGTTGAAAAATATTAGCAGTTTTGTGCCAAATATTCACAAAATCAGGTCAAAAGTACTTAAGGCATGGGTCTAGCATCTTTGGGGGACACCATATTAGATGCCATGTTTCCTTCTGGCTGGCTTGGTTTCCTGTCCCTGTTTATGACATCACACTAGATAATTGGCTGGACGTACGACTTATGGAAGTTACGTTACCACATTCAAAAACATTTAGACAGTAAGAAACATTAATTTAATAACAAATTGCTTAAGTCTTTTCAAAACATATGTGAAACAACAGAATTAGAAATGATGAAATGCAATGTATTTTGGCTGAGTGGTATTGCCGTAGTATAATGACATCATCGGCAGGCGCAGGACCCCGAGTAGATCTGGAAACAACAGCACCAGAAAACTAGCATCGGAAATGCATTCTGCCGATGGAATTAACTGAAGGACCTTTAAAGTCTGAGGAGTCACGCTGAGGTTGCATGCTTTCTGCTCCGCAGGTAACAACATTTACTGTAATGTTTGTTAGTGACAGTCATGGTGATATGGTGTAAAACTACCCTGAAATGTATGTGCTGCCCTCTAGCGCTAGGTAACTACACACTGACACTTTAATAAAGTGCCCATCTGTCTAGGTCATCACAGTAAACAGATAATTAAATAACTGATTCAGGAGTGTTGGAGCAGGGAAACAACCAAAATATGCTGGATAGGGGTTCTCGATGGCCAGGGCTGGTGAACCCTGCAATGCTGAAAATCTTTAGTGGAGATGACTTAGCATTAACCCCCCAAGTATTATGCTTCAGAATGACGCTACATGCCCTCTGTTTTCAAAAACTGCATCTACCGCTGAATTGTAATTTCAAATGACAGAGCCTGTTTTTCTTCATAAAATAATCAGGGTCCAACAATGGGGCCATGCTTTCATAGAAACCAATTAGGAAATCCTGTCTAGTCGATTAAAAACCGGTTGTTTTAATTTGTTTGTAGGTTGCTATGATTGTCCAGCCATTTTTTCTTTACCTCTTCAGCTGTTTCTTTGGGTCATAGGACTCTAGAAGAAGCTGTCTGATCAAATATTTCATAAAGCTTCACGCTGGCCAGACAGACCTTGAAAGCACTGACAAATTCCTCAGTGAACAAAAGCGATTTCAGTGTGTGTGTGTGTGTGTGTATGTGTGTGTGTGTGTATGTGTGTATGTGTGTGTGTGTGTGTGTGTGTGTGTGTGTGTGTGTGTGTGTGTGTGTGTGTGTGTGTGTGTGTGTGTGTGTGTGTGTGTGTGTGTGTGTGTGTGTGTGTGTGTGTGTGTGTGTGTGTGTGTGAATCAAACAGAGCTTTGGAGTAAATAATATGCACCAGTGTTGCTCACTAATCTCAACATGTCTGCCTCTGCTGTTTAAATTTTCATACGCTGTATTTGAAATATTATTGTCTTCAGATGTTTGTTTACAACCAGCTGCTCTCTCCACACTCTGGTCTCATACGTCTCCATTACAAACAGATTTCATGAACACCAGCTTTTTGGTTGCTAGTCTACATCTCATTCTTTTAATTGCCTGAAGGAACCACTGGAGGAGTGTGTGTTTGAGTCTATTGTGAACGTACATAGTGTGCATGAATTATGAATCATCTATTACGGTCCACACAAATTCATACACTCCTGACAAGAAAGGAACTGAGCTTTGTGCAATTTCGTAACATTTTATGTTTTCTTAAAAAAGCAGAATTAGATCGTTTTTTTTCTAGTCCAACTCTAAACAAAAAATATGAAAGGAATGGTTGACTACCATATTTTCCGGACTATAAGTCGCACTTTTTTTTTCATAGTCTGGCTGGTCCTGCGACTTACCGTATTTTCCAGACTATAAGCCGCTACTTTTACCCACGCTTTGAACCATGCGGCTTATAATGAGGTGTGGCTTTAGTCAACCAGAAAGGATGGATGCTGGAAAGTCAAATGAAGGAATGGTTAAAGGAGTGTTACGGAAAGCGTCCAGGAGGATTTTTTTCACAGTAAAACGGCGCTGCTTGTTTTCCCAGCTTCACCCCGGGATGATGACAGCAACACGGAGAGCGACACTGACATCGCCACAGAAAAGGTATGTGACGAAGCTCTTCTGAGGCTGTTCAACTCCGACACTGAAGAAGATGACTTCAGTGGTTTCAGTGCGCAGGAGGACGATGAATAAACTAATCAATAACTTTTTGTTTTGTTTGGTACTGATCAGTTCAGTTACGTTCAGTTAAACTACGTTTTCAATTCAGTAGATATCTGCGGCTTTTAGCCCGGTGCGGCTTATACTGAAGTGCGCTCTATAGTCCGGAAATTACGGTATACTCCGGAGCGACTTTTATACCAAATTATGTATACCGCACTGCTGCGGACCGGCTCCGGACTAGGAATAAGCTCCTCTGCCCCGCCATCACCTGCTGGAGCCTGTGGCGAGCTGCTGCGGGCCTGGCGGCTCCGACCCAGGAATGAGCTCACCTGTCCTGCTGGGAGGGTTTCAAACACCGCCATCACCTGCTGCAGCCTGTGGCGGGGTGCTGCGGGCCAGCTCCGGCCCAGGAATGAGCTCTCCCCGCCCGCTGGGAGGGTTTGAAACACCACCATCCTCTGCTGGAGACCGTGGTGCACTGCTGCGCCCTGGTTGTTTATTCCGTTATTGTTACCAGTACTTGTCTTGCAATGTGAGATGCTTGGTCTCAGATTTTGTAAGAAAAATAATAAAATTTCCCCCCAAAATGTGACTTATAGTCCAGTGCGACTTACATATGTTTTTTTCTTTTTCATTATACATTTTATGGCTGGTGCGACTTATACTCCGGAAAATACGGTAGGCTAATCAATACATTTGCAATGGTCTCTAGTAGAAATGAATGCCTTGTAATTTGTTCTCGGTGGAAAAAATACACTGGTGCACCATTTCTCGAAGCTAAAAGTTGACCACATAACAGCTGAGCTTCAGACGCTGGCAAATCTGCATAATATTATAAACGTGTCCTATAAACGCGCCATGCCGTCATGGCGATGCACGGATTTTGCAGCACTCATTCTGCCTCACTTGGTAGTAATATTTTGGTAATTGTCTGTCCTATAAACTGTGATTGCGCCTTGGTGCAACAGAGGGAGGTGTCATGGTGACGTGGGGAGTCACTCCACTCAGCAACTATAATGAAAATGAAAGTAAAAACAGGATGTAAGTTTTGCTTTTTGAACAATATAAGCTGTGACTACTAAACCAAAAGCAAATCCACTAATTCTACCCTTTTGAGCACTGCAACATTTGTTTTTACTCTGCATAGGGCTCAGTTTCACCCAATATGGAGAAGGAATGTTTCCAAAGGGCTGAACATCCACATCTGTGCTCCCCTCCATCAGTCACAACTTCTTATCTCCAATCCCTCCCAAGGTTGTCTCTCATTTCTCTCACTTTCTGACTCCCAAACATTGAAAAAGGTTCCAGATGAGTTTTAGATATGATCACTATCACTATGAGAGGAAATGTGTTACATAATAACTTCTAACATGGTTGAAATATCTGAGACATAAAAGAATGTCATGCTTTTACATTCTGGGCTGTTTTCATGCCTGTGTGCTTGATCAACTAACAGTCATCACTTGTGCCAGTCCAATGCCAAGTCAAACCAAGTCAACTTTAGATAAACCAAGTCAAGTCCAATCAAACCAAGTCAACTTTAGATAAATCAAGTCAAGTTCAATCAAACCAAGTCAACTTTAGATAAACCAAGACAAGTCCAATCAAACCAAGTCAACTTTAGATAAACCAAGACAAGTTCAATCAAACCAAGTCAACTTTAGATAAACCAAGACAAGTCCAATCAAACCAAGTCAACTTTAGATAAACCAAGACAAGTTCAATCAAACCAAGTCAACTTTAGATAAACCAAGACAAGTCCAATCAAACCAAGTCAACTTTAGATAAACCAAGACAAGTTCAATCAAACCAAGTCAACTTTAGATAAACCAAGACAAGTCCAATCAAACCAAGTCAACTTTAGATAAACCAAGACAAGTCCAATCAAACCAAGTCAAATTTAGATAAACCAAGACAAGTCCAATCAAACCAAGTCAACTTTAGATAAACCAAGACAAGTCCAATCAAACCAAGTCAACTTTAGATAAACCAAGACAAGTCCAATCAAACCAAGTCAACTTTAGGTAAACCAAGTCAAGTCCAATCAAACCAAGTCAACTTTAGATAAACCAAGACAAGTCCAATCAAACCAAGTCAACTTTAGATAAACCAAGACAAGTCCAATCAAACCAAGTCAACTTTAGATAAACCAAGACAAGTTCAATCAAACCAAGTCAACTTTAGATAAACCAAGACAAGTCCAATCAAACCAAGTCAACTTTAGATAAACCAAGACAAGTCCAATCAAACCAAGTCAACTTTAGATAAACCAAGACAAGTCCAATCAAACCAAGTCAACTTTAGATAAACCAAGACAAGTTCAATCAAACCAAGTCAACTTTAGATAAACCAAGACAAGTTCAATCAAACCAAGTCAACTTTAGATAAACCAAGTCAAGTTCAGTCAAACCAAGACAACTTTAGATAAACCAAGTCAAGTCCAATCAAACAACATCATGTAATGTCAACTCAAGTCACATGAAGTCAAGTCTGCTTCGTTAAATACAGTCAAGGTATTCAAGCCCTGCTAAGTTTCCTGTTTTGCAGCAAAGAAACCTTTATTTTTTTGCTCCATTCTGTGTGATCACTCAGTCCTTGTGTCCAAATGGATTTATTCCCTCCAGTTTGACAATTCCTGGCTTTACAGCCAGCAGAAGTACTTCAGAGGACGGTGACATACGTGTTACCTATGGTGTTTTTGACTGGATCTCTGCAGAACCTATAAACATAAATAGGAAAGGCATTGGTTAGCTTCAGGTCCCATGAGGAAAAGCGTGAACCTGGATCTGAGGTACTCTGACCTAACCAGGACCTCTCCTTACTGCATGTTTGAAACTAAAGTTAACATAGTTTTGTCCTCACTGCATTAACTTTGGCAGGTAAAGATCAGATATCATTTAGTAACTCAAAGCAGAAAGTTGTTTCTGTGTAGTGTGTTAAAACTTTTGTCTTATTTTGATGCTGGCATCTTAGCTTGAGTCATTGCTGACATTTCTGTGCCCCAGAAGTACATAAGCTGGCTGAAAAGTCAGGAAGCATGAAACCAGAGGTCCGTGGAAACATTGGTTGAGCAAAGAAATTGAGAACACTTGCAAATGTTTTGAGACTCTTTGTAAACTCCCTCACAACTGCTTTCCACCATTTGTTACAATCGGCCCAATAAGATACAGACTTAAACGTTAGAATCCTCACCTACATTAAACTTGTATTACAGCACATGGCTCTTTCTTCTTTAACTTAACTAGCTAGTTAATCACTGCCCTGTTTAGTTTTCCAGCTCTGATGCATTTGTGTTTCAATTTTGCTTCATAAATAAAGTCATTTTGGCCTATTTTGTTTTCTATACCTATCTGAGTAACAACGGCAGAAAGCAGGACTGAATAACATTTTCTACGAGAGTCTCTTTTTAAGAGAGATCGGTCGAATCTCACATCACACTTATAAAGCATGTCAGCGCGCTTCTCTCTTTATCTACGACGGAGCTCATTAACCTCTGTTGCACAGATGACTGATAGCAGATCCTGGAAGAGAGCCAGCAGCTGCTTCAGCGCGGTTGCGAGTCCCTCTCCAGCATTTCATTCAGTACCATTCAATATCAGAAAGTGCTGTGCACAAAGGCTAATCTGTACCTGTGAGATAAAAAGAAAACATGAAATGAGAGAGTAGCTGGCTACTCACACACGATTAACCCTACCAAGTGTGCTCTAGATGTACTTAACAGTCAACACATTGCATATTTTTATAGAAAACAGCATTTTTAAGCGACTGTGTTTTAATTTCAATAACTTTTGAGCCCTTTATTAAATGTTAAAATTCACAGATTTTTTTTTTAATAATCCTTTGCCATCGTAAAAATTTAACGGGGTAGTTCTGTTTCTTTGAAGTATGGTTGTGGGGAGTGCTTATGATCGATGATTGTCCGTGTGATCCCAGTTAGGGGAATCAGGGAGAAGTTCTCTGAAGAAGGCATTCCCAAACATTTCAGCTTCTGACGCACAAAAAATCTGTGGCTTTTGGTCCAAATCACCAAGTTCATGTGAACTAACATTGCTAATAATCTGTTGAATAACATTAACAGCCCTGATAACATGGTTTAAATCATTAACCAGCGCATTTTTAAAAATCTTTTGTGAGAACTGTGGTGAACGGTTTTCCTAAAAGGACTGCGATTTGGTGAGTAGTGACCAACGCTGGGCTTCACTTGAGTGAGTCTGGTTAAACACTGCTGTAGCTTCAGAGACATTTTATTCAATCAAATACAGAAATACAGAAAACGGGGGTGCTGAAGAATAAAACAACTTAATTCAACTGTAACATTATTGCGAGACTTTAACAAAAACACGGTTAGCTGAAACAGAAAGAATAAAGTAACACAACAGAAGCCACATGTGTTTCTGTACAAACTAGCAGAGGTGTGACCAAGTCGCTGCTTTGTGAATCACAAGTCTTTCCAGTCAAGTCTCGAGTCAAGTCCAAGTCAAAAACAATCAAGTCTAAGTTGAGTTCAAAGTCAGCGATGTGGAAGTCCAAGTCAAGTCCAAGTCCTTAATGTTGAATTTTCAAGTCATAATCAAGTAATCTGTCCAACTTCCATTTAATGGCAATTATAATAAATACATTCCAGAAATAAAGCTTCTTAAAGCTTCATTTATTTGCTCAAACAAGCAGAAAGTGCAACTGAAACTGATTATAAACAAAGTGCTGCTGCATTTAGCAGTAAATCAAACCCAGAAACAAGAATGATTTATGATTTTTGTCCATGTCGTGCCACTTTTGTGCAAAAATATCAAATATGCTCAAGTCATCGTCAAGTCAACAGATGCAAGTCGATTGAAGTCGCAAGTCATTGGCATTCAAGTCCAAGTCAAGTCGTAAGTCTTTAGAGATTTTATCAAGTCACAAGTAATTAAATTAAAATAATGACTCGAGTCTGACTCGAGTCCAAGTCATGTGACTCGAGTCCGCACCTCTGCAAACTAGTGTCTGCAAGGCAGCACACCATGACCAATGGCATTGTCTAGAATTAGTTTAGCGTTTTTAATCATTTAGCAACTATTTATGTTGTAAAATTATCGCAGATTATGATAAATAGCTTTAAAAATGGTGATGAGGCCAAAGTCAGTGTTTACGTTTGGAACTGGGACCCTAGTGTGGGTTGTGATATACCAAGAATGGAATCTTGAGACTCCATTAATGAAAATTAAACTCAGAAATTATCACTACAAATAACTCTTCATAACTCTTATACAGGTGCTGGCCAGTAAATTAGAATATCATCAAAAGGTTGAAAATATTTCAGTAATTCCATTCAAAACGTGAAACTTGTACATTATATTCATGCAATGCACACAGACCAATGTATTTCCAATGTTCATTACATTTAAATTTGATATTCATAAGTGACAACTAATGAAAACTCCAAATTTGGTATCTCAAAAAATTAGAATATTCTGAAAAGGCTGAATATAGAAGACACCTGCTGCCACTCTAATCAGCTGATTTACTCAAAACACCTGCAAAGGCCTTTAAAAGGTCCCTCAGTCTTGTTTTGAAGGCACCACAATCATGGGGAAGACTTCTGACTTAACAGCTGTCCAAAAGACAATCATTGACACCTTGCACAAGGAGGGCAAGACACAAAAGGTGATTGCTAAAGAAGCTGGCTGTTCGCAGAGCTCTGTGTCCAAGCACATTAACAGACAGGCGAAGGGACGGAAAAAATGTGGTAGAAAAAAGTGTACAAGCTCTAGGGATAACCGCACCCTGCAGAGAATTGTGACGACAAACCCATTCAAAAATGTGGGGGAGATCCACAAAGAGTGGACTGCAGCTGGAGTCAGCGCTTCAAGAACCACCACGAGGAGACTCATGAAAGACATGGGATTCAGGTGTCGCATTCCGTGTGTCAAGCCACTCTTGAACATGAAACAGCGCAAGAAGCGTCTCGCCTGGGCCAAGGACAAAAAGGACTGGACTGATGCTGAGTGGTCCAAAGTTATGTTTTCTGATGAAAGCAAGTTCTGCATTTCCTTTGGAAATCAAGGACCCAGAGTCTGGAGGAAGAGCGGAGAAGCACAGAATCCACGTTGCATGAGGTCCAGTGTAAAGTTTCCACCGTCAGTGATGGTGTGGGGTGCCATGTCATCTGCCGGTGTTGGCCCACTCTGTTTCCTGAGGTCCAGGGTCAATGCAGCCGTCTACCAGGAAGTTTTAGAGCACTTCATGCTTCCTGCTGCTGACCAACTTTATGGGGATGCAGACTTCACCTTTCAACAGGACTTGGCACCTGCACACAGTGCCAAAACCACCAGCACCTGGTTCAAGGACCATGGTATCCCTGTCCTTGATTGGCCAGCAAACTCGCCTGACCTTAACCCCATAGAAAATCTATGGGGTATTGTGAAGCGGAGGATGCAATACGCTAGACCCAACAATGCAGAGGAGCTGAAGACGACTATCAGAGCAACCTGGGCTCTCATAACACCTGAGCAGTGCCACAGACTGATCGAGTCCATGCCACGCCGCATTACTGCAGTTATTGAGGCAAAAGGAGCCCCGACTAAGTATTGAGTGCTATACATGCACATTCTTTTCATGTTCATTCTTTTCAGTTGGCCAACATTAGAGAAACAAACATTTTTTCATTGGCCTTTAGAATATTCTAATTTTCTGAGATACCAGATTTGATGTTTTCATTGGTTGTCACCTATAAATATCAAAATTAAACGTAATAAACATCGGAAATACATTGGTCTGTGTGCATTGCATGAATATAATGTACAAGTTTCACGTTTTGAATGGAATTACTGAAATATTTTCAACCTTTTGATGATATTCTAATTTACTGGCCAGCACCTGTAGATGTTGGAAGTTATTTAGCTTTTATTTAATTGGTTTCATAGCAATATTTTTACATTTTAACCAGGAATAGTTGGACTATTGTGACTATTTTTTAGGGTTAGGAACCACTAAATATTCTCCAATAATAAAGGGCTTTTGTCAACGGCCTGTGAAAAACTAAAACACATTCACTTTACTAAAAGCATGTGCATGGGATGAATGGTGTGGCTGAACATTAGTGATGACCTTCCCTACAAACCTTTAAAAAGAGGTCTTCCTTTCATGCCACTTGGTCTGACACACCAGTACACTCTTTTAGATCTGGTGGTAACAGAAATCTGCCATCTACTGTCACCATCACTCTCATAGGTTTACATAAAAGTAAAGCATCTCCCAAACAGTCACATCAAACCCCTGATTATTATTATTTATCTAACCTTTATTCAACCAGATGAGTCGATGGAAAACTCATGCTCATTTACAACGACCTGGCCAAGAGGCAGCAGCAACAGACACATAATTAGCTTTGAACCAAAGAACAACATTTCTGTATCACCCAAAAACATTCATCCTAAATTTGAAACTGAAAAAGATCACTAAATATTGCGAACTAAACAAACTGTCTCAGAGTAAATAAAACCAGATACAATTACATTTGATAACAATAATAGCTTATGCATTTTGAAGAAGTCTGTTTTTCTTTTTTCTTTTTTTTAATCTGAACCAGTCACTTGGGTCTGAAAATGGACCAATTCCAACAAAAGGAACCACATGACAGATGTTTTAATATTAATTTCTGTACATGTTACCAAACGGGCCACCTTTGACACAACTGTCATGCAGATGTGTTATCATTATTTCTATGATCTATTTCCTGAGGGCCTGCCAGCCTACAGGTTTAGGTTAGGTCTTGGTTGCTACTGTCGTCATGGGTGAAACAGGTCTTCCTGTGTATAAAACCACACTAACAGAATTAATTCTGTCTTACCTTTAATATTTACAAAGGAACAGGACAACAGTATAACTTCAGTTTTTCTTACAAATCAAACCAGAACAGTTTCTGTTTGATCTGATATCTAAAACAGCCTCTACCTCCATATCTACTGCCCGTGTGGCACAGAACAAGCAGCACAACAATTAATCTGCGTTATCAGGACTTTTTCCTTCTTTCATTTCAGACAGTCTCTGCTGTGACATTTCCTCCTCCTCTTTATCTTTTCTTTCTGCCAGTTTGTTCGTGTTTGTTTGGAGAGCACAGTTCGCCCAGTGCGACATGGATGTACGTCAGCATTGTCGGCTTGTTCTTCAAAAAAGGGCAACAGGAAAAGAACACTCAGGGAGGAACACGAGAGGAGAGGGCTGAAGTCACAAAGGAGCAGGAGGAGGGAGCACCACGCAAGAAATCAATGACTTTGTCTAAAGATGTGTTCTTTTCTATTAGAGGAAAAGTCTAAAAGGTTTGTCTTTGGTCTTAATTTTCAAATCGGCCCACCTCCTTGTTCACTCAAATGCTAAGAAAGAGGTAACGCTGACTCATGATGGCATCATTGGTAGGAGATGCTTTTGAATAAGAAAATCTTTATTAAATGTTGCGGTTGTTAAACATTGTTGCACCATTTACCTATAAACAGAAACTCTCTCTCTCTCTCTCTCTCTCTCTCTCTCTCTCTCTCTCTCTCTCTCTCTCTCTCTCTCTCTCTCTCTCTCTCTCTCTCTCTCTCTCTCTCTCTCTCTCTCTCTCTCTCTCTCTCTCTCTCTCTCTCTCTCTCTCTCTCTCTCTCTCAAGAGATAATTAGAGCAAACAGAAGTTGCCGGCCAGAGTCATCTCAGGCAGTTCGTTCTTTCTCTTTCTTTTCCTTTTTTTTCTTGTGCTCGGAGCAGCTCTGCGGCTTTGATCTGGCTCTTCACATAGCAAGGCCCCAGGGTGAACAGTGCAAGACACTCCAAACCTCAGTGTGTACCTCTGTGCACACACCTCTGCAAACCCGAGCAAGTAAAAGTGTGTGCTGAATATCCTCCTACTTGTCAAACACTCACTAAATTTTCTCTCCGAGATTAATTTTCTGTTTTCCCCCAAAAATGCTCTTTCATTCCTACTCTTTATTATTACTCTTTTATTAGCTACACGGCTGTTGTGTGCATTTCGCGTAAACTTCACTTTGAAGATGCTGAATGGCATAAAAGAGAAATAATTGTGGGTATTGTTGTAAAAGTGGATGAACTTTAAGTTTATCTGTTACTGTTTAGCAAAGGTCAAGTCATGAAGATCCAAAGAAAAACCAGACAAATATCTTAAAAGTGACACTTTCCAGCTTTTCCCAAGTGATCCAAGGCCAGAAAGAATACTGAGCCCCTGTAGGACATTCCGGAGATAAGGAGGCATCCTAATCGGATCCTGGACGACCTCAGCTAATTTCTTTTGATGAGGAGAAGCAGATCTTCTCTGAAATCCTCATCTTAGCGCAGCCGTCCTGCAGAGGAAGCTCTCTTTAACCACCAGTCTAAACGGGGCTTTTCCATTCAGGTTCTCCAGGACCATTTTCCCTGCTCCAACACACACAACTCACCTCTTCAGCATGTCCCCATGGTAACCATCTAGATGTGTGTTGTTTCACGCCCCTTCAGATTCAGATGAAAAGATTAACTTCATTTAAACTTCTGGATCTTTTGCAGACAGAAGAAACCGTAAAAACATTTATACAGGGACTTTTCTCTGACCTTATCCTCCAGGAATTTAACAAAACATTGCGTAATATATGTGTTTACATCCTTTAGCCTGGAAAAATTAAATATTATATTCAAATGTTTGTTAAATTTTAAATTTCTTATGCCCATAGTATGCATATTTTGAACACATTTTGCTCTCCCCTTTATGTTTTGCACCTACCCCTAGACAAAAGAAATATTATCACACACACACACACACACACACACACACACACACACACACACACACACACACACACACACAGTAATGTAGGTTTTTATTTGAACTTTTTCAGGTTTGGACTATTTTGGTGAAGGTTTTAACTTTACAGGAAGTCGCGCTGTAAACCACAAATGTGTATTTTAGAAGCTAAGCAAACAGACAAAAATTAGACGTTGAGAAGTGGCGGTGGGGCTGGACACTAAAGAGCATGGTTCAGGTTAGAGAATGGGGGAGGGGGGTGTTTCTGTCCCAGCCAAAGTGTCTCCTGCAGGAGGTGGTGTGTCTGGATGAAGGGATTCCCATTCCTCTGAAGTCTGGCTGCTGGTATCTGGTTACTCCTGTAGGTCTGCTATGATTACCCTCCACTCAAATTCCACAGCCCTCATTTACTCCAATCCACACAAGAATCCTACAGAGTCAGCACTACACACACACACGCACGCACGCACGCACGTGCACACACACACACACACACACACAACCACCCAGCCATAAACTCCCAACAGTCCTCCTTCACTTTTTGAAATAATTTCCTACCATCCTTTTTTTAATCACATCTGGAGGGTTTGCACAACAACTTGGGCTGTGGGTGAGATTTGTGTTGCCGTTGTCGTGTGAACCTGGTTGTAAACTAGCAGAAATGCTGTCATCCACGTGGAGGCGTTTGTCACCTCACACCAAACTGCGAGGAGAGCAGCGGTGGATTTAGCTTCGAGTGTTTCCCTCCTACTGGAAGGAATGCTGTCACAGACGGATGATGAGACGCCCAATCAGCTGCTGCGTCCACATGTTGCCCTCTGGACAGCATCAGGGCTTTGTGGGCTTCATCAACAACAGTTGAAGTTAATAAAGCACTTTTAATCTCTTGATTCCTCTCCTTAAAGAAGAATTTCTCACTGGATTTTTAGTTAGCTGGCCTGAGATTTGTAATGTGTTTGAGCCTCGGGGGATAAAAGATCCAATAAAGCAAATGAGGATATTAGTTAATGTGATTGAAAAAGGAAATGTAAAGGATACTAAGGTCATTCCTTACCTGTCTAATAACCATATTGCACTCATCGATCATTCCTCATAGTTCATATTTAGGATGTTCACTGACATTTCCCACTGATTTATTGTCGTAATAACACACAGATCCCGTTCAGTATGAACAAGAGGGGGCACTGGGGTTGGGGGGTTGATGATTTAATGTAAAGCGCTTGGACTGGGTGTGTAATATACAGAAATCTACAGAAAACTACAGCTAAAGATGGAGCGGCTGCTGCAGCTGCTGAGAGTTTTATTGTGAAAAGACTGAAACTGGGCGGTAAAATGTGTTCACAAAATATTCATCAAACAATGACTCATTCTGTTTCATCTGCTAAAGTAAATATCAGCGTCTGACTTCTGAGGATAAATGAACTTCTGAAATAAATATACCACAAATTATTAATGTGTTTTGACTTGTTTACCTATTTAACTTTTGGCAAAGATGACTTTTGAAGCTCAGCACTTCAAAGTCAATAAGGGCTAGAAGCTGCCGTGAAGACGCTGCTGCAGCTTCAATTAAAGGACCTGTGTGAGGTTTCATATGGAGCGTATGCTTGCTTTTCAAAAAGTATACCTTTGTTTATTCTTGCGGCTGTTCAGTTCACTCTTTTGTGTTGCCTTTGCTTGTCTTATTTTGAAATCCAGTGATTGTGCTGCTTATATTTCAACATTTGAAACAGAAAATCACATTTTCTGACCCACTTCTCATTAACAGTGTAGCCCGGAGCTGGGGTTTATCTCCAGCAACCATCAGGGTGAGAAGTGGGGGACAGCCTGGACAGGAGCCCGGTCCTTCACAGGAACACACACTTACTCACACATTTAGGGATAACTTAAAGTGGCAGTGTGTTTCTTGGTGATAGGGAGCAGTACACGCATTTCAGGGCACATATCACCGTGACTATTGCTAGTTTGAAATAACATTACAGTTAATGTTACCTGTGGAGCAGAATACATGCGACCTCGGCGTGTGTCCTCAGACTTTGATGGCCCTTCAGTTTATTCCATCGACTGAATGAAATGCTAGTTTTCTGGTGGTGTACTTTCCAGATCTGCTTGGGGTCCTGCACCTGCCAAAGACATCATCATACTACAGTAATACTGCTTGGTCAAAATATATTGCATCTCTCTTTCAATTCTGTACTTTCACATAAGTTTTGGAGCAGTTTTGTTATTAAATTCATGTTTCTTACTACCTAAATATTTTCGAACGTGGTAACATAACTTCTGTTGGTCGTACGATGAAAACACGGCGTCTAATATGGCATTACGGCATTCTTTAGACCCAATTTTTATGGCTATAAGTTACAAATCCGCCAATATTTTTCAATGAGTGGACATCATTTTATTCATTTTCAACAACTTTTAAATTGATATTTCCAATGACATGCGACTTGAATCGACTTGCATCTGTTGACTTGATGATGACTTGAGCATATTTGATATTTTAGCACAAAAGTGGCACGACATGGACAAAAATCATAAATCATTCTTCGTTCTGGGTTTGATCTTGTTCTGCTAAATGCAGCAGCACTTTGTTTATAATCAAGTTCAGTTGGACTTTCTGCTTGTTTGAGCAAATAAATGAAGCTTTAAGAAGCTTTATTTCTGGAATTTATTTATTATCATTGTCATTAAATCGAAGTTGGACAGATGACTTGATTATGACTTGAAAATTCAAAGTTAAGGACTTGGACTTCCACATCATTGACTTTGGACTCAACTTGGACTTGGTTATCTTTGATTTGGACTTGACTCGAGACTTGACTGGAAAGACTTGTGACTTACTTGTGACTTGCAAAGCAGTGACTTGGTCACACCTCTGGTATAAGTTTCCTTACCATTCAGTGTAACTTCATTAGTGTGGGCACTCTTTAGGAGTTAGCAGATCTATCCTCCCTGTGTAACTAGTGGTAGATGGCGGTTGAGAGCCTCTGGAAAAAATAAATACATAAAAATGATTTATACAAATTTCTGAATATTTAAAGTCATAATAGCCGGTGCACCTGCAGTATTTCTTTGTGATTTGTTTGCTGGAGATCTTCTAAGTTCCCATTATTGGGTGCTAAAGGCTACTGTACATTATGCTATAACTAAATTGAGTTTCATTCAGTCAGTTTAATGTATAATTTTTAAATATACTTACACTCAACACCGACCAACTAAACCCTATATTTATCTTCTCAATCTAAACCCTCTACCAGATAGGAGCTAGCATTCAGCATCAGATGTTACGGAGACACGGGTACAAAACGTACGTTTTACAGTCCCTGATAAACCAGGCTAAGTTGCGTAACGGTACATTCTAAACACCTCTCCCACCTCCAGGGATGCAATGGGCTGATACTAGTGTACAGTCAGAGTACTAAACACACATTTAGTTCACAAGAGCACATTGTTAGCTAACATTGCTATCAAATAGCAATAGCAATATAAGTTAGCAGTTCTTATTTAAATAAAAAAGATATTAGTAACTAACATGCTGCTCCACACATTCAGCTAGTTGGTATGACATGGTATTGAATCTTAGTTAAGACAATATTAAGCAGAGGGAAAATATTCACATGGATGCTTGTCCAAACAGGCATGTTTAGCTTTACGACAGATTCTGCAGCTTTCCTTAAATAAAAGTATATCTTTCTTAGTTAAATGCTATTGATGTGTATAGCTTATCCAATTTTACTAGATTAAAATTCTATTTAGGTTAATTTACGGAGAGTTCAGACTTACCTGTGCAGCCTCCCTGCAGCAACTGAGCCTCAGATGAGAAGTCCAACTCCAAAAGTTGGCTTTCCCACATTTTTGCAACAAAAACAATTAAGTGAGCAGAACCTTTGCTTGTTGTTATGGATAACAACTTAAAGGTATAAGTACTGATAACTTACTAAGTGGTGATGGAAATTTCACAGTAGTGCTTTTGCCCATATCCAACAAGGAAAATGTATACACGTGCTGTTTCATGTTTCATGTAAAAGTGATGGTGTAAAAAACACAACATTTTGTCTGCTTTGAGCTACTTTGGTTTTGATTTGAATTATTTCTCTTTGATTCTCCAAATAAGATCCCCGTGACTGCTGTCTACTGCAGGTGAGACACATACCAGCTAAACAGCTAGCATTATGTTTAAAAAGTTGTAAAATAGCCACAAAGCTGGGGGTTATGCTGAAGTGTGTGATGACAGAAATAACTGGGGGTAAAGGATCTGCACTAACAGATTTTAAACCTGCATAAAAAGTCCACAAAAAAAGTCCTGGTGTGAATGCTGCTTGCAGCGGATCGATACTCGCTCCGTTCATCTCTTGGAAAGTGCTGTGCTCAAAGCATTTTTCTAATGACTATCAGCAAGCCGAGTTCTTGCTACTGTCAGCTAATATAATAAAGTCTTTCAAGTGACCATAACTTATCTAAAGAAGCTTGGAAACAACATGTGTGTGTTTCAGCCGCTGCTCATATATGTTTATTAATAATTCATTAGGAGGAACCTCCATGGAGCCCATGCTGAGACTAAATAAGCATATGAATGCCAGGAGTGACTGTCCCCTCTTTAAAACCCTCAACCGACACTTCCAGCTTGTAAACACAGCTAGACTGTGCCCACCCCACCGCTTCCATTACATCCCAACCCAACTAGCTGCAGCCATCCACCTCCTGCTGGGAGCTGGCAGTTGGACAGACTCTGTCTCCCCCATGTCCCCAAGGGATGAGAACAGGGGGGGTGCTTTGTGTCTACAATCACTAGACTTTTTGTGTTGCAACCTTATGTGCAGACGAGTGGCAGAGCACATGGACGTGAGACAAAACCAACAGCACAGTCAACAACTCTGCACAATATTAAAGGCTGAAATGACTTATTTTAACAATCTGCAACAAGTAAACAGTTGTTTACATCTGACTTCACCCCTAACATGAAAGGGTTCATGCCATTGGTTCTAGCACATTCATTAACAACAGTCAGGCCAAACAGCTAACCTTTCTGACCCCACCCAAACATGAGGACCTCCATCTGCAAACCTCATGAGCACAAGACCTCATCCACCTGCAGCAGATTAATCTAAAACACATTTGTTTTACCGATTAACAGAAAAGTTTGCTTTAAAGAAGCGGTTTTATTCATTCTGTAGTGTTCATAGTCACACAGAACGTTTTTTATCTATTTTATTCGAAAACATTGGTAATCTGCTGAGTTCTTGTTGTGCATCTTGAAAACAAAAATCCGTGTAAATTCTAGAATCTCAGGAGGAATTTACTGCAAAGAATGGCCACAAGCACCTCCCAATCCCATTCAGAAAGCACACGCTGACAGAAAAAAAAAGGGTTGCACCTTCTTTTTTTACCTGGCAGGACATATTGCTAACCCTCACCAAACCCTTGCTACTTCTGTCCCAACTTAGCATATTTCTTCAACCAGTGGAGACAAAACTATTGACCAAAGGTCTCAACTATCACCCAAAAATGTGGGCATGCTCACAATTGTGGAAAAACAATGACCACATTTTACCATTTCTGCAGTTACAACTACCTCTGAGCTCTGTATTATTTTAAGGAAGAATTTAATGAATTAATCTGATAGCACTTTGAGCTTTACCACTAATTTCACTGCACATTGCAATTAGACTGAGAAAAATGTATGAGCATGTTTTATTTTCTGCATGTTATTAGCTTTTCATTTCCATTTTGTGTAAAGTTTATGTGAGAGATCACATGTAGCTTGAATGTGAAATCAGAGTATCATTGTATGGATAGCTGCATTGTTGGAGCACTGACCAATGGTCGTCTGAGTTTGTGGTGAAAACTCCAACTGTGCTTAATTGTCCAGCATATATTTAAACTTTTAAGCTTTTAAAAAATATATTTTTTTTAAATCTTGTCTCTTTTTGTATCGTCAACCAAAATTGCAGATAGGAAAGGTTTTGAAAGTGCTAACATTTAATATAAAGTGCTTGAAACGGTCGCAGGAATGATTTTAGCACAATAACGTTGGCTTTAATGAGACGAGAAGGTGAAATAAGCATTTTGAGCACGTGTGATGTTCCCGTTTATATAAATTGTCATCAGTATACGGTGTTAAATATGATTGCGTTTTATTTTTACAGATGGAATATACATTTATTTCTTATATTGTAGCTGGACAGAACCTGGAAATGAAAAAAATTCTATCAGTCCAGTTAATAATTTCAGAAAACCTGCCACAAGAGAATGCGTTTGAAGTAATTTTGGATTTAAAAAAGGAAAAAATAATATTAACCTAACAGCTTTCTACAAGAGCGCCAGCAGCCAACCACCATGAAGCCAAAATGTGACAACATGCTAACCTAATTGTTCCTGTTTAATCAGAAAACCCACACCCAGAGCCACTCAGGTTCTTAATGGAGACAAAGTCTCAAACATTCTTGGTCATAAATGAATTTAAGGAAACGACTCACCGTGATCCCATTGATAGTTAGTGATGACCAAGCCCCCACAATGCGGTTGAAAAATTGTTGCCAACGCGGAAGTGACAAAAATTGCAGTTCCACCCTCATCCGCTGGGGGCTGGTGTCAGAAGCGAGCAAATCCTCATTGACTCCCATGTTAAAAATACCAATTTCACAGCAGAAATAAACATGTTTACAGCCTGGTACCAAAACATGTTTTTTGTTTAAATGATCTAGTTTACACTCATGACAACTCTGAGGGGGGTGAATTTTTTTCTCACTCTTCTTGTAACTGTCCCTGAGACAGTTAAAATAAAGTTGTTTATTTCAAATGTTTCTGTGATAGAGAGGTGCTTAATTCGGTTCATTTAATTACTAGATAAGATGATAAAAGTGTAACATTGATTAAAAAACATGTCTAAAATATGTGATTACAAAATATGGGTTTGTTAAATATGTAACGTGCTGTAAAGTTTGTATAAGGTAGAGTTTGTAATGGTCACATGATCAGAGTTTGGTTGAGAGCGCAACCATAGCATGGATACATGGCTACAGATGCGTCTACAGCCTCGACGTTAATGTCCTTCTGCATGTGGTCCAAGAGGCGCACACTGTATGGTTTCATGTATAATGTTTGTATAATGTTGCATATGTGTTCTACACTGGTAATGAGAGGACATTTTTGTGATTCATTATTGCGCATTTCCTTTCTGTTCTGCTTGCACGAGACCGTTTATGGACAATGATATGAGAGACTGATAAGTTCAAACAGTTATGGTGTAAACTTTGTGTTTCTTCAGTTTTCACGGTGTCTGAAGACAATAAGAGAGAGAGAAAGAGAGCAAAATAAACATCCGAAGACATCAGTGTAATGCGTGGCCATTCTTTGTTGGACCCCTGTAGTTACACTTCTGTTTAAGTGTATTAAAAGCCTAAAATTCTGTATAATTAATGAGCATCAGACCCATGTGACCACAGAGCTAGCTCCGTGGAAAGGCCTCAATCTGAGCCTCAGCCTCGCCTGAAAACTGTTCGGTCATTTTCATTCTCTCAACTTAGACCATTAGTTGTAGCGTTTGTGCATTATTTTTTGGATATTATTTGTGCAATTGTTGGAGAAAATTACTTGCTGCAGCATTAATTGCACTAATAGAGCGTCCAAGGAGTCTCCACTTCATTTTTTTCGGTAAGTAAAATTATATTTATGTATTTTAGGTCACTGCCAAGCTGAGCTTAGATTTTAACATGTATTGTTTAACAATGAAATTTAAATGTAATAAGGTAAAACCCAGTGCATTTAACATAATGCTGCACTTTAGAAAATGGGTTGAAATATAACATGTTGGTGGAGCTGGGTTCCGACTATCGGCTTGTGGAGCTCTCGGGAGACCTGTTTTCCACCCGTTCTCCCCTCCCCGCAGCTCGGCGCATCTCTGTCTGATTGCGGCTTCTGTGTGCTGCGCGGGCTGCCGGTTTGTGGAGCTCTGGGATGGAAACCTTTCTACCCGGTTCTCCCCAGTGGCAGCTCTGCGCATCTCAGATCGCAGCGGCGCTTGTCTGCTGTGCGGCTGCCGGCTTGTGGAGCTCTCGGGAGACCTCTGTGTTCCACCCGGTTTTACCCAGCGGTCAGCCCGGCGTATGTCTGACTCAGTTAACTCCGGTTGTAGCTAGGTTGCTACCTCCGTTAGCTTAGCTCCCACCTCCGCGTTAGCTTTTGGGTTAGCTTCAGGTTAGCTTGTAGCTAGTTCGACCGGGTGTCGTCAGTTGATCCCAGCCTTACAGCCCCACCCTCAGCTCCACCTCTCTTCCCTTTTGTGAAATTGTCTGGGCTTGACGGAACCTGTGACACGGTCAAAATGGCGGTGGTGGCCACCTCCCATTTTAGCTCAAAAACTTATCATTGGAGTCTATGGAAACCCATTGTCCAATATTTATATGTAGATGGTGATGACGCTGTCAAAATCCAGGTGATAGTCGCGTCCCACTGCTCTTGCTAAAATAACACTAGACCCGCGTACGCTGCATAGTTTTGCTGTTGGTAGCTCTGTTGCCTCACAGTGAGAAGGTAACAGGTTTGAGTCAGGGGTGGGATTAGCATGTTCTCTCCGTGTATGTGTGGGATTCCTCTGGGCACTTCAGCTTTCCACCACAGACCAAAAACATGCAAGTTCGGATGATTGGAGACTCTAAATTGTCTCTAGGTTTGTATGACTGGTTGTTTGGCTCTGGAGACTGGAGACCAGGGTGTCCCTCGCCTCTTGTCTTGTCTGCTGGCATTAGGCACCAGCTCCCTGAAACCCTGCAGATGCTACGGCTAAAATCGTAAAGTTGAAGAGGAAAAGTTTATTTCAAGATAAAGATCACATGTTGCTCCATAAGCACAAAAGAAAGATTTGAAAAGTAAGGGAGGCTCACACATACAGAAATGATGAAAACACAAGCAGGGAAAATAAGTTCACAAGCATCCAATCTATTGAAGATCTTGTGGGCCACAAAATATGGCCTATTAATTAAAAAAATGCACACATTATTTTTATGGCTATTTATTTATATTTATGTTCATAGATGAGCCTTGTATTATTAAAACAAACCTAAAAAAGGAGAAAAGCACCAATTTACATCAACAGCCCATTGGAAAAACAAAACCCCACAATAGAAAGGCAGTTGGGGAGCCCGCAAAAATCATTGTGAGGGCCACAGATGGCCCCCATGCCGCACTTTGGACTCAACCCAAAAACAAGTCCCATTGGGCTGTGGTGAGCGTACAATTGAATGGGTCCCTCACTCTCCAAACCCAACTGGAGTCAACGGAGAGTGAGCAACTAGGTTTTTTGTGCAGCCTACAGTTGCAACAACTGGTGCACTACTGAAAACAAATCACATGGGACTTTCCTAGCCTGTCTGTTGGGATTTTATATTTTATTTTATCATACTTATATTTTAACTATCATGCCATAACGTCTGATTTTGTGAAAAAAATATAATAAAATAAATGTTTAGTTGGGTAAGCACCTTTCTTGGTAGAAATTAATGCACTGGGGGTGAACAGAGACCCATCCAATATGGCGGCCGGCCACTACAACACAGTCTTCGAGGTGTATGTGACTTAAACCCACCATGAAAAAGTTACAGCTCACTTACATTTCATTTAAAAACTCAGTCTGTATATCAGCTATTCACTCAACAATGCTACAAAAGTGAAGCTAAAAAGCTTTCAGTTTTTGCTAAATTTACGTGTAGCTAATTAAACAACGGGTTTTGTTGCTGCCTCAAAATTCCTTTTTTACACATTGTCCCTTTATGTTTAATCACAGTTTTTTTTACAGTAATCAGTAACTTATCTTTTACTCATTATTATTATTTTTTGTTTATCTTACCAATAACGTTTGGTTAGCTAAAAGATTTTATCAGCGCTAACTTTTTTCCATTTCCTCAGAGGCTAGCTTGACTTGCCTAGCTAATTTAGCCAATTATCTTAGACACGGCACTGCAAAGATAGTTATAACGACTTAGCTGGATAAATAATTTATTTGAATCTCCTTTATGAAACTGGTGAACAACCAACCTTTTTTTTAACATATCTGTAAAATTCTGGGTTTAATAGTGTCATCCGGTGTCAGAAACTAAACTCACAGCTGCTTTTTCCTCATAGATCGTGACCGTGCACACAAACATGTAAAGCACTTGTATGTTGTCACAGTTTTAATGGACTTACTGAATCAGGGTCACCCTGTCTGAGGGAAGTCATGGGTCAAGTCTGCAAGGCTACAAACACACAGCACCGAGCCGCTTTAGCTGTCTTAGCAAGGTTGGGGATTATACAGGCTTCCACCAGTTTCACCACATCATACCGAGCAGAGACAATATTTGAATAAACAGCGTTTGTATTACATTGTAGGCGATTTTGTCATTCATTGTACTGAAATACATGCTTGAAAATAAGAAACAAGAGCAATGAGCCATGCTGCTATTACAGATATTTCTACAAAGGCTTTCATAAACGGTTGTTTGCGTCTTTCATAAGCTGAAAACCAGTTCTTGAACAGAGCAGGAGGTGGAAAGTAGGTCCTGTGAATGTAGGGCTACGAGACTGTGGGTAAAGCAGGCTTACAGTAGTAATCCTCTTCACAGACACCCATCTGACTAGTAACAGGACGATGCCCAGACGCACGCACACACACACACACAGAAAAATGTTTGTTAGATTGAGATCTGTTTTGTCTTGTTTTCAGGGCCATGGCAGCATAAATAGGCCATCCTGTTCAACCACGGCACAATCCTCTACTGTCATTTTGCAACATTCCTTCAGGAGGTGCCCAAAATTCATCAATAAATAAACAACACTTTTCTCTTGTCGGCTCCTTCAGGAAGCCAGACCTGCGCTAGACTTTATTGGTTCCTGAAATTTGTCATTAGAGCTTCCTGGCTGGTGATGTCATGAGTCAGTTAATGACAGAGAGGAAGTGGGACATCCATCCCCAAATAACTCAGAGGAAAGGAAGACAATTTTCAAAAAGGCCTAATGAGCCCATAGGAACAGGGCCCCTGAGTTACGGCTTCGTCACAGTCTGACTCATTTTGTCTTTAAATGCTTTTAAGATCCTCAGCACGACATCAAAGCCCCTCAGGAAGACAAAGTTAAAGCGATGCCGACTTGGGTTATTAAAAACACAAAATTAAAGGGTTTTTCAGAGAACTGGCATGTGGAACCAATATAATATTTTAAGGTGGACGCTGAGCTGAAAAGAAGATTGTTAAAGTAAAGAAATCCCAAAGATACGACTGGACAAGAGAAGCTATTTGTATTTTTTTTATTTTGGCATTTCTTTGTTTTGTTTTTATATTAAGCAAAGTGCATCTTATTTTCTTTTCTCATCAACACATTGCACAATACATAAATAATGATGCATATAAAACGTCTTTGTATTTACAATTAATAATATCTTTATATATAACATAAAATACATTTTTTTGCTTCTTATTTAAATCTCAGTCATTTTAAACCAAGTCCATCAGAATTTTATATTTTCTTCTTTAAATCATCCTTTTCTCTCTGTTTAAACCTCTTTGTAAAACAAAGAAAAGTGGGAAAAAGTATTTTTTTGGGGAGGGAGAGGTCCGAGTGAAGAGGGCTGCTGCTATCGAGTATTGAAGATCACTTCCAACCAACACGGGCAGCTGCTGATAAACTGTCTGGTGTAGCACTGTCCCCAGCCTTTCACAAAGCTTATCTGCACCGTGAAGCCCGTGCGAGGCTGCTGTGTGAATTCGTGGTCGTTCGGCCTCTGCAGGCTGCCGGCCTTGTCGTAGTCAAAAGCTTTGATGGAGAATCCGGGAAAGACCTTGTGCACTAGCAGCGTGCGCGAGTCCGGGTTGTCCAGTGTGGCCGACTTGATGAAGATGGGGTAGCAGCTGCGGTTGTAGACCCACACTCCGTCCGGCTCGCGTGTGAGCTGGATGCCGTAGCCGATCTTCGCCCGCACCATCTGCACCAGTTGGGACTTGTTGTCAGAGCAGAGTTGGCCCAGGCAGAAGCCGTTCCCTTGAGGTAGATCATAGAAGATGTCCAGAGATGGCTCCTGGACTGAGTAGAGGCGTCCGACGCGCGTCTTTTCCTCCCAGTATGCCACCACGCACCAGTGGGCGCGCTCGCCAGACTCCTGCAACGCCAACGAATCTGGAAGAGAAAGAAGAGATAAGAGATGCTCAGATTTAAGCGGGAAAAGTAGTAGCCACAAAAATATTACACTGCAAAATGTCGAGATTAGACATTTTAGGTTTTTCATCGCCGATGCTGATATGCTGAGGTCACAGTCAGCCAGTGGTCATTATTCGCTGACGTTGTCTGCCATGTCAACAACAACAGTGGATGCACAACTCTGAATTTAACCAACTGTTGAATCTTAATTTTGTGGACTGCATAGTAATAAAATCAACCTTTAATCAAAGGTAATCAAATAGAGGCCAACCGATATGGGTTTTTTAAGGCCGATGCCGACTTTTTAAAGATTTTTTGTTGTCAATTAGTAAGGCCGACAAACACACACACACACACACACACACACACACACACACACACACACACACACACACACACACACACACGCTTTAGCAGCACTTTGTAAAAGACAACTGAACACTCACTGTTTGCAATATAAATTAAATAAGTCAATAAATCTCTTAATATTTATTGAACTTTAAATATAAAACAAGGTCAAAACAAAACAAAAAATGGTGTGTTGAGGTCCTTCGGGTCCTTTCTTCAGTCTAATAGTTGCGGCAGTTGGCCACACAGGTGCCTGATTTATTTTATTTTTTTAATCGTCTTTAAAAAATCATTTCGGCCGTTGGCCGATATAGAAAACACTGAAGATATCGCCTGAAAATATAGCCTCTAAATCAAAGTATTGAACATAAAAAACTGTAAATATAAAGAAACTTTGGCTGACAATAATGTTTTTGAGCATTTATCAAGCGGAGGTTTTCCAGGAACGTAGTTCCAATAAAATTCTGCAGCAGCACTGGACTGCCTGACTTTAAATCGGCTCTGCTCAGTAAGCCCATCGGCCAAGGCCGGTGCATCGGTCTAGAACAGATCAAGAGGAAAAGTGAGAAATGAGGGAAAAGATGACTTCATGAAAGAGTTGTGATCAGATGTCGTCTAACTCTCAGCATCGCTACATCTGAACCATGTCTTCCTTATCCCTGTTTTGGGAAATTGAGAATTTGCTTTACTCAAGAGCCAAAGCATCACCGTCATCCACAATTTCTGCCATACAGGAAAACCATATTGGAATTCCTGGACTTTAGACAAGAAAATCAGCTCGGAGGCGCTGCCAGGCAAGTTTCCACATGCACTACAATATTTATCTAAGCATTAAATGCTTATCTTCTGTCTGGCTCGCTGTATTTTTGTAGCGGCGAGGCCAACAATGTGCTGACGTCAACCTCCCCTTGTCCCGACTGTCTCTACAGCAACATTCTTCACCCTGCTGGAGGAAATTAGGCTGACGAAGATGAGGCCAGGATAACTGATGAAGAGCTTTCACCAGAAGAGGAAAAAAAACACATAAACCATGTTAACTCTGGTGTCTGAATCACTGACAGGAGAGGCCTCGGTCTAAAGTTTCCCCTGAGCATAAAAAAGAAGTGTAGCACTGGCACTGCTCCAGTTTCCTAACTCCTCCTCCACCTCCTCCTCCCCCCACCCCACAGAGCGCCTCCTGCGCCGCAGCCGCTCTCTCCCTTCATATCTCTATTCCTCAGAAATCTGGCTCCCAGCTACTCCCAGCTAGAAAAGTGGTAGCAGTCAGGCGCAAGGGGAAAAGAGTGGGACAGAGAGGGGGTGGGGTGGGGAAGAGAGGGAATGCTTTTCACATATTTTGACTGTTACTTTTGCAACTTTGCTTCCTCTTCTGATTTTCATAAGCGTTCCCGCTGTGCTTTTTCAGGTTATCGCCTCATCTCCCCCAGCTTAGTCAGCCTCAACGGGACGCGCACCCATTGGGAGTGCCAGCGAGGGACATTTCTGAGAGACATGGCACTCCAGCTTCCTGTTCAACCGCCTTTTTTCTTTTTTGTTCTTTTCTTTTTTTTAAATCTGGCAGCAGCTTTGAATGCACCCGGTAATTTGGAAGGTCCCGTCTGAGACAAACTGCAAGGTTAATGTGGCGAGATCTCTGCCGGCCCGAGCGGTCTTAGCCTGGCCTGTCATTAGCCTTCATTAGTCAGAAAGGAGGGGGTAAATGGGGGGAGCAACATTTGGAGAGAGGAGACAGAAATGAAGGGGGGGGGGGGGCAGCAAAACCGAAAGCATGCCTTCCATAAAACAAGAGGGGCTGTGTTCTTTGAAGTTGGACTGCGCCGAGCCTCGGGGAGGTTATCGTAAATCCGTCCTCACAGGGAGCTAAGAGGAAACCAAAGTACCCGGCAAGCTACCTCTGACAAAATTAAGGAAAAAGAAGAATTTTTTTGCAGGATAAAATGGAGACAGTGTCTTTTGTGGCCTGGGGACACATTAAAGAGACAATATGTAGTTTAGACCTCTAATCTCTGGAAATATCCATGAAAATGCTGTTGACAATGAATTAAACGATGCCCAGTTGTTCAAGAATAAATTTTAATAGGGGAAGACTGCAGGAGGGAGCGGTAAAATACAGGGGGTCCCCAGCAAAAACAAGAAACTTTACGAGTCTGATGAAACCCGCTGGTTTTCCATCAGGCAGTCACAGGGCAGCTCCAACAACCCAGTGGCTGTGCTGGGTCAATGTTATCGAGCTCAGTCACGGCCGAGGCGACGTCGTGCTCTGCTTAAGAAGAGGTGTTATTTCAGAAGAAGCGTCCAACGTATTTTTACGCATTCTCCGAGACATGTCACGTCGCTAAGTTGTTAGCGCTGCGCGCTAACACGTCAATAGTGCAGCGTAGCCTGCTGGAGGTTTTAAGGGTTCAGATGAAAACACCCGACCTCTCAGGCTGCTCACACATCGATCTTAAGTTGTCGCTGTTGCGCTCATGCCGTAATACAGTATTAGATGCGGTTAAAGTCAGACACGAAAAAATAAATAAATTTTACATGAATAAGTGATGCTTAGCCTGGTGGGGGGAGGAGAACCTGGCCTAATAAGCACTGGAGGAAACCCTGTCAAGATGGTCAACACTCGTTTATCTTAATGCTATTGAAACATGTAAACCAAAAAGCATTATATCCACTGCTACCTTTCTAATTTTAAACTCAGTAACTTTTGCTGTAACCACCTCGCCCTGCCTGCTCCTTCTTGCTGCCCGCCGGCTGTGATCACAAGCGACAACATAGTAGTTCCCGCTGCTTCTTCGGGAAACAGCGCAAAAATAAATAAATAAATAAAAAAACTTGGGATCTTGTAGGCGTGGCGGTGGGATTTCAGCCGTGGCGGCCCGCCACGGCTACGCCTATGTAAGGGAAACCCTGATAAAGTCGGGTCTAAAATACATAGGAGCAGGTCTAAGTCTCTGGACGACGCCATATTAGATGCCATGTTTCCTTCTACGGGAGCCCATGAGGACAAAATGATTTGTAACAAGTGGTTACAAAATTTCCACCATTCATAAACGTTGTTTTGCTCGTTGCCAGTGAAGAAAGGGAGTCTGATGTGGTTGTCATTTTGCTGGAGCTTTCACTCCCAGGTATTTTTACCCTAATGGCCATCTGTTAGTAAGGTCTTCTAATCCTGAACACAAAAATACTGCTTGCTTGCAATGATTTAGGTTTGTACTGCCCCCTATCAGCAGGGGAAATACACACTGTCACTTTTAAGTGTTTCCAAAAGGTGGAAAGTTTTACAAATTCAGCAAGAGCCCAGGTTGATAAGGACAAACTCACCTGTGGGGCTGTGTGTGCGTGCTCGCGTGTGTTTTGTTGTTGCTGTCAGAGACAGAGTTTGGCGTCATAGGTCATTAGAGCGGCTGCCTGTCTGAGCCTGTCACTGCTGCTCAAAAACACTCTGCTATTCAGGACTGCACTAACGGCCCTGTTCCCCCCGCCTCACGGACTCTCCTCTGAGAAACTCGTGGTAGAAGAAAACCACAGGGGGGGGGGGGGGGTTGCAGGATAACAGCAAAGAGAGGGAAGTTAGGCAAGAAAGAAAAACGGGTAGGCTAGTACACATCTAGCCTTCAGAAATGAGATGTTATGACTTTGAGTGCCCCAGGAATCACTTTGCATGATTCAGATTTTAGAGTTTGAATATCCAAATCAAGAGTTTTTAAAGTCGGACCTCTGCAGGTAGACAGAGAAGGAACGTGAGACAGTCAGACTCCTCTGCCGGCGGGGTGCTGCCTCTCCAAGAGTGATTTTCACTGCTCGTTCTGACAGCAGATGAGCTTACACCTCACGAGTTACGCTGCTGAGCATGCACGTTTATAAAAATTTGACTTTCAGCTCACCTCCTCTTCAGCTATTTTACCAGATTTTTTCAGAAACTCGTAACACTTCCTGAGGCGTCAGCCTCCTCCTGTTACAGCCCAGCACTGTTTCATGTGCATCCTGTGTGCCGTAGGTGGGGTTCGTGTCTTTCTGCCCTCCTGTCTGTGTGTGGCTGGGTTCTGTTTACTTATCGAAGCATTAGTCTGTGGATCTGTCTGCCTCCCCACCTGCTCCTCTGCACTCCAACCTTTAAGCCCTCTTGTGTCTCGGGCTTCTCCTCGCTGGAGATAAGCTGGGTGGCTGGCAGCCTGCGGCCATCTGTCACCCTAACCTTTTCTGTTCTGCTTCTGTCAGTTGTCTACTGCTGGTCTGTTCTATTCTGGTTTGTCCCATGGGGGGTCTCCACATACAACCCCCCACCATTTAACATAAAGACTTTCCCCGCTGGTCCTCGACAAAGCAGCGACGCTCTGGAGGGCTGAAATCTGGAGTCTGTCTAGCAATGATCACCGGTACTGGTGACAGCTTGCCTCGTTTTCAGACAAATGTTGGGTTGATTTTGAACGGAACAAGAAAAATTCAACTTTTCTAGACATTTTGGGCTTTAAAGAGCAGACAGCAGGTTAACTGAGATGACTGGACCCGTCTGATGGGAGAACAGCTGAGGAGAAGGGCAGGGAGGTGCTAGACTCCTCTTAGGGCCACAAACACAGTCTGGAAAGGTTAATCATTACCTCGGTCTGACTCCACAAACACAGACACACACACACACACACACCAGGTTGCTGCTATTCTTAGAAGTCAGCAGATTCTGCACCGCCACACACTCAATTTTCAACCTTCAGTTCTGAACACTTTCAACATCGGTAAATAGCGAGGAGGCTCCTGAGAACGTTCTTGCATCGATCCCTGAGAGTTGTGTGTGTGTGTGTGTGTGTGTGTGTGTGTGTGTGTGTGTGTGTGTGTGTGTGTGTGTGTGTGTGTGTGTGTGCCTCAGACGTGTAATAGCCCTGTCATCAGATGCACTTGGCGGATGAAAACGGGAACGAGGAAGTCATGAAGCAAACTGCTGGAGGGGGGAGGAAAAGCTCTTCACGGTGCCTTATTTTCTAAGTCAACACCCTCTCTCGAGCCGGGGAAAGTATATTCCAAAGGTCAATGGTCACCCTGGAGGCATTCCCTTTGTTCTCTTCTCCTGCGCTGTACACATCCAGCCCTGGACGGATGTTTTTCGGCCTTAAAAGTTCTCATGTCTCTACTCTTGAACGTCATAAAGTTTTCAAAGTTGAGAAAATATGCAGCCTTATCTATAGAAATCAATTCAATTCCAGGCGATCAGAGACCTCAGAGAGGAGAGGAGTGTGATTGCCGTGTTCTGCATAGAGAAGAAAGTATCATCCAGCGCGGTAAACCAGAGAGTTTGGCCCTGGTCCGCTTTAAGCTGTGACTGGTCACTTCAGGACACTCAAACCAAAGAGCTACACAAACACTCGTTTTGCTCTCTCTAACATCAAACATTTACTGCATTACCCACAATCCACGTGGGCTTTTAGGTATGATAGTCAGGTGAAGCTTTTGCTGGTCGCAGCCAAAAGCAGAGCAGAAGCCTTAAGTGGTCTGTGTAACACACACCAGGATGTTTTTTCCATCTTCACACACAAAGTCCAGCTCTGATTCAAGAGGTCTTGAACTATTCTACAGAAGCAGACAGCAGAGCAAAGAGCATGCAGGCCTGTTTTAGAAAAGCAAATGTGTGTATGGTTATCAAGTGTAGGAATAATACAGAAAATCTAAAAGGAAAGCCTGATTTATGGTATTTAAGTCAGGGACGTGTTGCACTCATTTTAGTTTTAGGAGCAAGGCAGAAAAAGGGCAGAGAAGATGTGATTCTGTGCGTTTAGCAGCAGAAAGGGAGGAAGTGCCGCTTTTGGGTGGCACGTTATTCAAAACTGTTGAGACCTTCCCCCCATCTCAGGAAACCTAAATAAGCCTCGATGGGAGGAAAACCGCACAGGGGAGTGGCGCAGTTTCTCTATCTGCAGATCTGGACTCCTTGCAGAAAGACAGATAGAGAGAACGAGCTGCAGACACGCCATCTCTAACATGAACCATCCGGCCTCGCCCGGGGAGGAGATAAGGAGGAGAAGGGGAGTGTGTTTTCCCTCCATCCATGGCACCCTTTTGTTTGGGAGGCTTTAAAATTACACAACCAACAAGTCCTGATGTCGCTCAGAAACGCTGCTCCAGATGAAACGCAGGAACTAATTAATCTCCCGTCTCCATCCACGTTTTCACAGAGCGGCAGAACAATACTTCCTCGCGGTTCGTTCTCTCGTGTTACACGTTCTTCACAACTTACACTGCACTTACGCACACACCACCACCACCACAGGCCAGATTTCTCAGGGCGACAGGACAAATAAACACAAGGTAGTCTGAAACTGGGTGCCAGCCAGGCTGGAATGATGTCACCAGTTCACTTTTGCAAACACACAAGTCAGAAGTTTACCCGCAAGATCTGTATCTAGGAGTCACACACACACACACACACACACTTTTACGGGCATGTGTCTCCACTTATTCAAATCTACAGACAGGATTCAATCACCCCTCCCCTCCCCCCCTCCCCTTTCACACATTCTCTCTCAATATTGTTCATGGCTTCATCCATCCGAGTAATGTCAAAATCCACTTCCACAGAGTGACTGCAAACCAAAACATCTGGTTCTGGGCTTCCCTCCAGCCTTGGCTCGGGACCAGACCTGCAGAACCTTCTGTCTGCCGCTGCTAACATCGCTTTTAGCTACGGACGCAGCATCAGACAGAATCAGAATGAAAAATCCAAACAGAACGCGTGTAAGCCCGACACACTCTCCTCCATCCTCTCCATCATCATCCGCCGCCTCCTCAATGTGCTGTTTTTTCGATTTGCGCAGCATAATGACACAGGGTGGGGAACAGAGGGCGGCCAAAGCCAAAATTAAGTCCCTTGCCAAGAGGTGGCTTGGCTGCCTCGCAAGGAGAGGAAGTGGGGAGTAATGAGAGATCCTGGCCCAGCACAGAGCGGCCCGGTTCTGCTATGCTCAACTCACTGGCTAACACACAGCCTCCAAATTACAGAGAGCAGAGCTGACGGCCATCCTTCCCTCCACCCAAAGCTGCCATCTTCTCTCCATCTTCATTCCTTTCTCCTACAGCAGCTCGGGCAACGAGGGTGCTTATTTTCTCTAAAAACGAACCGCTTTAACAGGCGTCCGTTTCTATTCCGCAACACAAAATCTCGTCTTCTCCTTCTTTCTTATGGTTTCACCTCCTTTACTTTTCTGGCTGCTGCACCCCAGTGTTTGTTTTCCGTCAAGAGGAGGCCTCGGCTGCCTCCCCTGTCCGCTTGCCTTTTCCTCAAAGACATGAGGTCATTTCCTGCGCGGCCCTTTCCTCTCCCCGCTAACCCAAACAGGGCAGGAATGTTGAAGAGGAGGAAGACTGAGGGTGCTCTGTTTCTTAATAGCTTAAGACTGATTTAAAAAAAAAGGATTAGCTGATGGGTTTACTTTAAATTGTCACAGGCCTGTTTTGTCCTTGAGTTTGTAAAAAAAAAAGAAGCTCTTTTTAGGAGGGCGGGTTCATTAGACGAGCAGATCTGGGTTGATTTAATGAGCCGAGGTGCCAAGACTAAATTTAATCTCCATCAGAGCCACTGATGAAGGTTACACTTCCAGCCAATTCGCTGGATGACTAATTGCCTGACTGAAGGGCCGGGTGACTGTCTGTCGAGGCAGGCTGGCAGTATAAGAATACAACTTGTCCTAAATTTAACCTGCAGTGGGAGGAAGCGCCTGTGTGACAAACGGCCGCGCGCCAGGGCTCGCACCGGGTCATCCTATCTGCCCATGTGTGTGTGAGCAGAGCCCAGCCAGATCCTCTTACACTCAGGCACTCCGGGTCTGCCCCAAATGGCACCAAGAGGCATGCCAGTGACCCACCGAGCGTCTGACACTTAAACAGAACTGTAGAGAAGGCTGGTGCTGCTGGGATCTGTCCCCATTGGAGGTTAAGATAAACAAAATGCAAAAAAGTTTGCTTTCTTCATTCTGCTTCATTATCATGTCCATGTTGAACAATTCTATATTATTGTCTAGGAAAAGGTGCCATTTTACATAAAACATCAGGCCTAGCCTCCCGCAGGAGAGCACAGAAACGCGCTAAAGTGGCTCCAGACCTGTTTTAGCCTGACAACAACCAAAAAGTAGACGGCTGGCAACAGGATTACTTCCTAAGCTGCTCATAACTCAGTCATTTAACACTCCACAGATTCATAACCAACAGTGCAGCACCCTCTTAACCCTGACCTGCTCTCCGTTTCACAATCTCTGATCTCTCTGTTCAGTTCCTGGGTGAACCTAACCCCCCGACACCCGGCTCCGCTCGTCCTCTCCTCTTCCCTTCCCTCCCTGCTCTGCTCCAAGCTGATGACGTGAGCCGGCGAGGGGAGCTTTGGAGCTGCTAGCCTGGCAGGCAGCCTAGTCTGCATTTGCGCTTGTCGCTGTCACAGTTCGTTTAACTCCTTCCAGCCCGAATGATCCAGGTGTTTTATTTTTTTTATATATAAACAAGGAAGAACTTCATCTCCTCGGCTCCATCTGAACTTTGTTTGCCAGTAAACCACCCACCCTGCCTGAGATGCAGCTCCAGTTTAGCTAAAGCTCCTAATGATTATCGTGCAACACACAGAAAAAAGTCGAGAACTGTCGCCTCTCCCCTTAGAGCCTCCCTGTTGTCTGTAAATGTGTCTGAAGAAGAACACAAAAAGGGCAGAGTGAATGAATTAGAAGGTCAGGAGCGGGCCTCTGGGAGAGCCATGTTTCTTTTTGCAGGCCCCCAGAGGAAGGGAGCAGAGCAGGGAACCAGGGAGGAGGGAAGAACAGGAATGGATTCACCTCTCTCTCTCTCTCTCTCTCTCTCTCTCTCCTTTTCTTTTCCTCCGAGCTTGCCAGGGAAATCATGAGGGCAGAGCGCTTTGGCCATCAGCCTCTCCTGCTCTCACTGAGGAGCTCCATTTACCAAACGGCTGGGTGCCACTGTCATGTCATCCTCACCAGGAAGGAAAAACAGGGGAGGAGGTGGAAAAGACAGAGGAGGGGTGGCACCTGACTGGTGAAGGGGTGGCTGTTTAAGCCTTCTTGGGTTACACATTTTAAAAACGTGTCTTTAGTGAATGCACACTGGGAGGACTGTAGCGTCCGTCCCACAGGTCAGAGGAGAGCAGGATTTCTGGATCTTCTGCTCTTTAAAGCCTCTGATTTTTCTTCAACAGCTCAGACAGGCAAGGCTAAAACCTCCACCCCCTACCACCAAACAAAGGATGGGGGGGGGGGGGGGGGGGGGGAATGGGCAGCGAACACTAACTGACATAAAACAGGCTTTAAAAAGGGCCAATAATGAGAACCATCTGCAGCAAAAGCAGAGCGGAGAGCAGCACGAAGCCAAAGCGCTCCTCCTCTCAGAAGCATCGCCTCGTTGTGCTCCCTGGGCGACGACTGCTAAAGGAGGTGATGCGTCGCCGACGGGCGATTAGAGGGGAAGGCTGCAGACACCCAAAACACGTCCGGCATCAGAGCTGGCAGAGAGAAAGGCGTCTGTGTCTCACCCTTATCCACACACAGCCTAGAGGAGAGTTCCCCGACTACAAAGATGCCTCCTGTACGTGCAAACATGCCGAAACAAACACTCAAATGTCACTTGAAGGGACCCCCCCCCCCCCCCCACACACACACACACACACACACACACACACACATCACATGAACTGAGCATATTATTCTGCAAACAACGACCCGGCATGTTGGTCTTCTATTACAACATCACACAGAGAGCGGGAAGAAAAGAGGAGTGTTGTTCAAAAGAGCCAGGAGGGAAGAATTTATGTGGCTGTGGGAGAACTACACCACCCTCCTCCTCCTCCACCTCCTCCACTGGCTTTTTATTACAGAGGGGAAGCAGGGGCCCCCACAATCACAGCCTCATCATCTCAAAGTATGGAGAGGAGATGGTGTGTGTGTGTGTGTGTGTGTGTGTGTGTGTGTGTGTGTGTGTGTGTGTGTGTGTGTGTGTGTGTGTGTGTGTGTGTGTGTGTGTGTGTGTGTGTGTGTGTGTGTGTGTGTGTGTGTGTGTTGGGAGGAATGCAAAGAAGAAGGAAAGGAAAACAGGGGAGGAAGATGATGAGGAGAGAAGATGAATGGGCGATGTGAACTTGTAGAGATATTCACCTGAAAGCCCCACGGGGGCCGAGTACGTCGTTCCTCCAGTCTCACTGGATGAAGGTCCAGAGTCTGGAGAATCTGGAGGAAGAAGACTTTGAGTTAGTACGGAGTGAATTCCTGTGTGTGTGTGTGTGTGTGTGTGTGTGTGTGTGTGTGTGTGTGTGTGTGTGTGTGTGTGTGTGTGTGTGTGTGTGTGTGTGTGAGATGAGAGACCAGCAGCTGTGACGCCGTCAATCACTCGTGTGAAATCAATGCCTAATGAAGACGCTGACGATGAAGCTCACACTCTCTCTTTAACACACACACACACACACACACACACACACACACACACACACACACACACACACACACACACACACACACACACACACACAGCAGAGAATTTCTTACACCCCCAATAATCCCCCATAATCCACTGCTTTGGAAGGAATGTTAGCCCCGGTTCTCTGCGTAGACGAGCCGCTGATCTGGAAAGAGCCAGATCTCTTTCTGCTCATGAACCAGGCGAGCATTTGGGGCCGGAAACTTTTGATTCCAGCCTCAATAATTGCACACAGATCATATAACTGAGGACAAACTGGGTCTTAAAAGTCTGGTGGTTGTTTTTTCTGATTCGTTAAAAGAAAACGCACCAAAAAGACGATGTCTAAAAGTGAACACCTGAATGGAGAGTGAACAGAGGATCTGTGTGACCATCCATCACTACCCATGCTGCTGCAGACCGAGCCCCGGTGAGCACGCCTCCAGTCGGACTGAGCTGGGACAATGAAGCGGAGTGTTTATATTCTGGGAGGGTTTGACTTGAAGCCACATGGATGGTAAAGATGGCTCTGCCCTGCCCTGGCCTGCCCGGACGCGGCCCGCACTCCTGCGGTCGCCGCACGGGCAGAACTCAAGCCTTCCTGGCTTTCATTGGTTGCCAGCGTACCTTGCCCCTGGTCTCTCAGGTAACATTTCACAGCTGACCACAGGGCTGAGCCAGAGAGCCAAACAGTGTGCGATTTATATTCCCCAGAGCTGCAACAAGGTAGGGTTTTATGTTCAGGCTCCTTTCATATTGACCGCCGCTGCCGGAGCAGGACGGGCACCCTGACGCACATAACCCCACTTCCTGCATCGTAAAATCCACCGCTCCTCTGCTTCACGGGGACGTTATAAACGTCTGATCGCCTTGTTGACATTAATTTTCATATTCTCTGATGTTTAAAGACACCCAGCTACATGAGAATGATGGAATCGTCAATGAATGTAAATGGGGATGATGAGTAGCAGCTTCCTGCAGGCTGTGGGGAAAAACCCTGGTCTTTCTGCACGATAAGCTGATCTGTCCTGTGTGTGTGTGTGTGTGTGTGTGTGTGTGTGTGTGTGTGTGTGTGTGTGTGTGTGTGTGTGTGTGTGTGTGTGTGTGTGTGTGTGTG
This sequence comes from Nothobranchius furzeri, assembly GCF_043380555.1. NCBI lineage: Eukaryota > Metazoa > Chordata > Actinopteri > Cyprinodontiformes > Nothobranchiidae > Nothobranchius > Nothobranchius furzeri. The sequence goes on from NC_091746.1 coordinate 58,267,972, forward strand.
TGTGAGTGTGTGTTTGCCCTCTGGCCTGCTCCATTGTCCAATTAATATGTCTTTCACCTTTCCTGGACGATACAAAGACACACACAACCAGATAAACTGACAGAGACTCCTTTGATAAGCCATGACTGCACCTGGACCGACTCAAAGAAACCAAAAACAGAAGCAGACCTGGACTACTGGGGCCCTGCAAATAAAATGTATAATTCAATCTCAGCTCCAAACATTCATGAAAATAATTTAATCTACAAAAAAGTACTTATTTTATGAGGGTTTGAAGTCACAAGCTTCTAGTTTCGGTGTTTTACAGTCAGAGTAACTAAAGATGGCAG